>NC_056680.1:80786314-81094843 GCF_018350215.1 Panthera leo | reverse complement strand
ATTTAGTGGGTGTCTCCTATGTATCAATCAATGATATGAGAAAGTAGGTTTGAAATAACCATTAATCTGCTATTAGGTGATATTTCATCTCATCCCATACACTGTATGATCCTTCTTGTATTCCTTAGCTATTTATAAACCTCTGAGCCATTAGACAGAAACAATCTATAACAAAATTAAATCCTAGTGTGAAGTTCAGACTAATAAAATGAAAGTTTAATTTATGAAATAAAACCTAAAAAAAAAATCAAGGTAATAAGAAAACAGAGATGAGAGAGCAATGCAATATTTACCACATATCAGTTTCTGGAGATTACTTAAATATACTTAAAAGCTTTAAATATATAACACTGAATATTGCATTAAAAATATTTTTGAGCAAAGGCAACAACAACAACAACAAAAAACAAGTGGGACTACATCAAACTAAAAAGCTTCCACACAGCAAAGGAAACCATCAACAAAATGAAAAGGCAATCTATGAAATAAGAGAAAATATTTGCAAATCATATATTTGATAAGGTGTTGATATCCAGAATATATATGGAATTCACACAACTGAATAGCCAAAAAAAACCAAACAAACAAAAAAAAAACTGATTATAAATGGCAGAGGACCTGAATAGACATTTCTTTAAAGAAGACATACACATGGCCATCAGGAATATGTGAAAAAATACTCAACCATCACTAATCATTAGAAAAATGCAAATCAGAACCACAATGAGACCTCACACCTATTAGAATGGCTAGCATCAAAAAGACAGAAATAATAAGTGTTGGAGAGGATGTGGAGAAAAGGAAACCCTTGTGTATACTTGGTGGGAATGTAAATTGATGCAGCCATTATGGAAACAATATGGAAGTTCCTAAAAAATTAAAAATAGAAATACCAAACAATCCAGTAATCCCATTTCTGGGTATTTATCCAAAGGAAGTGAAAACACAAACTCAAAAATATATGCACCCCCATGTTCACTGCAGCCTTAGTTATGATAGTCAAGACAAGAAAGCAACCCAAATGTCCATTGATGGAAGAATGGATAAAGAAAACGTGGTATATGCACATGATGGAATATCATTTAGCCATAAAACAGAAGGAACTCTTGCCATTTGCAACAACGTGGATGGATCTTGAGGGCATTATACTAAGTGAAATAAGTCAGAGAAAGACAAATACTATATAATCTCACTTATATGTGGAATCTAAAAACAAAAAACTGAATTCATATACAGAGAACAGATTGGTGCTTGCCAGAGGTGGGTAAAATGGGTAAAGGAAGTCAAATGGCCGAGGTCAAACTATACAAACTTCCAATTATAAAATTAAAAAGTCAGGGGATATAATGTACAGCATGGTGACTAAATAATACTATATTGCATATTTCAAAGTTCATAAGAGAGTAAATCTTAAAAGTTCTCATCACAAGAAAAAAAAAATGTACCTATGTATGGTAATGGATGTTAAACTAGACTTATTGTGGTGATCATTTCACAATATATACAAATATCAAATCACCACACTGTACACCTAAAACCAATGTAATGTTATCTGCCAATTATATCTCAATAAAAAATTAAAATAAGAATGTTCTATACATTTAAAAAATGTAATAGAATATTTTTCACTTGTATATACTAAGGAAATGGTAGTCTAAAGCATCTATATTTCTGAAGTATCAAAACTTTAAAATTAAATCCTGCTTTTATAAAAACAAATATTTTCCCATTACAGTTTAAAGAAAAAAAAAGCATAGCCTATTTAGCTTTCTGAAGCATTAACTGAATCTCAATTTAAATATTCTACATAGTAATATATAAACATTCTATTCTGTATTAGAAAATATTTGACTATATTCAGTACAGATTATAACAGGCTTTAATTAAACCAAGGGGGAAAAAAGGTGGCCATGTATAAGGCCTAGTTGCACAATGATTCCTAGGTTAATACAGGAAATAAAAATGAGGTCACATACATTAATCTTAAAAATTTACATTATCATTTGGCTAATAAAGGAAATACATAGCCCCTAAAGCTCATGGATAATCCATATTGTCAAAATAATCAATACTATATTATTTTAAGACATTGAGACCAGCATTTGGTAACAAATCTCTCATATGTAAAACCAAGAAATTTAAACAAATAGTCTGGGAAAGTGCCAAAAACAATGTGCAAAAGAAAAGGAAAATAAAGGTTATAAATTTTGCACCTCATTTTACTTCAGTTATCGAGGCTAAGTTCAATTTATTATGTGATAGCTATGTTAGTTTCAGTGATAAAAACGTAAAGAAATTGTATTTAAAAAAATAGCACAATACCTTCAAGGACAAGGTCATTATGTACATACAGCAAAAAAAGACCTAATTAGAAAACAGAGGCAGACATGAGAACACTATGAGAATACAGTATTTTTGTCAGGTCAAAAGTTTGAATATCCAATAAGATCTTTTAAAGCTAAAATGGGAAGATGGCTGCGTAGGAGGACGCTGGGCTCACCGCCTCCTGCTGATCACTTAGATTCCACCCACACCTGCCTAAATAACCCAGAAAATCGCCAGAAGACTAGCAGAATGGATTCTCCAGAGCCAAGCGAAGATGAGAGGTCCACGGAAGAGGGTACGGAGGGTAGGAAGTCCGGAGAGGCGGTGTGCGCTACACGGACTGGCAGGAGGGAGCCAAGGCGGAGGGACGGCCCGCCGGCCGAGCAGAGGCCCCTAGTCTGGCTTGCGAAAGCGGAGGGGCCGGACAGTGTGTTCTGACAGTGAGCGGGACTTAACATCTGGAAGGTTAAACAGCTCTGCTCGGAGAGCAGGAGGGCTGGAGGACAACGGGAGGGAGAGTAGTTGAGCCCCGGACGACAGAGCTCAGCTTGGCAGGGAACAAAGGCGCTCGCCAGTGCCATCCTCCTCGCCCGTGCCATCCTCCTCGCCCATCCCCCAGCTAAAATCCCAAAGGGAACCAGTTCCCGTCACGGAACTTGCTTGCACCGGGCAAACACCCAACGCTGTGCTTCTGCGGATCCATCCCTCCAGCGGGTCTGAATCACTCCCGGTGCTGCAGGGCCCCTCCGGAAGCGGATCTCCAAAGGAAAAGCGAGCTGAGCCTGCCCCTCCCGCCCCTGTGCACCTTG
This sequence comes from Panthera leo, assembly GCF_018350215.1. NCBI lineage: Eukaryota > Metazoa > Chordata > Mammalia > Carnivora > Felidae > Panthera > Panthera leo. The sequence goes on along the minus strand of NC_056680.1, from coordinate 81,091,709 downwards.
CCAATCCACCCCAGCTACTACACCAGATCCCCAGCACCACAAGCCTGGCAGTGTGCAAGTAGCCCAGACGGGCCACACCACCCCACAGTGAATCCCGCCCCTAGGAGAGGGGAAGAGAAGGTACCCACCAGTCTGACTATAGACCCAGCAGTGGGCTGGGGGCAGACATCAGGTCTGGCTGCGGCCCTGCCCACTAACACAAGTTATTCAAGGCAGCACAGGGGAAGTGCCCGGCAGGCAGTTCTGCACCACTCCAGGGACTATCCAAAATGACAAAACAGAAGAATTCCCCTCAAAAAAACCTCCAGGAAATAACGACAGCTAACGAACTGATCAAAAACGATTTAAACAATATAACAGAAAGTGAATTTAGAATAATAATCATAAAATTAATCGTTGGGCTTGAAAACAGTATAGAGGACAGCAGAGAATTTATTGCTACAGAGATCAAGAGACTAAGGAACAGCCAGGAGGAGCTAAAAAATGCTATTAATGAGCTGCAAAATAAAATGGAGATGACCACAGCTCGGATTGAAGAGGCAGAGGAGAGAATAGGTGAACTAGAAGATAAAATTATGGAAAAAGAAGCTGAGAAAAAGATAAAAAAAATCCAGGAGCATGAGGGGAAAATTAGAGAAATAAGGGATGCACTAAAGAGAAATAATCTACGTATAATTGGTATTCCAGAGGAGGAAGAGAGAGGGAAAGGTGCTGAAGGTATACTTGAAGAAATAATAGCTGAGAACTTCCATGAACTGGGGAAGGAAAAAGGCATTGATATCCAAGAGGCACAGAGAACTCCCTTCAGACATAACTTGAATCGATCTTCTGCACGACATATCATAGTGAAACTGGCAAAATACAAGGATAAAGAAAAATTCTGAAAGCAGCTAGGGATAAACGTGCTCTAACATATAAAGGGAGACCGATAAGACTCGTGACCAATCTCTCTACTGAAACTTGGCAGGCCAGAAAGGAATGGCAGGAAATCTTCAATGTGATGAACAGAAAAAAATATGCAGCCGAGAATCCTCTATCCAGCAAATCTGTCATTTAGAATGGGAGACATAAAGGTCTTCCCAAACAAACCAAAACTGAAGGATTCATCACCACTAAACCAGCCCTACAAGAGATCCTAAGGGGGATCCTGTGAGACAAAGTACCAGAGACATCGCTACAAGTATGAAACATACAGACGTCACAATGATTCTAAACCCATACCTTTCTATAGTAACACTGAATGTAAATGGACTAAACGCGCCAACCAAAAGATATAGGGTATCAGAATGGATAAAAAAAACAAGACCCATCTATTTGCTGTCTACAAGAGACTCATTTTAGACCTGAGGACACTTTCAGATTGAAAGTGAGGGGATGGAGAACTATTTATCATGCTACTGGAAGTCAAAAGAGAGCTGGAGTAGCCATACTTAGACAAACTAGACTTTAAATTAAAGGTTGTAACAAGAGATAAAGAAGGACATTATATAATAATTACAGGGTCTACCCATCAAGAAGAACTAACAATTATAAATGTCTATGCGCCGAATACGGGATGCCCAAATATATAAAACAATTACTCACAAACATAAGCAAACTTATTGACAAGAATGTGGTAATTTCAGGGGACTTTAATACCCCACTTACAACAATGGATAGATCATCTAGACACAAGGTCAATAAAGAAACAAGGGCCCTGAATGATACATTGGATCAGATGGACTTGACAGATATATTTAGAACTCTGCATCCCAAAGCAACAGAATATACTTTCTTCTCGAGTGCACATGGAACATTCTCCAAGATAGATCACATACTGGGTCACAAAACAGCCCTTCATAAGTATACAAGAATTGAGATCATACATACCATGCATACTTTTGGACCACAATGCAATGAAGCTTGAAATCAACCACAGGAAAAAGTCTGGAAAACCTCCAAAAGCATGGAGGTTAAAGAACACCCTACTAAACAATGAGTGGGTCAACCAGGCAATTAGAGAAGAAATTAAAAAATATATGGAAACAAACGAAAATGAAAATACAACAATCCAAATGGCTTTGGGATGCAGCAAAGGCAGTCCTGAGAGGAAAATACATTGCAATCCAGGCCTATCTCAAGAAACAAGAAAAATCCCAAATACAAAATCTAACAACACACCTAAAGGAAATAGAAGCAGAGCAGCAAAGACACCCCAAACCCAGCAGAAGAGGAGAAATAATAAGGATCAGAGCAGAAATAAACAATATAGAATCTAAAAAAACTGTAGAGCAGATCAATGAAACCAAGAGTTGGTTTCTTGAAAAAATAAATAAAATTGACAAACCTCTAGCCAGGCTTCTCAAAAAGAAAAGGGAGATGACCCAAATAAAATCATGAATTAAAATGGAATTATTACAACCAATCCCTCAGAAATACAAGCAATTCTCAGGGAATACCATGAAAAATTATATGCCAACAACCTGGACAACCTAGAAGAAATGGACAAATTCCTAAACACCCACACACTTCCAAAACTCAAACAGGAGGGAACAGAAAGCTTGAACAGACCCATAACCAGCGAAGAAATTGAATCAGTTATCAAAAATCTCCCAATAAGAGCCCAGGACCAGATAGCTTCCCTGGGGAATTCTACCAGACATTTAAAGCAGAGATAATACCTATCCTTCTTAAGCTATTCCAAAAAATAGAAAGGGAAGGAAAACTTCCAGACTCATTCTCTGAAGCCAGTATTACCTTGATTCCTAAACCAGACAGAGACCCAGTAAAAAAAAAAAAGAGAACTACAGGCCAATATCCCTGATGAATATGGATGCAAAAATTCTCAATAAGATACTAGCAAATCCAATTCAACAGCTTATAAAAAGAATTATTCACCATGATTAAGTGGGATTCATTCCTGGGATGCAGGGCTGGTTCAACATTCACAAATCAATCAACGTGATACATCACATTAATAAAAGAAAAGGTAAGAACCATATGATCCTGTCAGTCGATACAGAAAAGGCATTTAACGAAATTCAGCATCCTTTCTTAATAAAAACCCTCGAGAAAGTCGGGACAGAAGGAACATACTTAAACATCATAAAAGCCATTTATGAAAAGCCCACAGCTAATATCATCCTCAACAGGGAAAAAGTGAGAGCTTTCCCCCTGAGATCAGGAACACGACAGGGATGTCCACTCTCGCCGCTGTTGTGTTGGAAGTACCAGCATCAGCAATCAGACAACAAAAGGAAATCAAAGGCATCAAAATTGGCAAAGATGAAGTCAAGCTTTCACTTTTTGCAGATGACATGATATTATACATGGAAAATCCGACAGACTCCACCAAAAGTCTGCTAGAACTGATACATGAATTCAGCAAAGTCGCAGGATACAAAATCAATGTACAGAAATCAGTTGCATTCTTATACACTAATAATGAAGCAACAGAAAGACAAACTGATCCCATTCACAGTTGCACCAAGAAGCATAAAATACCTAGGAATATGTAACCAAAGATGTAAAAGATCTGTATGCTGAAAACTATAGAAAGCTTATGAAGGAAATTGAAGAAGATATAAAGAAATGGAAAAACAATCTGTGCTCATGGATTGGAAGAATAAATATTGTCAAAATGTCAACACTACCCAAAGCTATCTACACATTCAATGCAATCCCAATCAAAATTGAAGCTAGAACACGGAATCCTAAAATTCATATGGAACCACAAAAGGTCCCGAATAGCCAAAGTAATTTTGAAGAAGAAGACCAAAGTAGGAGGCATCACAATCCCAGACTTTAGCCTCTACTACAAAGCTGTAATCATCAAGACAGCATGGTATTGGCACAAAAACAGACACATAGACCAATGGAATAGAATAGAAACCCCAGAACTAGATCCACAAACGTATGGCCAACTCATCTTTGACAAAGCAGGAAAGAATATCCAATGGAAAAAAGACAGTCTCTTTAACAAATGGTGCTGGGAGAACTGGACAGCAACATGCAGAAGAATGAAACTAGACCACTTTCTTACACCATTCACAAAAATAAACTCAAAATGGATAAAGGATCTGAATGTGAGACAGGAAACCATCAAAACCCTAGAGAAGAAAGCAGGAAAAGACCTCTCTGACCTCAGCCGCAGTAATTTCTTACTTGACACATCCCCAAAGGCAAGGGAATTAAAAGCAAAAATGAACTACTGGGACCTCATGAAGATAAAAAGCTTCTGCACAGCAAAGGAAACAACCAACAAAACTAAAAGGCAACCAACAAAAGATATTTGCAAATGACATATCGGACAAAGGGCTAGTATCCAAAATCTATAAAGAGCTCACCAAACTCCACACCCGAAAAACAAATAACCCAGTGAAGAAATGGGAAGAAAACATGAATAGACATTTCTCTAAAGAAGACATCCAGATGGCCAACAGGCACATGAAATGATGCTCAACATCGCTCCTCATCAGGGAAATACAAATCAAAACCACACTCAGATATCACCTCACGCCAGTCAGAGTGGCCAAAATGAACAAATCAGGAGACTATAGATGCTGGAGAGGATGTGGAGAAACGGGAACCCTCTTGCACTATTGGTGGGAATGCAAACTGGTGCAGCCACTCTGGAAAACAGTATGGAGGTTCCTCAAAAAAAAATAGACCTACCCTATGACCCAGCAATAGCACTGCTAGGAATTTACCCAAGGGATACAGGAGTACTGATGCATAGGGGCACTTGTACCCCAGTGTTTATAGCAGCACTCTCAACAATAGCCAAATTGTGCAAAAAGCCTAAATGTCCATCAACTGATGAATGGATAAAGAAATTATAGTTTATATACACAATGGAGTACTACGTGGCAATGAGAAAGAACGAAATATGGCCCTTTGTAGCAATGTGGATGGAACTGGAGAGTGTGATGCTAAGTGAAATAAGCCATACAGAGAAAGACAGATACCATATGTTTTCACTCTTATGTGGATCCTGAAAAACTTAACAGAATCCCATGGGGGAGGGGAAGAAAAAAAAAATGTTAGAGTGGGAGAGAGCCAAAGCATAAGAGACTCTTAAAAACTGAGAACAAACTGAGGGTTGATGGGGGGGTGGGAGGGAGGGAAGGGTAGGTGATGGGCATTGAAGAGGTCATCTTTTGGGATGAGCACTGGGTGTTGTATGGAAACCAATTTGACAATAAATTTCATATATTAGAAAAATAAAAATTAAAAATTAAAAAAAATAAAAAAATAAAACTTTAATATTTAGGTTTAAAAAAAAAAAGCTAAAATGACATCGAACTAATAAACACATGCCAAAAAGGGACTTAATTGTAGCACTCCAATTCTACTTCATTAAAAAGCCTGTACAAAATTAACTATAAAACTATATATTATGACCAAGAACAAAATACAATTCATGTAGAATCAACTTATAATTACTTAGGTGGGGGTAGAAAAGGAGAACAATAGTTAATTTAAAAATTTTTTTATTTTTATTTTTTAGAGCATGAGTGGGAGAGAGGGGCAGAGGGAAAGAGAGAAGGACAGAGGGAGAGACAGGCAGAGAGAGAGAGACAGACAGACTGAGGTTCTTAAGTAGGCTCCATGCTCATTGCAGAACCTGACATAGGGCTTGATTCCACAACCCTGGGATCATGACCTGAGCCAAAATCAAGAGTCGGACATGCAAGTGACTGAGCCACCCAGGTGCCCCTAGTTAACTTCTTAAAAGTAATTTATACTTGAAACAGTAATGATTTTTGATATAAGATCAACTTTCCTAGCTATATTCTACAGAAAATTATTTAGCTGGTTATGGAGTCCATAAATATCCATTACAATAGAGAGATTCAAATAGGAAGAAGGAAAGGAGTTAACAAAAAAATGAAAATAATTGTCATGGATATTATGTTAGATAAAACACAAGATGACAATTAAAAAGCTAAGCATTACATCTTGGTTAAAAAGTAAAAGTTTTTGGGGCACCTGGATGGCTCAGTCCATAGAGCATGCAACTCTTGATCTCGGAGTTACTAAGTTTGAGCCTATGCTGGGTGTAGAGATTACCCTAAAAAAAGAAAGCTGAAAAATATAAAGAAAAGTTTTCTAAATTTAATAGGCCAAGAACACCTACCACTCCATCAGCAATTTTCTGGGCTCCATGAATTTCATACAGTTGTAGCTGTTTTTCAAACAGTTGGGCAATTGCTCTGTGAACAAGCTCATACTGCTCCTATTATGGAGATGAAATATTAAACAAGGGAAAAGATGTTAAAAAACAAAAAACAAAACAAGAAGACATTTATAAAAATACAGTTTATAAAGTAAAACAAAAAACTATACCTTAGTTTGTACTGCAGAATGCCTTTGTGTTCTCATTTCTTGTATTAAATTAAATACATTGAATTCCTCTGGTATTTTCTGAAACAAAGAATTTAATACATCAACTCTCTTTCATATAAACCTTCAACTTTTCAAACAGACCTTATATACATACTGGATGAGTGAAAACATGTACTGAGAACTACCTACCATCCTTCAGACACTCTTCTTGGCATTGTGGATATACAAAGCTAATCTTGACCCTCGGCAGTCAAGCTGGTGAGATATGTGAACAAATAAATATCCAGCCAAGGCAAAATCATAGTTCAGTGGGAATACAAATGCTGTAACTAACTCTGATTGGTGTGTGGAATGAAAAGTGAAGGAAATATACATAAGCACAGCAGATTAAATATATACTCTATTTCAGGAATTGAGAAGCTTGATGTGGAGATAGCCTAAAAGTGAAAGAAGGAGAAGTATTCAAGGAGGAAAGAAGGTAAGGCTACCTGGGATCAGACTGTAAACAATAAAATTTGAACTCATTCTACAGGCCACTGTTCCCTGTGCTGGCTACATAAGGACCAGCTAAGAAATTTGGTAAAAATACAGATCCCTCAGCTGTGTCTCTAGAGACTGTGAAATATCCCAGACAATTCTTGGTACACCTGGAATTAGAACTACTATAATAGGTAGCACAGACATGAGGAGATTTGATATACAGTCTACTTTTGCAGCATGGAGGACAAGAGTCTGAAAAGGGGACAAACTGGTAGTAGTTTACTGAAGGAGTTTTTAAAAAGCAGATTTGAGGCACATTTCTGAGGTAGAACTATTAGAACTTGGTAATCACCAAGAATATTTTGAAGTGATAAGGAAAAAGAATTAAAAATGATTCCCAGGCATGGGGCGCCTGAGTGGCTCAGTTGGTTAAGCATCTGACTTCAGCTCAGGCCATGATCTCACAGTTCCTGGGTTCAAGCCCTGCGTCGGGCTCTGAGCTGACAGCCCAAACCCTGGAACCTGCTTCAGATTTTGTGTCTCCCTCTCTCTCTGCCCCACTTACACTCTGTCTCTCAAAAATGAATAAACATTAAAAAAAAAAAACAAAACTACTAAAAAAAAAAAAGATTCCCAGGCTTACTGCTTGAGAGTCTTTATATAACATCAGAAGATTTTTACATCAAGTCCTAACCTAAGACAGAAGATTTACCCTATGTTAAGCCAAACACAGTCAAATGAGGACTATGTTCAAAATACACAACTTCTGAGATGACCAGTTATTTATTTTGCTTACTGGCATTTATCTATATGCCTGTTTCCATCTCAATTTTAATCTTTCACTTTTATGTTAAAATGGGTTAGAATCCTAGTTAAATTTTGTTCATTTAAAAATCTTCATTTCGACTATCAGGAGATGATTACAATTTTTGAGGAATACAAAAAATTTAATCCTAGACAGCTTTTGAGGAAAATTTTAAATTTAAATATTCCCTAAGCAAGAGTTTAAAATGGAAAGAAGGCAGGAGGAAAAAGAGAAAGAATAGAGGGCAGAAAGAAGGAAAAAAAACCTAAATATTTTATTAATCCTATTTTATACAAGATACAGATTGAAATATTCACAGAAACATACACTATAAAGCTATAAAGGGGGGTGCCTGGCTGGCTCAATCAGTGGAGTATGTGACTCTTGATCTCAAGGTTGTGAGTTCAAGCCCCATGTTGGGTATAGAGATTACCTAAAATATAAAATTAAAAAAAATTTTGGGGGGGGGGGGAGCCTGGCTTAGTTGATGGAACATACAACCCTTGATCTTGGGGTTCTAAGTTCAAGCCCCATGTTGGGTACAGCATTTACTTAAAAAAACAATACAAAAAAATTTTTTTAACATTTATTTATTTTTGAGAGACAGAGACCGAGAACCAGCAGGGAAGGAGCAGGTGGAGAGAGAGAGAGAGAAAGAGAGAGAGAAAGAGAGAGAGAAAGAGAGAGAGAGAGAATCTGAAGCAGGCTTCAGGCTCTGAGCTGTCAGCAGAGCCCGACACGGGGCTTGAACCCATGAACCATGAGATCCTGACCTGAGCCAAAGTTGGAGGCTTAACTGACTGAGCCACCCAGACAGGCTCCCAAAAATAATTTTTTAAAAAGCTATAAAGAATTAAAAACCTCTCCCTAATGCATAGAAAATGAACATACTATAGAACCAGCAAAGGAACCAAATCTACATACAATAGGGACAACTTAAGTTTTTCAAATCTGTAATAAGGGCTGTGTTTTATTTACCTGTATATCCTCCAAAGTATTAAACACAGTTTCTCGGAATGAGTAGTGGTAGTAAAACAGTAACAGCAATTGTAATGAAAACTAACATTGAAATGAGCACGTACTACAGGACACCCACGTTCTTTTTTGTTTGTTTGTTTATTTTTGAGAGAGAGAGCACAAGCGGGGGTCGGGCAGAGAGGGGAACAGAGGATCTAAAGCAGGCTCTGTGCTGACAGCAGAAAGCCTGATGCGGGGCTTTAATTCACGAACCCTGAGATCATGACCTGAGCTGAAGTCTGACGCTTAACCAACTGAGCTACCCAGGTGTCCCAAGACACCCACAGTTCTAAAGAATTTTAGAAAGGTTAACTTATTCCTTATGAGTTATTAATATTATGACCCCATTTTTCAGTTGAAAACATGGAGGCACAATGAAATGAAGTAATTTGACCAAAATCCCAAAGCTAGTAAATGACAGAGCAGGAATTTTAATCTGGGCAATTTGGCTCCAGAGTCAGCATCCTTAACCACTATACTGTGTATCCACTTAGGCATAAATATTTATAAAATTGGTTACATTTATACCTAGAATATAAAAGGCAATGAAGATTCTGTATTTGGAAAAGTCAACGCAGAGTTTACATTCTTAATGTAGGTATCAATTCACATAGATCAACCAGGAGGCAACATGTCTACCTTTCTGCCCTGTGCATTATCTCAAGGTAATATGCATCATTTATGCCTTCCTTTTTCAGTTCCATTACCTTTATTTCTTACATAGTAAAGCTACTTCTAAAAAAGCAACATGTATAACAACACAATCTATAATTTACAGAAATTAATCATTAAGTTTGAAAATAATAATAGATCAATTGGACATAATGCTATATAAAAATTATTCTTACCCCAGCTTTTAGTAAATTCCATGTATAATCTATGGCACAAATGGCACCTGTTCTTCCACAGCCTGCACTGTAAAGTTTGAAAGAACAATTTCATTTTTGTTATAAAAGAATTAGAAACTAAATGTGGATGAACATGTTAGTTTTCAGAAGCAAAAAAATCATTTAGAAATATGACAAAATTCTACCATTTTAGTAAACAGACTACAACTTAACATCTTTAACATTAGCATTTATACCTGGTTTTTATTAAATGTGGGGAACTTCCAAGATTCAAAAATTACCTATGTGATTCACAGATGACCCAGCAGCCTTCATTTTGTAAGTCTAATTCTAACTCAGAAAATCTTGTCTAGCTAACATAATAACTCACAGAGATAATTTTATTTTATGTCCAACATGGTTCTGATGCCTTACAGTAGAGGAAGAAACAACACATCATTTCAATCTGCAAAAGGTATAGGAAAGACAAAGAATACAAGCCCTAGAAACTGGTTTGAACTCCAGCAGTGATTTCAACAAAAGAACAAAGTGACCAAAATAACAAAAGACCAGTGATGTACTTTCATCTTCTACGGAACTAACAGAACCTGGAGAACGTAAGTAAAATTCTGCAGGTTTTTACATTTTAAAACATGACAAGAGTACTTTACAGCAATTGATTCTCAACTAGAGGGAGACAGGAGACATGCATCTTAGGACTGAGAATCACTCTGAGTAATTAAAGACATTACTAACATCACCAGAATCATTTTTAGGCAGGAAAAAAGTTAGGCAGCATTTAAATTTTGAAACCTTTAGAAATATCAGTAGTTTGTCAAACATGTCATGTGAAAATTCCTAATAAAGTAAATTTATAAACAACTTAGTATGATTTTTAAAAAGCTCTTAAAAGACATCAATAATACTAATTTTTAACTGTTGATACATTTATCAATTCTTCATAGCAAAATATTTCTAGAATTTTAAGTTAAGAATTACTAGGGGCTAAATGACATATATTTAAAACTTTATGGTTAAAAGTGTAACCTTACAAAGATACACACAACCAGACTGATGAAACACAATACAAAATTTAGAAACAGATCTGAGTATATGTAGGTATTACATAGTGGTGGATTCTCCCATGAAACGGGAAAGATTAGACCATTCAATAAATGGTAGAGGGAAAGTGAGCCTAACAACAGCAAAAGCTAGATTCTTACCTCATACCTTAATTATTAAAAAAATTCCAGACAGATTAAAAATATGTTTATAAAAAAACCTACAGAAGTGCTAAAAGGGTAGTTTATGCACTACTGTTACAGATGGACTTTTTCTAAGCATATCTCAATGGACAGAAATCATAAATGAAGACTCACAACTCTGACTACATAACAATTTCAAACTTATGTGTGGCAAAATATAAGCAGAATAAAAACCATGAAAAACCATGCTACTTACAACATGACTAAGAGCTAACAATCTCAATATATAAAGATATGTAAAAATTTATCACATAACTAAGAGATGAATGCCTGCTTTAAAACAATTGGCAAAGTATACAAATAAATTCACAAAAGAATATAAACTACCAAGACAAAAAAAATGAACAAAAAGCTTGCCTGTCATACAGGCATTAAATCAAACAAACAAAAAATTAATAGTACTGGGAAGAATATAGGAAAATAGGCACTCCCACAAACTAGCTAATTATAATTAGCATCAACTTTATGGATAACAGAATATAAAATATGTATTAAAAGCATAAAAATGTTCATGCCCTTTGACTTAAAAATCTCATTTATAGAGATCTATCTTAATGAAGTAATTACCGATATGCTCAAAGATTTTGCCATGAAGACTAGCCATGTGGACATTTAAACTACTGTTTAAAATACATGAAAAAGGATGGGGGGTGGGCATAATAAAGGAATGGAGGTTAAATATAAAGTAGAGCACAGTCATAATGAATTGTAGAGAGAATAGTTATATGATTTAGAAAAATGTACATGACAAATTACATGGAGAAACATTCTGTAACAAATACAGCACATACATGGAAAGGAAATTCACCTCGACTGGAATTGTGATTTCCTTGCTTTTATGTATGTGTTTTCTTTCTTTCTTTCTTTCTTTCTTTCTTTCTTTCTTTCTTTCTTTCTTTCTTTCTTTCTTATGTCTGTTTTCTAAGTCACTACAGTTAACATACTATTTTGACTATTAAAATATTAAATGGTGTATTTATTTTTTTAAAGGAAAACCTTCACATCAAATTGGATTCATGAGCTGTATACACTGGGCAACGATGACAGCACAAGAAATAATTTCAACTAACTTGTAAGAAATCAAGTCAAATTTAATTTCTACAATTAAATGGACTTTTTTTTCTTCTTAAACACTCAACTACTTAACTGAATGGTCAGCTAACCACTGAATTAACTATAGAAAAATATTTTTTTAATTAACCAAGTTGTTAATTGATTCCCACATGTCCCATCAGCAAGTCCCCTTTCTGGCCCACAGCAGCCTTTTCAACACACTAATAGGCATTACAATCAGACCTACTGGATAAGAAAAACTACCTTTGGTGTTCTGTCTACACTAAAAAAAAAACAAAAAAAAAAACAACTTTGAACTATTTAATTAACCTGTAAATTTCTGAGTCTGGGAAATTTCATTTACTCTTTATAACAAATGTGAATGCAGATAAAGTCACTTCAAGAGATAAACTGATAGCAGTTTTATGAAATAAGTAGTAGGATTCTAAGTGTTTTAGAAGAATCTAATGTAAAATAAAAATTCAGAGAAGAAAAACTCTGATTCAGACAGCTTTTACTATTTGGAAACCCATATAATGACCTATCTCATTTGGTAATTCCAAAAATTAGGTTTCAAAATACCATACATCACCCATATTATAATGCCACTTATATTCCAAAGTACTTAAATATTTGGAAAAATTTTTTGTACCTGCAATGAATACAAATAGGCACATCTTCATGTTCTTGGTATTTCCTCATTAAGCTTATCATGTCCAGAATGGAATCAAACGATGAGGGAACATCATGATCTGGCCAGTTCACGTAATGAAACTGATACAGCCTACGAGATTCCTTCAAGAAAAAACAGAAATTCAACAATTATAAAAAGACATTACAAATTTTAAAGCATGCAGAAAAGCTGCACATCTGACTTTACTGTCATTTCTGAAGTTTTTATGTGGTATTTAACACTGCCTTAAAAAAGTAAATGATAGGCTATATTTATTGACTATCATACATCAAGTCTTAATCTAAGGGCTTCACATGTAACAATTTATTTATTCCCCATGTAATTTTATGAGGAAGGTACTGTTAATAGTATCCACGATTTATAGGTAAGGAAACTGAGACAGAAAGATTACATAACGTGCCTAATGTTTCACAGCAAGTGACAAATGTAGGATCTGAACTCAGGCACTCTTATCTCCAGAGCATGCATGTTAACTCTAACACTATGTATATTATTTGGTAATCCACAGTAAAGGGATGAGCAATATACCATAAGCACAGTGTTTGAATCTATTGTAATTAGAAAACTAATAGGATATTTAAACTGAAAAAGAAAATTAGAAACAAACTTGTCCAATGCCAAACCCACTTCCTTATTTTAGATGAGTGGTTCTCAAAGTATGGAGTGCTGGAACCATGTCTACTTGTAAAAAGGAAGGTAGGCTGTGGAAGTGTGTTTCAAATGTACCAGTTGAGGAACAACTGTGCACTTGATGGCCATGCTTAATTGTTCATAATGGCTTGAAAAATTAAGATAATAAAAATACAGAGATCTTGGAAGAAGCTGATAGCATTTTCTAATGTCCATCAAATTTTTGATTTCCTAGAAAAATTATCATTTATCATTTTTTTTTAACGTTTATTTATTTATTTTGAGACAGAGGGAGAGAGAGAATCCCAAGCAGGCTCCACATTGTCAGTGTAGAACCCAACGCAGGGGCTCATTCTTATGAACTGCAAGATCATGATCTGAGCCCAAATCAAGAGGCGAATGCTTAACTGACTCAGCCACCCAGCCGCCCCAAGCAATTATCATTTTATATAGTTCTGAAACACGGAAGTCAAGGGCCTCAAGTGAAAGCAATATATATCAAAATGAAGATTTAGCTTTGATGGTGGTTCATCTATGTCTAAAAAGTTGTAAACTAGCAAAAGTGGGTAAATAATTTGGAAAGAATGCTATAATCTGCTTAATGTAATAGAGAAAAAAATATTTATGGCAAATAGATACAATAAATTTAATTTAGGGAAAATTGTTTTAAGTAAGTCAAGATTTATATTACTTTAATTTGATAAGCTCAAGGCTCAAGACACTAAATAAAAATTACACTTTGATTTTCTTCACTATTTTACATAAGGAAATTTGCTAATTATTTTAGTTAACTATGTAAGACCAGATAGCATGCAATTTATATACCTTCTCTTCAAAAATTTCCTTAGAAACGGTCTCTAAATGGAAAATACTTACATTTTGAAATTCAAGTAAGAGTGTCCTAATGAAGTAGTCTGTTCTTGCTTGTTCAGCTTCCTAAATACAGGAAAAGTGAGTCAGTGAGAACATTGAAACCAAAACATCCACACACCAAAACAAACAAAAACCACGTATTTAAAGTCTACAATATAAAATTAACCTTTGAAATTCCAGATATATCTAGTAATTACAAAAACAACCATTCTAAAAGTCACTGATTTGTCTACTCAACTTTGCTGTTCTGATGGGCAAACAGGTAAATTAATGGGCAAGGCAATATTCTAGTAAATCTTTATTTACAAAACAGGCAGTGGACTAGACTGACCTATGCATAGCGTGCCCACGTCTGGTCTAAGTGGTTACATGCAGCGACATGCAACCAAGTTCCTCCTGGCTAGTCCTCAGTGTCCCAACACTTTACCCTCTTTCTCATCCCCAAATCAAAAGTGCTCCTGATACTGTCTTTTCTCAGTCTCAAAAACTGATTGTCAAGAAGTCAAGTCATGTACTATGGTTATTTTCACCAGCTTGCTTTCTAATTACAAACTTGATTTTTATTTACATCAGTAATAACAAGTCCTGAGTTGCTGGAAACAACCACAAGACATACAAATTACTTTCCATCTGAAATCTTGAAAGAAGAAATTTGCTTCTTCAGTATGGATCAGTCCCAATATTGACAAATCAAACCAGCTATCGCTAATCAAATCAAACTTATTCAAAAGATGATTAAATTATCATTTCGTTCACTCTGAAAAGTCATCCAAAAAAGGTCATAGTTTTCCAAATTATAATCCATTTCTTTACTCATTATAGTAAAGTCTTTTAATTTTTATTTATTTATTTTTGAGAAAGAGCAAGAGAGTGAGAGAAAATATGCATGCACGAGCAGGGGAGGGGCAGAGAGAGGAAGAGAGAGAATCCCAAACAGGCTCCATGCTGACACTGCAGAGCCCAATGTGGAGCTCAGACATACTAACTGTGAGGTCATGACCTGAGCCAAAATCAGGAGAAGGATGTTTAACTAACTGAGACCCTCCTCTACTCATTATTTTAAATGTTGTTTACTATTCTTGATCCCCAACTCTTCAAAAATTTCAACTCATTTAGCTGTTGAATGTTAAGCACTATACATTTTCACTTGAATTGTAACATTTAGTACAGATATCTTATTGTATTCAAACTTAAAAATGTTCAACACAACTACATTGCACAGAAAATAGATTTCCTGAACAGTTCAGGGGCATAATATTGTAGAATACTTTATAGATTGGTGAGAGGGGAGGTGTTCTCTCACAGAAATACATAATGTGGTATGTATTGGTTTTTATCCATTCCAAATAACATGACATGCAGTAGGATTTAAAATTATATTTAATCCACAAACAGTTAATTCTAACCAGGACTTAAGAATACTGGCTGCTTATTAAATCCAGGCAGTTCAACTATGTGTTATAGTTAACATTACAAAAATCGCATTGTATTTATAAAGCAGACTGTCCACACACCTCAAGTCCTTTCTACAGTAGAGCAACCTAGAAAGCAATAAACTTTGTATGGAATTTAAAAGTCATTAAGTAGAAATAATTCATAAAACCATGGACTTCTTGAACTCACCAGTGAAAATAAAATCACAGAAATTATATTTTACTTAACCATGGAAAACATAGTTACAAACCAGCAATTCTCAGTTGGAGAATGTAACAGTTAATTCCATGTGTCAATGTGGCTGGGTCACAGAGCGCCTAGATGTTTGGTCAAACATTATTCCTTGTGTTCCTGTAAAAGTGTCTTTGGGTGAGATTAACATTTAAATCAGTGGACTCTGAGTAAAGCAGACTGCCCTCTATAGTATGTATGGGTGGCCCTCCATCCAGTTAGGGCCTGAACAGAACAAAAAGACCAACCTCGCCCGAGTGAAATTCTCCACTAGCCTACTTTCATGGGCAAGGATGGCTCTTCAGTTCTACAGCAGACTGTCTTTACACTAGAACTGAATATCAGCTCTTCTGGGTCTCCGCCTTGCCTACCTTTTAGCTCTCTTGGCCTCCAGACTAGATCTAAAGCACAACTCTCCTGAGTCTGCAGCCTGGCTGACCACCCTACAGATTTTGGACTTGCCAGTTTCCATGATCCTGTGAGCCAGTTCCATATAATAAATCTTTTTCTCTGTATATATGCATATCCTACTGGTTCTATTTCTCTGGGAAACCCTAACCAATACAGGGAAGTTATTTAATTCTCATCTATGTTCAGTCATGGTCTTTGAGTATGAGTAAATAAGACAACATATTTCTTTCAGGTGATTAAGAAAGATGCCATTGGGTGTAACCAAAAAGCAAATTGTTGGTTCTATTCTAAAGTTCACGTATATTTTACTTCCTTTTTAAAAAATGTTTCCCTTCATTCTTTTTCCTTTAAATTCATTTACTTAGATTTCTGCTGTGTTTTAGAACTTAAATTTATTAACTCATTTCCAAAGTTAACATATTAGGTATATGTTTTAAGTTTCATAATAAATTATCTGCCATATAGGATCAATCTTTCCTTCTAGGATAGCAGTTCTCAAACCCATCTTTGTATATAATTATAACAATTCTGGATAGCATAACGAACGTATGAAAGATTATCACACAAAACTATACTTCAGTCATCAAGGGTCCTTCCCATTTCAGTTTGAAACTACTTTACACCAATTTTTCTTTTTTCTCTTTAAGATCTTACTTTTAAGTAATCTCTACACCCAACATGGGGCTTGAACTCACAAGCCTGAGATTAAGACGTGGTTCACTGACTGAGCCAGCCAGTTGCCCCACCTTTATACCAGTATTCAAATAGAGCACTCAAGGGGTGCCTGGGTGGCTCAGTCACTTAAGCGTCCAACTCTTAGTTTTGGCTAGGGTCATGGTCTCCTGGTTGGTGAGTTCAAGCCCTACATCGGGCTCTGTGCTGACCATGTGGAGTCTACTTGGGCTTCTCTCTCTCTCCCTCTCTCTGCCCCTCCCACACCCTCTCCCTCTCAAAGTAAATAAATGAACTAAAAAGTTAAAAAATAGATCACTCAAAGGACAGTTAAGTTACTGTTTACTTTTTTAATTAATGTTCATTTTTGAGAGAGAGAGAGAGAGAGAGAGACAAAGAGAGCAGGGGAGGGGCAGAGATGGAGACACAGAATCCAAAAAAGGCTCCAAGCTCTGAGCTATGAGCGCAGAGCCCGACAAAGGGCTTCAACCCATGAACCGTGAGATCATGACCTGATAAGAAGTCAGATGCTTAACTGACTGAGCCACCCAGGCGCCCCTGTTTACTCTTATATATGTAACACTTATCATCAGCTTATATACAAAGACTAACACTAAATTAACATAATAAGTTACTAGGAAATTACACATTTATGAAGTCATTTTCAAAGTTAAATTTAAAGCTGTATAGGGGCGCCTGGGTGGCGCAGTCGGTTAAGCGTCCGACTTCAGCCAGGTCACGATCTCGCAGTCCGTGAGTTCGAGCCCCGCGTCAGGCTCTGGGCTGATGGCTCGGAGCCTGGAGCCTGTTTCGGATTCTGTGTCTCCCTCTCTCTCTGCCCCTCCCCCGTTCATGCTCTGTCTCTCTCTGTCCCAAAAAAAATAAATAAAAAACGTTGAAAAAAAAAAATTAAAAAAAAAAAAAAAAAAAAATTTAAAGCTGTATAAAAACAAACATTATTATTAACATTTATTATAATTAAGTACAGATTTATGTGGAAATACTGAATGCTTGGCTTATGTAAAACTAGGTTCATTCCATATTATATTCTTCAGTCTAGCATCCCAAATTTCTGATTAAATAATATGTATATAAATAGGTACTTACACAAGAAATTTTAAATGGTGCAAATGTTATAGGTTCTTCTCCATACAAAGGCCAATAGCGTTCACATTTTTTCTGTTATTCAAACAAAAAGAAGTAAGTTAATCCATATGATAGAATTTTTCTTGAACTTTTACAAATATTTTGTGCCCAATTATTCAGCTTCTTGTCCTTCCCAGAAAACACAGAAACTGACATCAGATTAAAAAAAAGTTTACTTTAACTCATGTACCATATTAGTATAAGGAAAATTCAAATCACCACATAATTTGTTTTCTGAGTTTGATGTACGTGTCATAATTATAGAAGACCACACTTAAGTTTTACTTAATATTTATTCTCTGTAAATATATTAGCACCTCCAACATTGAAGTCTTTGGAATTGATGCTGGAGGGGATCACAATGGTTTTAAAACTAATTTCACTTGGACACAGTATAAAAAACACCCATGTTGAAAACTTCATATTAAGAATTTTGTTCTCTTTCCTTCTGAAGATAGTATGAACAAAAACAAAAAAAATGTAGTGGTATTATCTGACAGAAATCAGAATATTCAAGCTATAACCTGATGATAATTAATAAAAATTATTTTATTGAACTCATTTTCATTTGCTCAATTTTATTCCTGTTTTAAATTACGTCTCTATTTCAGTCCATAAATAATATTCTACTTACAACACCATTAAGCATCTGAAGACTAAGTAATAATATGGTATCTGTTAAGTGTATCATAAAATGAAATGTAAAAATGTAAAAAAAAAAAAGGTTTATGTGCCTTTTAGAGATTATTATGTTCCTTGTATCAAATAAAACCAATGGCAGAACACAAAAAAGAAGTATCTACTTAGAATATAATAAAGGACCAGGAACATATATCCCTAGAAATGATGAAACGGACACTCCACAGTTATTTTAAGTGTTAACAGGTATACATACCCTTCCCATCTCAAATTCTCGACAGGCCATTACAATGATCTAAAAAGAAGTGGGGGATGGGATGAGATGAAGAATGTATCAGCTAAACACAATTTTACTTTTTTAAATAAAATACAAATTCCAAGAATTACCTTTTATTCCGAACAAAATTATACCTGGCCTGTCAAAATAAGTAGGTTTTTAAATTTTTTTTTTTAGTGTTTATTTATCTTTGAGAGAGAGAGACAGACAGAGCGTGAGTAGGGGAGGGGCAGAGAGAGAGGGAGACACAAATCTGAAGCAGCCTCCAGGCTCTAAGCCGTCAGCACAGAGCCCAACGTGGGGCTCGAACCCATGGAGCATGAGATCATAACTTGAGCTGAAGTTGGGCATTTAACTGACTGAGCCACCCAGGCACCCATCAAAATTAAGTAGTTTTAACATTAAAAGTAGGCATTAAAGCAATGTTCAAAATCACGCCTTCTATTTTTTTTTTTTGAAGTTTGTTTTTTTTAAGTTTTTTTTTTTTTAACGTTTATTTATTTTTGAGACAGAGAGAGACAGAGCATGAACAGGGGAGGGGCAGAGAGAGAGGGAAACACAGAATCTGAAACAGGCTCCAGGCTCTGAGCTGTCAGCACAGAGCCCGACGCGGGGCTCGAACTCACAAACCATGAGATCATGACGTGAGCCGAAGTCGGATGCTTGACCGACCAAGCCACCCAGGCGCCCCTGAAGTTTGTTTATTTATGAGAGAAGGAGAGACAGCACGAGTTGGGGAGGGGCAGAGAGAGAAGGAGACTCAGAATCTGAAGCAGGCTCCAGGCTCTGAGCTGTCAGCACAATGCCCG
The DNA here is from genome assembly GCF_018350215.1 of Panthera leo. Taxonomy (NCBI): domain Eukaryota; kingdom Metazoa; phylum Chordata; class Mammalia; order Carnivora; family Felidae; genus Panthera; species Panthera leo. The sequence continues at coordinate 81,072,119 of NC_056680.1, read as the reverse complement.
ACATGAGGCTTGAACTCACAAACCATGAGATCATGACCTGAGCCAGTCAGATGCTTAACCGACTGAACCACCCAGGCGCCCCAAAATCACACCTTCCAAACAAGGGATAACTATATAGCAACAAATTAAATTGGCTTCAATTAGCATTATATATGAATTAAATTTTAGGACTTTTATAGATCTACCTCCGACTTGAAATTATATTAAAATATCACTTTTAGGGTATTTACTTACCCAACCAAAAAGCACCATGAAATATTTTAAACATATTTAATAAAATTATCTGAAGGTTTAATGCATTTAATACTGTCTTTAAACATAAATGTTATTGGATTTGCTTCCCCATCCCAACATTTGACAATGTTTCAAACATATAGCGAAGTTGAAATAATTTTACGGTAAATACTGTATAGCCACCATCTATAGTCTACCATTAACATTTCACCGTATTTGTTCTATCACATAGCTATCCCTCTATCCATCTATATAAATCCATCTTAGTTGGTAGCTGTCTTATTAGTTGCTGACTTTAGAAAAGAAAGTATTATCACACTCTTCTTAAAATATTTTGACTAACTTGTCAGTGTTGAATGAGACATCCTAGACTTCAGTTTCTGTCTTTTTAGTAAACATTAGCAATAAGTAACATATCCTTATGGCTAGAAGGTCTTCTCATTCCATATTCAGTAAAACATCTTATGTCATTACATGTAATACTTCTCAAAATAGATTATGAAAAGTAAATTACTTACTACAACATTGTACTCCCATATCATTCTCCAAAAATCTATTACTGTATTTGCTAACGGTCCTTGGGTTGCCACATACGCTTTTGGCCCATAAACACCCTAAAATGGTTAAAAATAAATTTCATATTTATTATAGTTACCAAAAATATTTCCTTACCTAAATTTTAATGTTTAAATTTTCTTAGTAATACTCCTCTTTTCACTGGAAGTATGTCCAAATAATTTTAGCACATAAAAGCATGACAAAATATATTCAATTCATTTCAGCTTTTTGTGAAGTACTATTTTTGTGTATGTATTAGACCTGGCACACAGAATTAATAATTAAACTGCTTTATGCTAATTTACAAATTATTATTTACCTGTCTCTTCAAAAAGTGCCTAATACCCCAATACATAGTCCATAAAGCTAACTGTACAGAAACATAAAAAGCATGCTTTGATTCTAAAAACAAGAGTAAAACTACCTAATAGTTCCTTCTTAGCCAGATCCGTCCATAGATACCTTCAATTATCTACTCAATTTAAAAGATTTATTGTGTGCCTATTATATATATATCTAACAACAAACCTGGGAATATACCAAATAAAACAGTGGACTAAAATACTAAAGCAGCACATAGTTGAATCACACGATAAATCAGTGTTACTAAGTGGAATTAAAAACTACAACTTTTTTTGTTTTTAAATATTTTATATTTAAGTAACCTCTACACTCAACATGGGGCTTGAACTTACAACCCTGAGATCAAGAGTCAGATGTTCCACCGACTGAGCCAGCCAGGGGCCCTGAAAAGCTAGAACTTTTAACAAATGTCCTTACAAAATAGTATCAACATAACAACATCTGAAACAGCAAACCACCTACAGATTAGTTTTGGGTTTTGCCATAATTTTAATAAAACTAATTTTTTTGGGGGAAAAAAGTTTTTATTTTAAACCATGACAGTTTATTGTTGACACAGGTAATATTAATATTACCATATACCTTGTACCACCATAATATTTTGATCAACAAAATATTTTTTATATCTATAAATACCAAATATAAAATAAGTAATTATTATACTGTCATTCAAAAACAAAGAACAGCTAATGGAAAAAAGTAGTCTTTTATTTAATCAAGTAGCATTTTCATTTTTTTTAAGTTTATTTATTTGGGGGGGGGGGGAGGGGCAGAGAGAGAATTCCAAGCAGGCTCCACACTGTTAGCACAGAGCCCAACACAGGGCTCAAACTCATGAACACACCAAACTGTGAGATCATGACCCAAGCACCTCAAGTAGTAGTTTGCACTGGTCTGTTGACAGCTATGTATGAACATGACTACTTTTCACCTAAGAGTATCTAAAAAAGGTTCTCTACATAAGGATTGTATTTAATCTTTTTTAAATTTTATTTAAATCCAAGTTAGTTAACATATAGTGTAATAATGATTTCAGGAGTAGAATTTAGTGGTTCATCACTTACCTAACACCCTGTGCTAATCCCAACAAGTGCCCTCCTTAATGCCCATCACCCATTTAGTCCATCCCCTCCAACCCTGACCCTCCACTAGCAACCCTCAGTTTGTTCTCTGTATTTAAGAGTCTAATGGTTTGCCTCCATCTCTATTTTTATAAGACTGTATTTAATCTTATATTCACTTGTATTGCCACTTGAAACAGACAGTTGCCAAAAGGTTTTCATCTAAGTTTATATTCTGTAATTTTAAATCAGTATTACCCAGTAATTCTATCTAGCCCTGATAATTTATCCTAAGAAATGATTCAAAAGAGTAACAATGTTCACTGCAATATTACCAACAAGAAAAATTGGAAACAACCTATATAGTTCAACAACAGGGAACAACCATGTATGTGCATTTCTGTACATTTGTGTACATAAACTTTGTCAAAGGGACAATGGAGAAGATAATTTAGTAACCAGTAAACTGTTTATAAGCTTTAAATGTAAAAAAAAAAGAAACAAAATAGAAAACCATCTCAACTTTCATGAAACTGAGCAAAACTCTAACTTTATGAGTAAGGTTAGAAGGAAATCACATATGTGATGCGGTGTGTGTATACACGTACAATGGAGTATTACTCGGCAATCAAAAAGAATGAAATCTTGCCATTTGCAACTATGTGGATGGAACTGGAGGGTATTATGCTAAGTGAAATGAGTCAGTCAGAGAAAACAAAAATCATATGACTTAACTCGTATGAGGACTTTAAGAGACAAAACCGATGAACATAAGGGAAGGGAAACAAAAATAATATAAAAACATTGAGGGGGACAAAACAGAAGAGACTCATAAATATGGAGAAGAAACTGAGGGTTAGTGGAAGGGTTGTGGGAGGGGGGATGGGCTAAATGGGTAAGGGGCACTAAGGAATCTACTCCTGAAATCATTGTTGCACTATATGCTAACTAATTTGGATGTAAATTTTAAAAAATAAAAAATAAAATTAAAAAAAAAAGGAAATCACATAAAAGTGTGATTTTATTTTTCTTCGTTTTCTTCCTTTTTTTTTTTTGCTCTTGGTATTTAGGAAATTTAAAAAATTTTTATAAAACTATTATGCAGGAAGACATTAAGTAGGGCAGAGAAACACCATTTGAAGTTAATACATACCTTAATAAAATTTGCATTGATATAGTCTGAATCTTGAGAAGGAGTCTTTAAAGTCAACTTAACTCGGCTGTGATCAACTACAAGGAAAAGAAAAAGGATTTCATAAATTATGTCCTGTTGGTAGACAGGTGTTTTCTAATAAGCCACAAGTAAGATTAAATAAGTAATTCAAAATATTGTCTTTAAAAAACAATTAATGAAAATTGACTCTAGATACCAGCAGGGTAATTTCTAACATCATATTTATAGAAAATAAGTCTATAGTAACAAAAATATGATGATGTAAAGTTGTGTTTTAAAGCTGTAATCAAAATAATCTCAGGAACTCTTTTAAAATACAAACTCCTGGGCATCATCCCACATTTGCTAGACAAGAGCCCAGGGTGAAGACTCTGCAGTTTTTAACAAGCATTATGAGGTAGTGAACACTAACCAGTGATGTACAAGCTCATTTGCCAAAATTCTTATTAGGAAATGTAGCTTTCATATTTCACAAGAAATTATAAAAATTAATTAACTCTGATAAATAAATGAATTATGATGATGCATAAAAAGTGCTCAAGGGGTACCTGGATGGCTCAGTTGGTTAAGCGTCCGACTTCAGCTCAGGTCATGATCTCACAGTTCGTGGGTTCAAACCCAGCATTGGGCTCTGTGCTGACAGCTCAGAGCCTGGAGCCTGCTTTGGATTCTGTGTCTCCCTCTCTCTCTCCCCCTCCCTCTCTCTCTCAAAAATAAAATAAAACCATCTTTAAAAAATTAATAAATAAGTAAAGTGTTCAATAATGCAGTTGGCAATAATATTATTAAGTAATGCAAACTTAAGGTAAAAAACAGTTTACAATAAAGTTCAAAAAAACTTTATTACTTTTATAAAATTGTTACTTTATTTTTTATAATTTTTGAGAGAGAGTGAGCGCTATGAGTGGGACAGAGGGAGAGAGAGAGAGAGAGAGAGAGAGAGAATCTAAAGCAGGCTCCACGCTCTGCCGAGCTAGACATGGGGCTCAATCCCACAACACTGGGATCATGACCTGAGCTGAAATCAAGAGTCAGACGCTCAACTGAGCTACCTAGGTGCCCCTGCAATTTTATTTTATCTAATAAATTATTTATTTTTCATAATTTACATACAAGTTAGCACATGGTGCAACAAAGATTTCAGGAGTAGATTCCTTAAGCCCCTTACCCATTTAGCCCATCCCCCTCCCACAATCTTTCCAGCAACCCTCTGTTTGCTCTCTATATTTAAGAGTCTTTTGTTTTGTCCCCCTCCCTTTTTTTATATTATTTTTGCTTCCCTTCCTTTATGTTCATCTGTTCTGTCTTAAAGTCCTCATATGAATGAAGTCATATAGTTTTTGTCTTTCTCTAATTTCACTTAGCATAATACCCTCCAGTTCTATCCACATAGTTGCAAATGGCAAGATTTCATTCTTTTTGATCGCCGAGTAATACTCCATTGTATATATACACATACATATATATATATATACACACACATATATATATGTATACACACACACACACACACACACACCACATCTTCTTTATCCATTCATCCATCGATGAACATTTGGGCTCTTTCATACTTTGGCATTGTTAATAGCGCTGCTATAAACATTGGGGTGCATGTGTGCCTTTGAAACAGCATACCTATAACCCCTTGGATAAATACCTAGTAGTGTAATTGCTGGGTCGTAGGGTAGTTCTATTTTTTTTTTTTTTTGGGTAGTTCTATTTTTAATTGTTTGAGGAACCCCCATACTGTTTTCCAGAGTGGCTGTATCAGCTTGCATTCCCACCAGCAATGCAAAAGAGATCCTAAGAGATCCTCTTTCTCCACATCCTCGCAAACATCTGTTGTTGCCTGAGTTGTTAATGTTAGCCATTCTGATGGGTGTGAGGTTGTATCTCACTGTGGTTTGATTTAAATTTCCCAGATGATGAGGGATGTTGAGCATTTTATCATGTGTCAGTTGGCCATCTAGATGTCTTCTTCGGAGAAGTGTCTGTTCATGTCTTTTGCCCATTTCTTCACTGGATTGTTTGTTTTTTGGGTGTTGAGTTTGATAAGTTCTTTATAAATTTTGGATACCAACCCTTTATCTGATATGTTGTTTGCAAATACCTTCTCCCATTCCATTGGTTGCCTTTTAGTTTTCTTGATTGTTTCCATCACTGTGCAGAAGCTCTTTATTGTGATGAGGTCCCAGTAGTTCATTTTTATTTTGGTTTCCCTTATCTCCAGAGACATGTTGAGTAAGAAGATGCTGTGGCCGAGGTCAAAGAGGTTTTTGCCTGCTTTCTCTCCTCTAGGATTTTGATAGCTTCCTGTCTTAGGTTTAGGTCTTTCATCCATTTTGAGTGTATTTTTGTATTTGGTGTAAGAAAGTGATCCAGTTCATTTTTCTGCATGTCGCTGTCCAGTTTTCCCAGCACCATTTGCTGAAGAGATTGTCTTATTCCATTGGATATTCTTTCCTGCTTTGTCAAAGATTAGTTGGCCATATGTTTGTGGGTCCTTTTGTAGGTTCTGTGTTCTGTTCCAGTGATCTGAGTGTTTGTTTCTGTGCTGCAATTTTATTTTTTAAATAATATATGTATCTGATTTTTTAAAATGAGATTTAAGAAAAAAGTATAAAATAAAAAGTAATCCTCCCCCATCCATAAAGTCCAGGTCTCTCCTTCCCAACAAAGACACTTCTAAGGTTCTTTTTTCCTTCCAAAAGTAATTTTTATGCATATACCTACATACTTAGAAAAACTATGCAAATGCGTTCATAACATATACATGTTCTGTATCTCACTTTTCAGTTAATTGTATAATCTGGAACTCTTCCCAGAGCTAATACAGATCTATCTTGCTCAATGTTATATGAAATCCATTATAAATAGAAATCTCATTATTTATTTAACCAGCTACACTACTGCTGGGCCATTTTTTCCTATTAGAAACACTACCACAATGAACTCACTGCTATAAGTGGTATAGGGTAAGTTTCTAACAGAAGAAAAAAACTTATCTTCTAAAAGGTATATACAGACTTAGACAATTCAGATGCTATATGTGAGAGTGACAGGATGTTATACCTTTTAATAGTTAACTTCTAAAAAGTAAAAAACTCAGACTTGTATTTCTTGAACTATGCAAATGGTTGTACATTTTCATACAGTTATTGGTTATATTTATTTTACCATAAGTTCTTGTTTATATCCTCTGCACATTATATCCTCTGCACATGTCTTTAGTACATGTAGTGCAAATAGTTTTGTTCTAGTTTGTGTTGATTCTTAAAAACTCTTTATTTAGAGGTGCCTGGGTGACTCAGTCTGTTGAAAGTCTGACTCTTGTTTTCAGCTCAGGTCATGATCCCAAGGTTGTGGGATCAAGCTCTGCTTCGAGCTCTACACTGGGCTCTGCATTGAATATGGAGCCTGCTTAAGATTCTCTCTCCCTCCTTCTGCCCCTTATCCCAGCTCACATTCTCTCTTTTAAAAAAAAAAAACAAGCAAACAGCACCCTTTTTATTTAGAACTAATTTTAGAATTAAAGAAAAATCGCAAAAATAGTAGAGAAAATTCCTATATCCCTCACTCAGCTTCCCTTAATGTTAATATCTTACATAACTATCAGTTATCAAAATCAGAAAATTAACATTGTCACACAACTAGTAATTAAACAACAGACTGCATACAAATTTCACCAATTAAAAACAATATTTTTCTTACTAGGATCCCACATTTAGTTGTTACTTCTCCTTAGTTTCTTCCAATCTATAATAGTTCCTTTGACTAATTTTTTTCCTACGTTTGGAATGAGGTTTTGCATTTTGGTAAGAACACCAGAGAACGATGATGTGTCCTTCTCAGTGAGAAGACACACCAAGGGGTTTATGATGTCAATGTCCTATTACTTGTGATGTCAACCTTGGTTACTTGGTTAATAGGTGTCACCTGGTTGTCTCCACTATAAAGTTAATATCTTTCTGTTTGTAGCAATAAATATTTGGGGGGAGATACTTTGAGCCTATGAAATCCTAAAGTAGTAGGAATGCCTAATATTCATGAGTCTCTAGATTAGAAAGAACCACAACATGTAATATGTAAAATGCCACCATCACATTACAGTCCTTCCTAATCCAGAGACAATGAATATTAAAGGCAATTAAAATACAAAATGACGAATACAAAAATGGTAATAAGATATGAATAAGACTTCTTAACAAAACTCTTAAAAGTCAGCTAATGAATAACTAATTTGTCAATGACTCAAATTTTATCTATCAGTACTAAAAGCCCAGTTCTGCTGAGTTTATTAATTTTTGGTGAAATCTTTGGAAATCTGTAGGAAGAGATATCTAAGAAAGACATACTAGCCTCCAATTCAAATTATTTCTCTCTTTTCTATGATTCCAGGAAAGAGAATATGTTTATCATTTCACTTGATGTTCTGATAAATATTCACTAGTTTGGATAATGACAGTTAAGTAACTACACACACTTCCTCTCCCCATGTCTGCCAGTAATGAGGGGTCCCAATTAATTACCCTTAATCATGTGGCATATTAGCCTCTAGTCAAAGTATCTCAAACATAGGACTTTGTACAATAATTGGTTTACCACTGGATCCTCAGTAAATGTGTCTGGGGATTGTGAATCCAAATGACAACAGTGGCTCCCAAATAACAGTCAAAACTGGTTTCAGGCTGCTACATGCAAGCTGGTAATTTTTTAAAAATATTCTATAATGGAAAACTGTATGCATATACAGGAAAATAATGGTATAATGAATCCCCATATAGCAATTACCAAGTAATTAAGAAATTATTAATAATTTCAACATTTTTTAAAGTTTTTACTTAAATTCCAGTTAGTTAACACACAGTGTAATATTAAATAATTTCCACACTTGGCACGCCTGGGTGGCTCAGTCAAGTGTCCAACTACTGATTTTGCCTCAGGTCATGATCTCACAGTTCGTGAGTTTGAGCCCCACATCGGACTGTGTGCTGACAGTGCAAAGCCTGCTTGGGCTTCTTTCTCTCTCTCCCTCTCTTTCGGTGCCCCTCCCGCTCTCTCAAAATAAAGTCAACTTAAGAAACAAACAAACAAATAATCTCAACACTTTGCTGAACTTATTTCATCTATCTCTAGTCATATAACATTTAGGGGCTAGGGAAAGTTAATTAAAATACAAAATTTCTAAGTACCATATTCTTCAGTAAGTTTGATTCAGTAAGTTCAAGATGGGGCAGAAAAATGGCTTAGTCTAAAGCACAAGCAAATTTTGTAGTCAGTGCTTTATACTACACAATCATAGGCTATTACTGCCAATTTTAAAAATCAACAGGGGCTCCTGGGTGGCTCAGTCAGTTGAGTGTCCAACTTCAGCTCAGGTCATGATCTCACGGTCCGTGAGTTCGAGCCCCGCGTCGGGCTCTGTGCTGTCAGTTCAGAGCCTGGAGCTTGCTTCAGATTCTGTGTCTCCCTCTCTCTCTGTCCCTCCCCCACACACGCTCTGTATCTATCAAAAAGTGAATAAACGTTAAAAAAAAAAAATCAACATTAGGTTGGTTAGATAACGTGTCATCACGTTGGTGCTTCAATTCTTCACTGGTGCTCCTAGTAAGTATAAACATATATAGAACTTAAAGAATATTAAAGAAATGAAAACAAGCAATCCTCTCCATGTTTTTGTTTTGTTTTGTTTTGTTTTGTTTTTTGCTGACTGCCACTACAATCTCCCAACAATCCAATTCCAAACAGATAAAACCAAGATTGGCCACACAGGAGACTCTTCAAGCAGCAACTTTTTTTTTTTTTTTTTTGGTCAAACAAACATCAACAACCTATGGCAACAAAAAGAAAAGTATTTGAATATCGTTACCTCCAAAGAAACTGAAATTTCCTACTGGCTAAATACTATGTCTCAGGAGAAAAAAAATAATCTTAATAATTAACATTACAATACACATAGTACACTGATCCATTACTTGTAAAAACAGCTAGCAGCTCGGTTTTAGCCCTCTCAGCAGACAAAGCACAGATCATTCTTGACACAAGAGTATCTAGATATTTCTTAACTCTGAAATTGGCCTCAGTATTTTTTTTTTAACGTTTATTCATTTTTGAGACAGAGAGAGACAGAGCATGAATGGGGGAAGGTCAGAGAGAGAGGGAGACACAGAATCTGAAACAGGCTCCAGGCTCTGAGCTGTCAGCACAGAGCCCGATGCGGGGCTCGAACTCACGGACCGCGAGATCATGACCTGAGCCGAAGTCGGACGCCCAACTGACTGAGCCACCCAGGTGCCCCTGACCTCAGTATTCTAGTATAAAATAAACCAAATCTCCAAGACAGCTCCAGAAAAACCTACATAAACTTTGGACAATAATGATACTACTTTTAATGGATCACAGGCAAAAATGTCTGCTCTTGCCACTTCAAGTCAACATTGTATTAGAGGTTCTAACTAATACAATAACGCAAAAGACACATTCAGATAAGAAAGGAAGTAGTAAAACTGTCATTATTTGCAGATAAAATGACTCAGTATGTGAAAAATCCTAAAGGATCCACAAAAAATTACTAAACTAATAAATGAGCTCAGGAAGGTCATTGGATTAAAAAAAATCAATACATGAATAGAAACTAGATTTCTATGTGCTAATAATAAAGAACTTGAAAATATTTCATTCAGATAGAAGAATTTAAAGAGTAAATACAAGACTTATACACTGAAAACCGTAAAACATTGCGGAGAGAAATTAAAGATCTAAATAAACGGAGAGAGACATTTCATGTTCATAGATTGGAAGAATCATTATGGTTTAAAATGGCAATTCTCCCCCAAAGTGCTCTACAGATTCAATGCAACCCTTATCAAAAGCCTATTAGGATTTTTTGCAGAAATTGACAAGCTGATCTTACAATTTATATGTAAGAACTAAAAAAGAACCAAACAAATTTTAAAAAGTAAGAACATGGCTGGAGGACTTCTTGCTTTCAAAACTTACTACACAAAGCTACTGTAATGAAGACAGTATGACACTGGCTTAAAAATAAGACACTGTAGGTGTGTGTGCACCTGATCTCAGCTGGTCTGCCTGAGACCCCCTGAGCACCAATCCTAGTCACCTGCGCAGTACCATTTCTGCTCCAACAAGGCTAAAGAAACTATCATGAACCAGGAGAAACTCACCAAACTGCAAGCACAAGTGCACAGTGGTGGGAAAGGAACTGCTTGCTGAAAGAAGGTAGTTCATAGAATGACTACAGCAGATGATAAAAATTTCAGTTCTCCTTAAAGAAATTAGAGGTAAAAAATATCTCTGGTACTGAAGAAGTGGCTATGTTCACAAACCAAGGAAGAATGATCCACTTTAACAACCCTCAAGTTCAGGCATCTCTGGCAGCAAACACTTTCACCATTACAAGCCATACTGAGACAAAGCATCTGACAGAAATGCTACTATCTTTTTTTTTTTTTTTTTTTTTTTTTTTTTTATTTTACTTTTGGGACAGAGAGAGACAGAGCATGAACGGGGGAGGGGCAGAGAGAGAGGGAGACACAGAATCGGAAACAGGCTCCAGGCTCCGAGCCATCAGCCCAGAGCCTGACGCGGGGCTCGAACTCACAGACCGCGAGATCGTGACCTGGCTGAAGTCGGACGCTTAACCGACTGCGCCACCCAGGCGCCCCAGAAATGCTACTATCTTAAAACAACTTGGTGCAGACAGTCTGACTAGTTTAGGGAGACTGGCTGAAGTTCTGCCCAAACAATCCGTGGATGGGAAAGCACTACTTGCTACTGGAGAGGATGATGATGATGAAGTTCCAGATCTTGTGGAGAATTTTGATGAAGCTTCCAAGAATGAAGCAGACTGGATTAAGTCAACTTCTGAAGAAGATAAAACTTGAAGAAGTTACTGGGAGCTGCTATTTTATATTATGACTGCCTTTTAAAATTGTGTTCATAGAGCTGATAAAATCTAGATCTGTAATATTTTTAAGCCCAGGCCCCTTGGACACTACAGCTCTTTTCAGTTTTTGCTTATACACAATTCATTCTTTGCAGCTAATTAAGCTGAAGAAGCCTGGAAATAAAGTTTGAAACAAGGTTAATAAAGTTCTTTACCTACTGTAAAAGAAAGAAAGAAAGAAAGAAAGAAAGAAAGAAAGAAAGAAAGAAAGAAAGAAAGAAAGAAAGAAAATGAAAAAGGGAAACCATGTAGTAGAATTAAGGGTCCAGGGGAAAAAAAAACCTTGTATTTATGCTCCAGTGATTTCCAACAAAGATACCAAGGCAATTCAGTGGAGAAGAAGATAGTCTTTTTCAACAATTGGTACAAGAACAATCTTACATACACAGATTATTTCAGATGATTAACTGAAAATGGATTACAGACCTGAATGTTAAAGCTAAAGCTACAATACTTCTAAAAGAAAAATTTTAAAAAACAAAGAAAATCTTTGTGACCTTGACTTAGGCAGAATTCTTACTCAGAGTATCAAAAGCATGATCCATAAAACTGATAGGTTGGACTTCATCAAAATTAAAGGCTTGCATACCTTAAAAGACACCTTAAGAAAATGAAAAGACAAGCCATAAACTGGGGGAAAAAATGAATAAAGACCTGTATTTAGAACAACAGCTAAAGAACTGAAACAACTCAAGAAAATAAAATCAAATCTAACAAAAGGACAAATGATTTGAAAAGACTTTTCATCAGAGGATATATAAGTGGCTAATAGAACATGAAAAGATGTTCAGTTAGTCATTAGGGAAATGCAAGTCAGAACCACAATGAGATACCTCTACACACCCAACTAGAATAACTGTAATCAAAAAGACTGACAATAAAAAGGAACGTGGAGAAACTGGAATGCTCATATATTGCTGGTGGGAAAATAAAATGGTACACAGATACTTTAAACAGTTTAGCAGTTTCTTATAAAGTTAAACATAAGCTACCATAGATCTAGAAATTCCATTCCTGGGTATCTACCCAAAAGAAAGAGAGCCATGTGTCCACACAAAGATTTGTATGGAAATGTTCATGGTAGGATTATTCATAATGTTCATCAACTGGTGAATGGATAAACAATATGTGATATACCCATACAATGAAATATTACTGACTAAAAAGGAATGAACTCATATATGCTACAACACAGATGAATCTCAAAAACATGCTTAGGAAAATCTAGAGACAGAAAGCATTAGTGGTGGCTTGGGGCTAAAGACTGAAAAATGGCCTAAATAATTATTTTAGGTTGATGGAAATGCTCTAAAACTTTACTATGTTGATGACTCTATAAATTTACTAAAAATAACTGAATTGTATATTTAAAGTGGGTAAATTTTATGGTATGTAAATTATACCTCAATAAAGCTATTTAAAAAAATACTGGTATCCAAACACTGAACATGCTAAACATACAAAGGAAATTGACAACTTACATTATTTTTATGACAGCAAGTAAATATACATCTCTAAGTACAATTGCTTTAATAACATTTTCCAAATTAAAATGACTAGAAATTTATTGGAAACTGACTTATCAATCCTTCAATAATTTAAAAGGAAAAAAGACACTGCTAGTTTGACTATATAGCACAATGAATAAGAGCTCAGGATTCAGAGCAAGGTGTCTCAACCTCAGCACCCCTGACATTTTGGCCTTGAATAATTCTTTGCTGTGGAGAGGGTGTAGCCTCTGTGTTATATAGGATGCAGGAGCATCCTTAGCCTCTACCCACTAGATGCCAGTAGCAGCATGCCCATTCCGTATCCCAGTTGTGACAACCAAAATGTTTCCAGACTTGCTAAATGTCTCTTTTAGGGGCAAAATCACCCTAGTGGAGAACCAGTGCTCTGAATATAAATTCTCATTGACTCTGTTAGCTGTGTCACAAGCTATTTAATCTATGTCTCAGTTTCCCATCTGCAAAGTGGCACATAATACCTACACCTCAAAGTTTTGTGATTATGGCAAATAATACATTTACTACAGAAACTGACAATACAAATCAGGGTTTCTATTTTTTAGAGGGGCAATTTAGAAGCACACCAGTGAACTTCCCCTGCTACCTCTATTTAAAATTGTTAAGCTTTCTATTAGTTTTCTCTACATGCCTAATCCCCACTGTATTATCCTCAATACCGCTAATCACCATATGACAGATCATGTATGTTATTTGTATTCACTGTACATTACCTTAACTAGAATATAAACACCACAAGGGCAGGGATTATTGCCAGTTTGTTTTCTATGGAATCTCTAGCATACAGTATATGCTCAAATTTTTTTGTGGAATGAATAAATAAAATATAACTTAAGAAAATAGAAACCTAGAGCTGTTTCAGACTCATTTGCCCAGATGCCAGAAAAAGAAAGAGAAAATGTGTTTTTAAAAGAATGTGCATTGGGACTCCTGGGTGGCTCGGTTGGTTAAGCATCTGATTTTGGCTCAGACTATGATCTTGCAGTTCGTGAGTTCAAGCCCCACATCAGGAGCTCGAGCCTGCTTCAAGGGAGCTTGAGCCCTGCTTCAGGCTCTGCATTCTCTCTCCCTCTCTCTCTGCCCCTTGCTCACTCTCCCAAAAATAAATAAATAAAATAGCATCCCTCTAAAAAAAAAGAGAGAGAGACAGAGAAAGAGAGAGAGAGACAATGTGCATTAATTCCAGAGTACATTAAGAGTATCTCAAGGGGTACGTGAGTGGCTCAGTCAGTTAAACGTCTGACTTCGGCTCAGGTCATGATCTCACGGTTCGTGGGTTCGAGCCCCATGTTGGGCTCTGTGCTGACAGCTCAGAACCTGGAGCTTGCTTTGGATTCTGTGTCTCCCTCTCTCTCTCTGCCCCTCCCCTGCTCATGCTCTGTCTCTCAAAAATAAACAAACATTAAAAAATTTAAAAAAAAGTATCTCGAGATTGGGGTACCTGGGGTGGCTCAGTCGGGTTAAGCGTCTGACTCTGGATTTTGGCTCTGGTCATGATCTAAAGGTTCATGGGATCATGCCCTGCATTGGGCTCTGTGCTGGCAGCTTGGGATTCTCTGTCTCCCTCTCTCTGCCCCTACCCTGCTCGCACTCTCTTTCTCTGTCTCAACAGAAAAAAAAAAAAAGAGTACCTCGAGATTATCGTGCTTAATAAAAACTATCCAGAAACCCATACCATCCACCATTCTGAGGAAGACTGGTAAGAAAGTAGAGTGTATTTTCAAAAAGCTTAATGAGTAGTTACTATGTGCTAGGTACAATCCTAAGCATTTTAACATGTATTAACTTATCTAATGATCAAAATAATCATAAAAAGGATTATAATCTTTATCTCTATTTTGCAGATGCAGGGAAAAAGGCACAAAGAGGGTGAGTCCAAAGTCGTATATTTTAAAAATTCTTTTGAGGTTTATTTATTTTGAGAGAGATAGAGACAGTGTGAATGGGGAGGGGCAGAGAGAGAGGGAGAGAGAGAGAATCCCAAGCAGGCTTTGCACTGCCAGTGCAGTCTGACGCGGGGCTCAAACCCACAAAACTGAGATCATGACCTGAGCCGAAACCAAGAGTCGGACGCTAAACCGACTGAGCCACCCAGGCGCCCCCAAAGTCATATAAATAGCAGGTGGTAGAAGCAGGATTTGAACTTCAGAGTCAAAACTCTTCACCATTATACTATGTAAACTTGCCACTTAGTAATTCTGCTAATACTGGCCACCCACAGATCCCACAGCTGAGAATACAGTTGAACAACAACAAGAAAAAGATGAAGGATTAAATGTATGCAAAGAAGACCATGAGAAAGAGAGGGAAGCAGACAAGAGAGGGAAGAGGTCATTTGAAAGAAAGAGATCACGGAAGAAGAAAATTTCAGAAATAGGGACTAGTCAATGGCATCAAAATAGTTAACAGAAAGGGGTAAACACTGAACAAAGTCACCAAATCCAGCATGAAGAAAATCACTGGAAATTTTTTCAAAGACATTTTAGAGAGAACAAGCTTAAAAAAAAACAAAAACAAATTTTTCAAGTATATCTCAATAAGGCTGGAGAAAACAATGAATTAGAGTTGAGGGAATGGTGTCATGGAATGGAGCTGTTTTAAGACAGTTGAAGGGAAAGAAAAAGACTAGTGGCAGCTTTAAGGGACAGCATGCATGATGTAAAGTTTTTATTCTGTAAAATAGGACACATGGAAGTATGCATGCTTTTAGAGTTAAAGGTATTCTGCCGAAAACCATGCTATTTAAGAATACAGTTACATTATTATAATATAATGCTATCAGTCTAAAGTATACTCTCAGAGATACATATTTAGACTACTGAGTACAGCCGACATGCAGGCATGAACCACCTTATGGTTCACTTTTTCATGCATAATTAATGTTCTGATTGTGAACAGGGAATAGATAAGAGTTAATATTTTTGGCATTTTATAAAATTTATTCCATTATACTTACTGAATTATCTATTTTATTTTAACAAAAGAACTTCTTTGAACAGGAGTCCACAAAAGATATTCTTACTTGGATTTTTTTTGTATTTAAAAGTAAGTATCAGAATAATTGTGATGCTTAAAGAAAAAAAAAGCAAACAACAAAAACTACTTTCAGAAGGAAGAACAAGAAGCACAATCACAAATTATTATCTTATAGTGTACCTTACAAAAGAGGTACTAACTCCTTAACAATCAAACTCATTAGGAAGAATAAAACTAGTTTAGGATACAAACTTATTAACATTTCCATTTGTTCTATGAAGGGCATTTCAAACTTACATGGCAGTATGTCCTTATATCTGTTCTTTTTAACATTTTCTTCTTTTTCTCCAGTAGCTGTAGGATAAATCTTTTCTGTTCTATATTTGGTAGACAATCTTCTTAATCGCTTAAAATACAAACAAAAAAATTTAAGTTTATACAAACGTTAATATTTTCAAAATTTTAATGATTTACAAATAGCTCTTTATTGAATTTTGCTAACCCCAATTCCTTATAACTCATTTTCCTATTTTTCCAAGCTCACAGTATTTCCCTATCTCTTAATAATTAACCCTAAGGATAATTGTTTTTTACCCTAAGTGCAAACATAAAATTAATACTCCAAACAGCACTCAAAGGGGACACTAAAATAAAAGTAAGAAATTTGTTTAAAGACATCATTAATAAGCTAAGTCAGAATATTTAAGTCAGTCCTTAACTTACTCAAGTAATTTTAGTGTTTAACTATGGGTCCCTAAAACCAAGTAAATAATGCGTAAAAGATTATGTACAAGTTTCTTTATTCCTTCCCTCAATAAACCTTGGGCACCCATGATGTGCCAGGCTCCTTCCAAGGCATAAGCTAATAATTACTTATAAGACACTACAAAACAAAGTTCTTTCATATTGAATTGGAAATGTCTAACAAAGACCAATTCTGCTTATTCACTGCATTACAGAAGTGGTTTGTGAGTTAGTGACAAATTCTTACCACATATGGCAGTAGGGATGTTCTTTGGGCTGGAATATTTCTGCGTGTCAGTAATACACTTCCTGCTTTCAGAAGCACTGAAAGTCAGCATTGTGAATTGTTTAAATTCACTACTCAACTACATTGCTGAAATTTAATTTCAAAGGAGCCTACTTTCTTCCAGGCTTAAAGACATATTGAAGGCATTTTGGTTTTACTATTCAACAAATTATTGAATACAAATGAAATGAACAAAGTCTGGTAACATTTAACTTTTTCACCATTTTACTTTTACAACTTGTGATGCTGATATTTAAGCAGTGAAACATTTTTTTAAATCACAGATAGATTATACATAGAATAGTGAGTCTTCTGTTTCTTTGAAAAACCACTAAACTTTATCATGACAATTCTTAGAGACCTAAATCAGGAATACACATTTTTTTCAGTAAGATGAAAAGACTTATTAGAATCCTGTTCTGCACTGGCACAACACTGAAGTTAAATTCCCCACATTTATGATGCTATTTTCTATGGTAATAAAGTTCTCAAAGTAGGATAGGGGAAAAATTATATTTGAAAGTAAATGGGCTGTTGGTGAGGATGTGGGAAAACCAGAACTTTAATACAATGCTGGCAGAAGAAAACATTAACACAACCCCTAACGAGGGTAATTTGGCAATTTTAAATACATATATCCCCTTAACCCAGGAACTGTACTTCTTAAAATCCACCTGCACAGGTGAAATGATATATCATGCACAAAGTTATTTATTGCAGCATTGTTTTAAAACAGCAAAGGACTACAATCAAAAATGTCTATAAATAGAAGACTGACTAAATACATTCATTTCATTTATACAAGTAAATATGATAATGACTGAAAACCATTAAGAAAGTTCTTTATATATAGTGATATGGAAATACTTCAAAATACATATTAAGTGTAAAAAGCATGGAACACTACAGTGTATATAATATACTACTGTTGGTGTTAAGAATAAAAATATTATTTGCATGTCTTTGTACATGTGCATAAAATATCTCTAGAAGAGAAACTATTAACAAGGTTGTTGTCTATGGAGAAGAAAAATGAATAGCTATAGGAAATGGATGAGAAAGAAACATTACTATATGCCATTTCATACTTATTAGATTATATAAATGTATTGCCTATTCAAAAAATTAAATGTTAAGGGGTGCCTGGTTGGCTCAGTCAGAGGAACATGAGACTTTTGATCTCAGGGTCATCAGTTCAAGCCTCATGTTGGGTGTAGAGATTACTTAAGTAAATAAAACTTAAAAAAATAAAAATAAATGCTACAAAAATTAAAGGAAAATAGAAAAGATTGCTCATGATTTTCTTAATCCACATTAACAAAGATCTTCCCAGTTATGCACATATACATCTTACATATATAATTAGACTCTATAATGTTTTTTTGTTCAAAGATTTTAATTTTGTTATTTATAGTATCTTAATACATCAAAATATTGTATGTGAATGTAACCTACAGAAGGATATCAATCTAAATATTTGCAGAAACACCAGGGGAAAAGGAATGTAACTTAGGTAATAATCACTGAAAAAAATTATAGAACTACAAAGAAAAGGAAGAGGGGATGTATTTAATTATAAAATATGAATACACTTCTGGAATATCTGCTGCAATCACTCCAAGCATTTCTTTTTTCACCTGATGAATTATGTTATTGAGAAATGGGCAAAATAAAGATTTTATGTGAAATGACTTCCTTTTTCATATAATAAAACTTAACACTTTTGTGTACAAATAAGTATCTCATTTGAGTCTGAATTTTTATATATCCAGTTTTCTTGAAGCCTAGCACAACATGGAATGCTTTCTACTTCAAGCTTCCCATGAAGAATGTTCTATTAAAATAAGCCTACAGAAGTAGTGTACTTAAAAAGTTTCATACACATCAGAAATACTCATCTCTAGTGTAGTATAAATAAAACAAAGATGATCTGTTAAACATAAAAACTTTGTACATTAAAAAAAAAAATCAACATCAAAAAAATTCTACCCAAATGTATCAAAAAGGTATCAGGGCGCCTGGGTGGCTCAGTTGGTTAAGCGTCCAACTTAGGCTAGGTCATGATCTCACAGTTCATGGGTTCTCACAGTTCATGTGCTGACAGCTCAGAGCCTGGAGCTTGCTTTGGATTCTGTGTGTGTGTGTGTCTCTCTCTGCCCCTTCCCTGCTCGCGCTCTGTATTCCTCTCTCTCAAAGATAAATAAACATTAAAAACAAAGTTAATATGAGGATAATACCCACACTCAGAAAACAAGCCTCCAAATCTTATCCATCTTTTAAGTCCTGGCTCCATCAAAGTTTCTTATGTCTCTCGTGCAAAAATAATCTTTCCCTTCTGAGTTCTGTTTAGACTATACACATTCTTAAAACACCACTTCCTTCTCTTTATGATAAATATATAAAGAGAATACACTTTACTTCCCCTACTAAACTGTAAGCTCTGTGAGTACAAGATTATAGTCACATTGATATTTAAGGCCCTGTACCCCTAGAACATATTAAATGCTTACATGTTAAATAAATTAAATTTAGAATAAGATTTGAATGCTGGCCTAGACAAAAAATTTTGTTCTTTTAATATATCATAATTAACATCCAAATAGTGCTTGAAGTAGAGATAGCACCAAACCTCATTTAACTACATGAAATGGAAGTATCTACACATGCAATTTCATTTTAACTTCCTGACCACCAATTCCATTTTCTCTAAGTGAAATTAATTACTAGGAAATTAATTAATTGAGAAACATGTTGTAAATACTAAGGCATCTTATTCGTAAGTAGAGTGCATGTGACAGACTGTGTGAAAATAGCATTAAGGAAAACACTAATAAAATAATTCATTCATTAAGCTTAATAATTATTTAATATAATCCTAAAGCAAGAAAGTACTTTGAATCATTGACTATCCTAATTGGGCGAAAATATAGCTAATTGGCATATTTACATAGGCTTATAAATACCAAACCTTGTGTCATATTTTCTTTTCTTTATGCAAACAAAACTAAAGGCCTTTAAGAAAGATTTCCAATTGTCTATCCTTAAACATCTTGAAAAAGTCACAAAATAAATTCTTTTAAATAATTTCTTATCTCAGAATTACTGTCCTAAAAGGCAAATCTGATCATTTAAATTTTAGTCCCTCACTTAAAAATCCTCCAGTGGGTCTATTAGCTCCAAGAGAAACTACCAATTCCTTTTTTAATTATAACACATTTTGAATGCTGCCTGTCCAGTTTCCTAGCTTCTTTTTATAACACTCTCTTAGAGTTTGATGCTTCAGCCATGTAGAATCACTTACCACCACCATTGCCACAAGCAACCCTTCACTCCTCAACATCACAGTTTGACAATTTTTACTCTTGCTGGTGAGTTAATAGTAGGACTCTGGGTAACGTGTCATTTCCTTTGTGGAGCTTTCTCAAACCTTTCCCTTAACAGCTCCTCAGCTTCCAGCACTGAAGAGTCAACAATACATTACCCTATTACCACTTGTGAGATTCAATCTTATATGTCTCATCCACTGAACTATAAAACTGAAGGCAGAGACTAGACTATCTTATTGGACTTTAGAGACCAATGAATTATGTATATGACCAAGATCTAATGCAAATAACATTAAAAATGGGTAATTCATTTCTTTATTGAGCTTTCTTAGACAAGTCATACAGATGTCTCTAATACATTATAATTAAAAAAAAATTTTTTTTAACATTTATTTATTATTGAGACAGAGAGAGACAGAGCATGAGTATGGGAGGGGCAGAGACAGGGGGAGACACAGACTCTGAAGCAGGCTCCAGGCTCTGAGCTATTAGCACAGAGGCTGACACAGGGTTCAAACTCACAAACCGTGAGATCATGACCTGAGCCAAAGTCAGACGCTTAATTGTCCTGAGCCACCCAGGAGCCCCTCTAATACATTATAATTTTTAACACAAACAAAACCCAAATTTAATATTCACTTTGTTTTAAAGTTCCAAATTATTTTCTCTTTCCTTCTTTTTTCTTTTTTTTTTTTTTTGACATTTAAAAATTTTTTATTTTTAATGTTTATTTTTGAGAGACACAGAGAGACAGAACATGAGTGGGGGAAGGGCAGACAGAGGGAGACACAGAATCAAAAGCAGGCTCCAGGCTCTGAGCTGCCATCACAGAACCCAATGCAGGGCTTGAACTCATGAGCCGTGAGATCATGGCCTAAGCCGAAGTCCAACGCTTAACCAACTGAGCCACCCAGGTGCCCCATCCTATGAACATTTTAATAGTGAGGTTTGGGGCTCTGTAGGACCTTGGTGGAGTCCTACCTTCCTCCCTGCCCCTCATATCCCACTACACAGGCACTGCCTCCTCCCTCACCCCCCACCACCCCCCACACCAGGGCACACTTTCATAAGAAAGAAAATACTTGAATGTCTTCTCACTCAGTTACCTTTTTGTGAGAACAGATCTTTTTTTTATTTTTTTCTTTTTAAGTTTTTTTTACTTATTTTGAGAGAGACAGAGACAGCGTAAGTCGAGGAGCGGCAGAGAGAGAGGGAGAGAGAATCCCAAGCAGGCTCCACACTGTCAGCCCAGAGCCCAATGCGGGACTCAAACCCAACAAGCTGTGAAATCATGGCTTGAGCTGAAAGCAAGAGTCAGACACTTAAACGACTGAGCCACCCAGGCACTCCTCTATTTCTTAAAACACAAAAATTTTATTTCCTTAATCCTAAATCAATAAACTTATTCTCAAAGGCTTCTAAAAGTCACATGCAATAGAACTATGCTCTTTTTAGATATCCATTTGTGTGTCAAGATTTGAGTTCCTTAACAAAGTAGAACAGTTTCACTGTTTATCAAAGACTTTAAGCTAATGAGTATGTGTTGTGTGCTGTTTGTTGTATCTGTCCAGTCAAACAGCTGTATACCGGACTGTCCACTGGGTGTCTCATGAGCATTACAAACATGGCCAAATGGCACTACCATTCAACAGTTGTTCAAGCCTAAAAGCTAGGAATCATCCTTGATTCCTTCCTTTACTCTCTCCTACAACATCCAATCCATCATCAAGTTGTGTTACCTTCAGGTCTAAAAAATATCTAATTCTCTTCAGATTCACTGAACACTTAGAATTCATAATACACTGAGACAAGAAAAGTATTAAACTTAATTGTTGGCTGGATTTTATATCAGGACAATTAAGAAAAAAAATGGACACAAAAAGTAATAGAGCTAAAATGGAAATTAAGCTAACTCAAATTATTTTGGGAATAAAATGGAATATAAATAAATTAAATATTGGAGCTCAAGACTTCTCTTGCTATTACCAGGCCACACACTATGGTGCCAAATTCCTCAATGTCAACACTTAAAAAACAGTATGAGTTCCAAAAGACAATAATTTTAGTAAATATGCACACAAGAATATACAAATCATAAAACTGTACTTCAAGGTGAAATCATACTTTAAGCTTAAAAGTTATATTGTAGCAAAATACAAGAATACCTAACACATAAAATAGTAGTGCATTTGCCACTATTCTGAAAAATTTCTGAAGCAATTACTGGAGAATCTATCTGAATTTTAAAAGGTATGGAACTTGGCAAACAGTTGGAACTAAATAATAACTGTTAAATGAAGAGATTCACCTGGTTTTATACCTGAAATATTTAACTGTCCTGTTACTACAAGTTGTATGATCATTAAGTCAAAATATTTTTAAGCCCAAATACAAAGTAACAGCAACAAGTAGTAAAATCATAGGATTTTCCACTAAAACTATACCATCTCTAACCAGCTTTTCTTAAATCTTTACAAACCTATTTATATAAAAATATGCATATTACTAATACCTGTTACAAGCAACTAAAAAAACCAAAAGGTCTTTAAACTATACATCTGCAATGCCTACCTTTAAGTGTAAAATACGCAACTCTGCCTTTCAAAATTCATCTTCCTATCTTTGCTCATGCTTTACCTGCTGCTGTATAACAGACTAAATTGTCTGCCATTCTTTTTCAGATACCAAAGCTATGCCTTCTCATTTGAAGCTAAGTTAGGATTGATAGTAAAGGGCACATTGTGAAGTAGGGGCCAATCATATGGGTCTTTAGGTAACAAAAAGATTTTATTCTTTGTTCTTGTTGATTTCAATGCTTCAGTTATTTCCCTCGTAGTATACACCAAACAAACTCCTTGCTTTCTTCTAGATCACTACAGAAATTGTCTTGCTAAAACATTTCCTGAGACTACTCCTGGCACCAACCTCCATCTTCCACTTCCTCCCAAAGTGCTTCCTCATCGCTACCCACAGCCCTTTATATACGCGTCTAATCTAGAACATAGCACAATCTACAACAGTTAATATGCCATCAGAACATGGATTCCCTGAAAATGCACACCCTGTCTTCTTATTCTATTAATACCAGCTACTACCAGCATAACCCATGACAAATAGTAGTAATTTAGATCTTCTCCAGTGTTAATGTCCAAAGAAAATGAATACAAATTAGAATTGACCAGTATACTTACGAAACAAATTTCTCTGCCCTCTTACACTTCATTATCACTTCACAATGGGACAGCTTTGAGTCAGAGAAGCTGGGATTCAATTCCTATATCCATCAATTACTAGCAAAGGAGAACTCAACGTAGCACCTTTATAACCCTTTCTGAAGGGGTAAGCAGTAGACCTTAATTTTGAGAACTTGTTTTAAAATAAACCTCTGCACTACAGACTTATATTTTAAAATAATAAATATGGCAAGCATAAAAACTAAAAGAAAATAAAAGTTATAGAAAATTCACAATAGTCTATAATCGTTTTTTGCACAGCCTAGACAGCAAGCAAAAATTTTCCTTAAAGGAAAGCCTCCTGCTCTTGGGTCAGAAGAGAAAATACAGTGCTTTCTCAAGATGGAAGTAAGTTAGGAGGATGTATGCAAGTTTATCCTCTCTCTACCTCCAAATTATATTCTTGTGGAAATAAAGTAGAAGTCCATTTGAATGACGAGGACAATAGTTTTGTGATATATACTAATGTTACTGAAATGAAGATATTTAATACAACAAATGGAAAAGAAAAGAGTTCCCAGGTTTGATTACTTCGTTTCTACACACAAGTTCTTACCTTTTCTTTCATCTCTTCCTCAATCATTCTGGTCCTCTAACCATTTAACTCATGAAACTGTTGGCTCCAGATTTTACAGGTCAATCCCAAATTCAAGTGTTTTGTTCCATTGTCTCCACAGCAAATTGCTCAAAAATTCCAAAATTTGGGTATTAAACCTATGGCCTCTGACCATGCCACCCTTCATCTATCTGGTAATGTGTCTTGATTTAAGCAAACACTGTCACTTCAGTCCCCATTACCCTTTAGTTTACACTGGAAAATACTTTGCCAAGCTCAGACTCTTAAAGTGTTCCAAAGCAATCTGTCACCAACCTCATTATTCCATAACATAGACTATGAACCATACAGTAAAATTGAGAATACTGAGCTCCAGCTTTAACACATTAAGCCATAATAATATCAACTGTCCAACTAAAAAATTAAGGAAGACCCCCAAATTAATAGCATGGTTACAGAATTTTTACTTATCTTTGCAAAAACAAATACAGCACAGGAAGAGTCACCTTAGAAGTTTAACAGAGTTCAATACATATTTACCACTATATGGAAATAAATTATTTTTTGCTAGGCTACACTGCTTCAAAGCTGTGGTCAACAGACCACAGTTTTAAAGAAAAACTGGCACTTCCTAGTGAACCATTAACTCCTGAACCCCTTAAAATTTTCATTCTTCCCTTTACCACTTCTACTGAAACTTTTATGAAGTCACCAAAAATATCCAAATGACACCAAAGTCTCAAAGCCTTAATTCCTATTAAGTATTTAACAAAGATGATCCTCCCCTTTTAAAAACTCCTTTCTTAGATCCATGAAGCAAGGGTCCCTTGATTTTCCTTTTACCCTGCTAATTACGCCTTTCTGGTTCCTCTGCTTCCCAAATCCTAAATGTTGTGTTCTCTTAGGGAACTGTTCTCTCCTCAGATTTCATCTTTTAGCGAGGTTATCCCCTACCTATTGTGACTTTAACAAGTACATTTATGAAGATCCAAAAATTTCTATTTCTATCCTGACTTTTCTCTTCAGTTCTAGTTCCATATTCAAACTGCTTATTGAACATCCCCCAAAGCAATTCAAACCTAACTAGATAAAAAGAAATCTACCTGACTTTTCAAATGCTTCTATGTCTCTTTCTTTTCATGGCACCTCTACCCTCCTTACCTCTTCAGCCTTAAGAACTCCTAGTAGTTTTGGGCTTTCCCCCCCTTATCTATCTGACTTGTTTCCTCTCACACCCCATCAATTTCAATTTCTGAAGAATCCACCTCAGTAAGTATCTCCTAAACCTGGCCTTTACTTTCTAGGATGGAGACAAAAAGTTGTTTTCATATAGGATACAGGTTACTTAATTTTCTTTCCTTTAATTACACTGTTTCAATTAAAAATAAAAAGATTTAAGAAATCCTTTGAATGAGGGAAAAGAACAAACTTAGTGGGCATAACAAAATAAATACTATAATTAACATTATTTATGTAATAATTACTTTTTGAATATGATAAACTAATTACATTAATTAATACATGTCAAGGAGTAAAGGCAGAAGAAATGCATTTTTTAACCATGCATGTAAAGCACCCTACATAGCACCTAGCATAGAGCATACCTTTAAATACAGAAAAATTGAGGGGTGCTTGCATGGCTCAGTTAGTTAAGCATCTGACTTTGGCTCAGGTCATGATCTCGTGGTTCATGAATTCGAGGCCCACGTTGAGCTCTGTGCTGACAGCTCAGAGCCTGGACCCTGCTTTGGATTCTGAGTTTTTTAAACAGGAACTGGAGCTGATAATGAGCACTGTGATCTCAAATATCTCACTCCAGTACGGCACCAAATTGCCTCTCTCTCTCTCTGCCCCTTCCCCACTTGCACTCCATCTCTCTCAAAAATGAATAAACGTTAAAAAAAAAATTAAATACAGAAAAACTGACATGAGTATGTAAGATTTATTAATAAATGAGGAATTTAACAGAAAATTTTCATTAGCTGCTTCAGATTGGCTGAATTGGCAGACACCAAATTATCTTTATTTGTATATTCAAATATACTGCCAAATTTTTATTCTTAAAAAGCAATTTAAGGGGCACCTGGGTGGGTCAGTCAGTTAAGTGTCTGACTCTTGATTTCAGCTCACAGTTCGTGAGTTCAAGCCCCACACTGGGCTCTGCGCTGACAGTGCAGACAGAGCTGCTTGGGATTTTCTCTCTCCTTCTTTCTCTCTGCCCCTCCCCTCCCCTCTCTCAAAATAAATAAACAAACATTAAAAAATATAGCAAAAAAAAAAAAAGCAATTTAGTCAAATTTTGTGTGTACCCTAAGATTTGGTGCCATACTGGAGTGAGATATTTGAGATCACAGTGCTCATTACCAGCTCCAGTTCCTGTTTAAAAAACTCAGAAAGCAATTTTTAACTGTACATTGCAAGTCTATTTAGACCCATTAGACAAATCATAAGCCAAATTCTAAAATGGTAGAATAAACTGTCATCGACATTCTAATTCTTCCATTATTAATCTACACAGAAACCACATAAGCCCTAATTGTTATATATATATATATATATATATATATATATATATATCCAAAAGCTTGAAAATTACCTAGCAAACCAGAGTAAGTTTACAAGCTGTATTTTTGCACCTTCTCATTTCAACTCCCCAAGTCTAGTAATAACTAAAGCATTACTATTGAAGGATCTGTTGTGCCAATTTTTCCTATCAATGCATAAAAATGTTCTTGTTTAATAAAAGGTATTTATGTTTTAAGATATAAAAAATTAAGTGTAATGAAGGATCTACTTTAACACAATCATTACCATTTTTCAAAAAGGAGAGACTAAGCAGAGATAAAGTCACGTTAGATTGCCAAACTTTTGTCTGTACTATTAGGTTTTAAATTTGTAATAGAAGCACAGTTTGGCAACTCTTCAAAAGGTTAAATATAGAGTTAACATATAACCCAGCAACTCCACTCCTAGGTATATGCCCAAGAGAACTGAAAACATAACTCTGCATAAAAACTTGTACACAAACGTTCAAAACAGCATTATTCATAAAAGCCAAAATGGGAAACAGCTCAAATGTCTGTCAAATGATGAATAAACAAAATATGGTATATTCATACAATGGAATATTGTTTAGCCATAAAAAGGAATGAAGTACTGATAACATACTCAACAGATCAATCTTGAAAACATTATATTAAGATATACAAAAAGCATATATGATTCCATTTATATGAAATGTTCAGAATAGGAAAATCAATAGAGGCAGAAAGTAGATTAGTGGTTACCACAGTATTGGAGAGAGGGGGAAATAAGATGTTACTGGTAATGGGAATGGGGTTTCTCTTAATGAAATGTTCTGAAACTAGATAGTAATGACAGATGCCAGCTTTGTGACTATACTAAAAACCACCAAAATATGCATTTTAAAGATGTGCATTTTTATGGTATATACGAATTAATCTCAATATATGTGAATTTGCCTCAACAAAGCTATAAAAAAATTTATAAAAAATTTATTAAAAAGTTATAAAAAATCCTTAAAAGGAGGTTAATAGGAATTATTAGCAGCATCAGAGCATGCTAACCAAGGCATCCAGTCCCATCCAGTAGTAAGGAATATCCATCCTCCTCAAAATGAGTCTTACTCAGCCTCTGTTCTTCACTACAGACATTCTCATTAGAACATTAATTTGACAGAGTCAAGGCATAACAAGACTGCAGAATCTGGTCTACACAGGGTAACACAAAAAAATCACAATTAGGTCTACTAGAAACTTGTGCCAGTGAACTTAGCACACAACTCTTTCAGGGAAGGATAGGTAAGTATGATGAATAAGAAAGATAAAATGGGGGCACCTGGGTGGCTCAGTTGGTTAAGGGTCCTACTTCAGCCTAGGTCATGATCTCACCGTTGCCGAGTCCAAGCCCCACATCAGGCTCTGTGCTGACAGCTCGGAGCGTGGAGCTTGTTTCAGATTCTGTCTCTCTTTCTCTCTCTCTCTCTCTCTCTGCCCCTTCTTCACTCATGCTCTGTCTCTCTCTCTCTCTCTCTCTCTCTCTCTCTCTCTCTCTCAAAAATAAACATGAAATACGTTTTAAAAAAAGATAAAAAATGGAGTTTTTAACATGACTTGATGTCCAAACCACACTAATGAAGCTAGCCAATGAATGTGGAAGACTGGATATTTAAGAGAGGAAGACAGTAAGCAGAAAATGGTGAGGGAGAGAGGGAATAATTAGTAAGCTAAGATTAGAGTTAAAGTCTAAACTCTATCACTTCTATAACTCTAACCCAAGGTCAAGAAAGACTCAAATAAAAATTTAAACCTAAACCTGGGTAATTAAACAAATACATTGTTCTTAAAGTTTCAGTTTATTTCTCTGCAGAAATAAATTGGAGATTATTTTTTATACTAAACATTCAGATTCCTTGCAAAAAGTATTTGATTCTGACATTGTTTTAGACTTAGTCCTGAAGGCCAGACCACCCTACTAATGAAGATATGTGCACCCCAAGTTACCAAGGGCATGATTTGATCTTCAAATATCTCTTTGTAATAATGATAAACAGTGTTCCTCTTTCTTCCAACATGTAAAACCCAACACAAATAATATCTTACATAAATATACAAACTTATGCTATAGAGGAAATACATGACTAAAAATAACTTAAAAATATAATCTAGAATGGGTTTCTTAACTTTTTTTGAGTTTATTTATTTATTTTGAGATAGAGAAAGAGCGTGTGCATGTGCATGAGCACAGCGGGGGAGGGGCAGAGAGAGAGAGAGAGGGAGGGAGGGAGGGAGGGAGGGAGGGCGAGAAAGAGAATACCAAGCAGGCTCTGCATTGTCAACACAGAGCCTGATGTGGGGTTCAAATTCACAAACTGTGAGATCATGACCTGAGCCAATATCAAGAGTTGGACACTTAACCAACTGCACCACCACCCAGGTGCCCCAGGTTTCTTAACTTTTTTAAGAAAAACATACAAAAGAAGCAAAAATTTTAAATAAAAGATGCAATATTTTGACAGCTTTTGAAACTGGGGTCAAAGTCACTGAAGAGAATATACTTTAAGAAGAAACTTTACTGGGGTGCCTGGGTGGCTCAGTCGGTTAAGCGTCCGACTTCAGCTCAGGTCATGATCTCACGGTCCGTGAGTTCGAGCCCCGCGTTGGGCTCTGTGTTGACAGCTCAGAGCCTGGAGCCTGCTTCAGATTCTGTGTCTCCCTCTCTCTCTGACCCTCCCCCGTTCATGCTCTCTCTCTGTCTCAAAAATAAATAAACATTAAAAAAAAAAAAAGACGAAACTTTACTGAGTCAAGCAGAAGATATGTCAACCTGTTTAACAGTCCTATGAGGAAAAATGATAAATAACTGAAACTTCAGCTGATTATAAGAACTATTAATTAAACTAGAAATATGATGCCACATAACTATCCTGCATAAGAGCGTTTTACTTTAAAAATGAATCATAAATTTTGTTTTATTATAACTGGTAACTTTTATAAACTGATGCTTCTCTCTGCTAAAGATGGATATATAGAAATATCTTGATATAAAGAACTCCCACAACTCAACAACAAAAAAACCAAACACCATAATTAAAAAATGGGCAAAGCACTGGGTAGATACTTCTCCAAAGAAAATATACAAATAACCAACACGAATGTGATTAGATGCTCAACACCACTAATCAGCAGGGAAATGCAAATCAAAACACAACGACATATTATCTGACAACCCATTACAATGGCTACTATCAAAAAAATAAAGTAAGTGTAGGGGGACTGTGGAGAAACTGGAATCCTTATGACTACTGGAAGTGTAAAATGGTACAGCCATTACGGAACACAGTATGGCAGTCCCTCAAAAAACTGTAACTTGACATTATCAGATGGTCCACTATTTCCACCTCTGGGGATATATCCAAAAGAATTACAAGCAGAGTCTTGAACAGAAACGTGTACACTCATGCTCTTAGCAACATTATTCATGATAGCCAAGAGGTGGAAGTAAACCAAATGTCCACTGATGGACAAATGGATAAACAAAGTGTGGTACACATCTACAATGGGATATTATTCAGCCTTAAAAGGGAAGGAAATTTCAACACATGCTAAAACATGGATGAACTTTGAGAACATTATTCTAGTTGAAATAACGAGAATATTGTAAGTAAATAAGGTACTTACAAAGTCTTAAAAATAAAAAGTGGAATGGTGGTTGCCAGGGACAGGGAAAGGAGGAGAATGGGACTTCTGAGGACAGAGTTTTCATTTTGCAAGATGAAGAGAGTTATACACATTGGTTGCCCAACAACGTGAATGCACTTAACATTAGTGAACTGTACACTTATAAATGGTTAAGATGCTAAGCTTTATATTTGAATTTTACCACACTTAAAAAAAATTGTAATGAAAAGTAACCCTTTCTTATTTGCTTAAAAAATAAATGTCCAATCCAGTTATAGAAAGGGTACAAGCCGGTTGTGGGTAATGTCATTGAGTATCTCAGATTACCAGGCCACACAACATTCATAGAACATTAGATAGCTCTGATGAATGACCAGTTACAGTTTTAAAAAAAAAAAAAAAAAAATCTACTTTTCCAGTTTGCTGACATACTAGATTCAGACATTTATCGTAAAAGTAAAGAGTGAGATTCAATTATCACCCTCATTAGAATGAATGATCTCACATCATTTTCTCCTAACCTATCCTATGTGCCAGATTTTCTTTTAGGTGCTACAAATATAGTGGTAAATGGGACAAAATCCCTACCTCATATAGCATACATTCCAAAAGTATATCCTGGTTGTGTAGCATTTATTATTTCTGCCTTTTATATCCATCACTTGTTTACATGTTTTAACCCATCCTTACCACAGCTGCTACCAAAAAAGATTACAATTTCCTGTCTGTCAGAGACAATCTTTTATACTTCTCTTTATTTCCTCAAAGTGCCTAGTGTCTTCCATGTACTATATATTAAACAAAGCCGGCAAGAATTTAAAACAAAAAAATTTTTTTAATGTTTAGTTGAGAGAGAGAGAGAGAGAGAGAGAGAGAGCAGGTGAGGGGCAGAGAGGCAGGAAGACACAGAATCCGAAGCAGGCTCCAGGCTCCGCTCTGTCAGCACAGAGCCTGACGTGGAGCTCGAGCTCACGAACGGTGAGATCATGACCTGAGCTGAAGTCAGACGCTTAACCAACAGAGCCACCCTGGCACCCCAAGCATGGCAAGTTTTTTAGACATAATGGTAACTGATAACCACATTCAGAACATCACATAATCAATAAAATTGGCATTCTACTATGATAGTTATAACACATTTAGTTCACTAAGTTGAAATAATATAGTCTATATAAGTGGAGATACACACTTAAACCCCTTTTATTCGGTTCTTTATTATATTACCTACAATGTCACCAAGGAAAGCTTTCAATCTTTTATCACCAGGGAAAAAATGTGCAGAATAAATGGGTCACATAACACACACATTTAAAAAAACTCATCAACATATCCTTAGAGATGAGATGTGCGTGTGTGTGTATATATGTGTGTATGCCTTACGTATATACATATACATATATAATCTAAACATGTAATGCATTAAATTTAACTTCTTAAAATATATACACTCAATACATGCAGATGCTGAAACACTGAAACCATACTGACAAGTTGTGTCATGGATTCCCAAGACCACCCTCAGAGTCAATGATTCATGAGGAAGAGTCCTAGGACTATATACAATCATATTCACAGCTATGATTTATTACAGCTAAAGGACACAAAGCCAAAGCAGCAAAAGGAAAGATGCATAAGGCAAAGTCCAGAAGAAACTAGGGACAAGCTTTCAGTGTCCTCTCCTAATGCAGTCACATAGGACCCATTTAATTCCTCCAGTAATGAGTAATGGTAACACTTGTGAAATGCTGTCTTCCTGGGAAGCTCATTAGAGAGTTAGTCCCACGTGTTTTTATTGGGGGCTAGTCACTGCCTTGCGCGGACTAAAATTCCAGACTCCCAAAAGCAAATCAGGTGTTCAGCATAAACATACACATACAGTAAAGGTATGGTAAGCTACTCTTATCATGGAATGATGGGAACTCTCCCAAAGGTGTAAATTCCCAGAGATTAGCCAAGAGCCAATCTTGCAAGCATGCCATTCTAAGGATAGCAGTTTTAGGTTTGCTATGTTAAATCTATTTTGCACACAATTGGAAAATAAAAAACAAACTCCCTCTCCTCCGTATTTCTTTCCTTATAAGTAGTCAACCATGTTAAACTTCTTTATTAATAGATATTTTGTTTCACGAAACTGCTACAATGAACATACTTGGACATATGATTTTATGCACAGATGCAAATATTGTAAAGAAAAGATTCCTAGAGGTTGACATGCTGGGTCAGAATATACACATCAATTCTATTAGAAGTAGCCAAACTGCCTTGTGAAAAATATTTCACCACTTTACCTTTCTGTCAACAGATCAAGAATGCTAGTTTTTCTATTATCTTTACCAACAATTGCTATGATCACTTTTTGAATTTTACCAAATTTGGTGGAATCTAGTGAACCCCCACAAAATTTAATGTTGATTAAATATTTCTTGAATTATTAGAGAGTTTGGTGACTTTTCCCCATGTTCGGTAATTATTTGCATTTTTCTTCTGTTAATTACCATTCATAATATATGCTCATTCTTCTATTGGGAGTGTTTTTATCAATATATAGAAGCTACTCATGTTTTATATAATCCATCAACTGATACATGTGTTGAAAATATTTTACCTAAATCTATATGCTTACCTTTTATATTACAGATTTTTTTTAATGAGGTCAAATCTGATCTTTATTGTATTTGTGCTTTAAAGGTAAGTCAGGAGAAAAAGCATTCTAATTCAGAATCAGCTTTGCCCCTAAATGATGTTTTCATCAATCTCTTTACATCAACATAATGACTCCCTCTAAGCAACTATTTATTACATTAAAAAAAATTTTATCCAACTAAGGTAGTTTTTTGAACTTGCTTATTTTAAAATAAATTGAAGAAAATAAAAAAAATAAAATAAAATGAAGAAATCTGATGATTCAGCTATTTTTTATACTAAAAAAAGTAGTCTTAGGCAAAGCGGTATGTTTCTGCATTACTCTGTGAGGTAACAATTCTTAGGTATCCAGCTAATTTCTAATAGGATGAGGACATAAGTGTGACTCAATACTACACCATCAGCTTGACTTCTTTGGGACATACAACACTTAATATTCAATGTGTAGTGTGGGTACACTGGCAATCTCTGGGGTTAAATTATTTTAGATCATATCCCCTATAACCAAATAACATTGATTGCTTTAATTATAAATCTTTTGCTGACCAGAACATTTCATGAACACAGACCAAATCTACTTTTATCTGTGGAAAACTGACCTAACATTTATTCTTAAAATTCACAGTATTTTAACCTATTCCTTGTTTGTTGTCTTAGAAAATACTTATAGGGGCACCTGAGTGGCTCAGTCAGTTGAGCATCCGACTTTGGTTCAGGTCATGATCTCACTGCTTGTGAGTTCAGGCCCCGTATCAGACTCTGTGCTGAGAGCTCAGAGCCTGGAGCCTGCTTCAGATTCTGTGTCTCCCTCTCTCTCTGCCCCTCCCCCGCCCACGCTGTCTCTCAAAAATAAATAAACATTTTAAAAAAATTTAAAGAAAATACTTATAAATTCACCAACCACTCTACTATATTAGCTATTTCTGTAAGTGCTATTTTTTTTACTGCTCTTAGTTAATGCTGCTATTTATTAATTGCTGTTTCCTAAAGTCCATTTATTATTCCCACTCTCATTTGTTTACACAGAGTTCCCTGTACTTGTAAAGTCTCTCCACCACAATTCACCTATCCTTATGGATTCATTTTAAAAATCCTTTCTTATAAAGCATTCCATGACTGTCCTAACAGTATAAGACTTTTCTCTTTTAGGAATCCTCACTGTACAAAAATGTCAATGTACTTAATGCCACTGAATTGTATACTTTTACAAGTGTTTAAAATGGTGTACATTTTACCACAGTAAAACAAAGCTGCAAAAAAAAGGGAATCCTCCTGGCACTTTGTCCTGTAGTATTGTCCTCAGTTTTGCATTAGTTATTTGTGTACTTCATTATTTCCCCATCTCTACTGAAAATGAGCCTATTTGCCTTACTTTTACATACTAAATTAATGCTACACTCTACTTTCAATACAATTTTATCTTTCAGCGAAGTTGTTACATTGATAAGAGACTTTAAAAACATACGATCATATTATCAGTAGATTAAATATTATTTATCAAAATATACACTAAATAG
Organism: Panthera leo; assembly: GCF_018350215.1. Classification (NCBI taxonomy): domain Eukaryota; kingdom Metazoa; phylum Chordata; class Mammalia; order Carnivora; family Felidae; genus Panthera; species Panthera leo. The sequence continues at coordinate 81,037,756 of NC_056680.1, read as the reverse complement.
TAGAGTACTAAAGGCATATGAACAGAAATGCTTTGATTGATAAGTTTGCAGAGATGAAGTCACCTCCCATGTGTGATTAAAAATGGTTCACATGTATATCCATTGATGGATGAATGGATAAAGATGTGGTATATATATATACATATTTGCAACTATGTGGATGGAACTGGAGGTTATTATGCTAAGCGAAATTAGAGAAAGACAAATATCATAGGACTTCACTCATATGAGGACTTTAAGATACAAAACAGATGAACATAAGGGAAGGGAAGCAAAAATAATATAAAGACTGGGAGGAGGACAAAACGTACGAGACTCTTAAATATGGAGAACAAACAGAGGGTTATTGTAGGGGTTGTGAGAAGGGGAGTGGGCTAAATGGGTAAGGGGCATTAAGGAATCCACTCCTGAAATCAGTGGTGCACTATATGCTAACTTGGATATAAATTAAAAAAATTAATTAAAAATTTTTAAAAATGGTTCACATGTGGCACACCTAGGTGGATCAATCAGTTAAGCATCTGGCTCTTGATTTTAGCTCAGGTCATGATCTCATGGTTCACATATCAAGCCCCATGTCAGGCTTGGCGCTGGTGGTACAGAACCTACTTGGGATTCTCTCTCTCCCTCTCTCAAAATAAATTAATAAACTTAAAAAATAATTCCATGGTAAGAGACATGGGACACTAACATGTTTAATCCACACTCAAGTGTATTTAAGGTGAAGAATGTCAACAAATAGTTGACAGCCAGCAGATATGTTAACAAATTCTAGGTGTCAGGCAAACACTTATTTCAAAAGTTCTGCCAGTCACTTTCTCAAATTAGGGATGGATGATCATGCTGCTGGTGCCATCCATGACTACACTGAAAGAGGCAATAAAACATAATAGTGAATAGCATAAGTTTTATAGTTGGAATAGTGCTTCCACTCACTACCCATGTGACCTTGGGCAAGTTCAGATTCCTCATCTGTAAAAATAGGACTTGGATTAGTCTGAGGATCCAATGTAAAGGACCTAGTGACATTTACTGCAGAGTTTATCATATAAACAAGATATATAGCATTATATATATATACATATATATGTATATATATATACATATATATGTATATATACACACACACACACACACACACCTCATTATTTGTGTTATCTGATAAACATACTTTGTAAGTATATTGTAATGACTAATTTATCTAACAAGATTTACCAAGCACCTATCATACAGCCATTGGCTAGGTACCAAAGTATAAAGACAAGACAGACTCAGGCCACTGGATCTCAGAATCTCTGATTCTGGATCTCTGGTCACTGAAGTCCTTACAACCTAGTAATAGAAACAGAAAATAAATATATAACTGCAATATCATATGGTGAATTATAATCGAGATAGATGCGAAGTGCTATGGGAGCAAACAAGGAGAAAACCTTTACTTTGTCAAACCCTGTTTATTTCATCAACAGTTTTCTGCCATATCATATACACTGATGCACCTTAAAAGAGGAAACTTCTGCATGGCATTACCTACTATTTGAGGTCTACTTCTCCCACTGCTCTTACCATGCTGAAGGACAACGTTGGCCATCTGTTTCCTCGTCTACAAAATGGACATAGTATCTTGCTCATTTGGTTGTAGTGAGAAGTATGAGAGTTCATTAAGCACAAACTGGCACCACCTCAACATTTGTAGGGCTTTAAAATCATTTTCTGGATTCCATAATCTCTGGGCTTTAAGCCAGCTCTGGTTGCAATGGAAGACCATTTGCTTTTGTGATAGAATGCCATGTAAACAGCAGCACAACAGTGGCAGCACAGAGGATAGAAACGGAAGAAGGGATCCAGGGTTAAATGAGGAGAGAAAATAAACAAAATCAACAGATTAGCTTTTTTACTTGTAATCACTCCCTTCCCCAGTTTTTTTCCCTGAAATGACTATAGGAGGTTTACCTTTCAGGACAACTCCTATGTATGATGGGGTTTCACAAACAGGGCAATTCTCCCACTGCTTTGAAAAATAAAATAAAATCTATTCTTTCCTATTAACAACTGCCTAAAACTCCCTTAATATCTTCCATTTCTCAAAAAAAAAAGAAAAAAAGTTTTTAACGCAAATCTGTCACACCTTCTTCTCAGTGCTTTTGACAAGGTAACCCAGGACTCCTAATCACCAAATCCAGGTTTAAATTCAAATTCTCTTTGAAAATCCTCAATCCATTTGGCCTCTACACCACCTTCCAGGTTCTGCTCCTAACTCTAGCAAGCACTGAGAGTTTATCAACCTCAAACAGGCACTTAAGTGTCTCTAACATTCTGTATTCCTTTCTCTTTATTTTCTCTCTCTCTCTCTCTCTCTCTCTCTCTCTCTCTCTCTCTTTCTGTGTGTGTGTGTGTGTGTTTTGAGAGAGAGAGAGAGAGAGAGAGAGAGAGCGTGAGTAGGGGGAGGAGTGGAGGGGGGGGATGGTGGGCTCTGCGCGGACAGCAGAGACCAACACAAGGTTCGAACTCACAAACTCTGAGATCATGACCTGGGGCAAAGGCAGACACTTAACCAATGGAGTCACCCAGGCACCCCTCTCAGTATATATTCTTTACCTCAGAAATCTCATCTTCTTCCATGAGTTCCACAATCAACCCATACACACACAAAAAATTACAATCTAGAGGGCCAACCATGACACTGACCTGAGACCTAAACTCAGTACATCTACCACTGAACCAACTCTTCAGATTCATCTTTCGTCCTGTATTCCCTATCTCATTACTATCACTTAGTGTCCAAGTTGGCTTAGATGAGTTCTTCCTCACCTTCCAATATGACCAAGTCTTGTGAATGCAACCTCAGAATGCCTTCTGAATTTATCCCTTTTCATTGTCTTCAGGCCCTTCTGCTTCAACTAGTGGAAAGCTTTAAGTGGTCTCTCCTTCTGTCCTTACCCTTCTACATTTTATTCTCCATACAGCAGCCACATGATCCTGTTAAAGTTAACATAACACCTAAGAGTAAAACCCAAGAGTAAGGTTCTCATCTTACTTTGAGTAAAAGCCATTCTTCTTCTTTTTTTTTTTATGTTTATTTATTTATTTTGAGAGAGAGAGAAAGAAAGTGCAAGCAGGAAAGGGGCAGAGAGTGAAGGAGATAATCTGTCAGCACAGAGTCTGATGCAGGGCTCAAACTCACCAACTATGAGATCATGACCTGAGATGAAACCAAGAGTCGTATGCTTAATCAACTGAGCCACCCAGGTGCCCTGAGTAAAAGCCATTCTTACAATGACCTACAAGAACCTAGTCAGCCGTAACTTCCAACCCTACCACAAATCTACTTCTCTGTCACCTATTCTGCTCAAACACAGAATTCCTTCAACACTCTTAACTTAGGTCCATGGGACCTTTAATGCTCTACCTGGAATGTTCTCCTCGCAGATAACCTCATTTCAAGTTTTGGTTCAATGTCTTCACCACCTTTTTTAATAGTATCTCCTATACCTGTGATAATGGTAGATTGATCCTATTCAAAGCCTATTTTTCATCCTTCCATATTTTAAACCCACATTTGACTTTGCAGTTCTTTTGACCTACAAGATAGAATCTATTCCCCCACCCTCTGAGGTGGAAATGGTATTGTAACTGGCTTTGGTCAACAGAATGTGATGGAAGTTACAGTGTGCCAGTTCTAACTTGCGTACTTTCCCCCTCAGCTGCACCTCTGCAACAGCCACGTGCCACAGCCAATAGCCTACTGGGGAATAAGAAACATATAGTACAGTGCCAAGCAATCCTAGTCATCCCAGCCACAGCCAGGCTAGATGTGCTGACAGCCAGCCAACCCTCAGAAATACGAATGAACTCAGACAAGAGCAGCAAAATTGCTTAGCTGACAAACCAATGGCATGTAAAATATGTATATATACGTACATATATATGAATATATATGTACGTATATATACACACACACACATATATACACGTATTTTTTTTTTTGAGAGAGAGTGTGTGTGTGTGCGCGAGCACGCACACAAGTAGGAGGGAAGAGCAGGGAGGGGAGTGAGGGAGTCTTAGGCAGGCTCCATGCTCAGCATGGAGCCCAATGCAGGACTCTATCCCAGGACCCTGGGATCATGACCTGAGCCAAAATCAACAGTCAGATGCTCAGCCAACTGAGCCACCCAGGTGCCCCAAGAATATTATTATATGCCACTAAGGTTTTGTGGTTGATATACAACATTATTGTGATAACAGATAACTGATATACTCTACTTTTTTTCCTCCTTACTGTTTACTGGCCTCTGTAGCACTTAATATCTGACCTAGTTATATTTACTTGTGTACGATGTTATTTTCTCTTACCAATAGAATGTATGTTCAATGAGGAGTTGTAGTCTTCAGGGTCTAGGATAATACCTGGTAACAGTAGGCATTCAATAATTATTAAATGAATAAATAAAAATAAGCATGATGAGGGACGCCTGGGTGGCTCAGTTGGGTGAGCATCTGACTCTTGATTTTGGCTTAGGTCATGATCTCATGGTTTGTGGGTTCGAGCCCTACATCAGGCCTGTGTTAACAACATGGAGGCTGCTTGAGATTCTCTCTCTGCCCTTCCCCTGCCAATGCTCCCCCCCCCAAAATAAATAAACATTAAAAATAAAAAAAATAATAAGCATGATGATTTAATAAACCATTTGGATCTATGTATCCTTGTCAGGTATCTTTTTTTTTTTTTTTTAAGTTTATTTATTTATTTTGAAAGAGACAGAGACAGTACAAGCGGTGGAAGGGCAGAGAGGGAGAGAGAGAATTTCAAGCAGGCTCCCAGTTGACAGAGCAGAGCCTCATATGGGGCTTGAACTCATGAAACCATGAGATCATGACCTGAGCTGAAACCAAAAGTAGTATGCTTAACCGACTAAGCCACCCAGGCACCCAGGTATCTTTTCAATCCAGGGAAGCCATTATATTCAGAGCTAGTCTTTCAAATCACTATATCACAAAGTGTTAAAATCAAGATTTTTACAAAGTATTATAATTTTACTAAAAATTATACTTTGTCATTAGTAAATATTTTTTAAATTTACGTATATTATTTGTTTAGGCTTCATCTCATCCTAATTTTTAATATGTATTTTACAATAATAAATTTTACACAGTTGTATAAGTAATGTATAAAATTATAAGTTAATGAAACTATATCAAGAAGGTGCACACCTAAAAATTTTAAAACTCAAGTTTAGGCAGCTCTTTCTGCCCATGGGCCCTGTCCCCATGCTTTAATAAAATAACCTTTTTGCACCATAAATAAATACATACATACATACATACATAAATAAAAATAAAAAGTTTAGACATCACTGGCTTAGAGGATAAAATCAAAACTCCGGTTACTATCAATGATATCTTCAGATAATTACATTATACACATTATTTTTTTCTCTATCATCCAAGAGAGTCCAAAAGAGAAAAAGAGCAAGGGGTTGCCTTTTTCTTTCACATTTATTTTACTTCTCAATGCCATTTATCACTTTTCATTCCTAACTATCATTTATTTAGAATAACATCTAACACATATTATTCACATTTCAACTAATTCTCACACTGCAAAATACTCCTGTTTTGTGGATAAGGAAACTCAGATTCAGAGTAGTTTAAGTAATGTACTCAAAATTACATACAGTAAAAATGGCTAAGTTTAATCCAGATAAAACTTGTGATCTACCACTGCTGGAATACCCAATATAACAACACCAGGCACTCAAATTGCTAAAATCAAATATATCATAAAGATATGCTACTTTTGTCTGGTCCTTTCTGTCTTGACATCTACTCATTCCTTCCTTAACCTCCTATGATTAAATTCCCCCCCACTAGTATGAAAGATTACTTTTCTTCCCTCTTCTAGTTACAACATATCTTAAAGATAAAAGAGTGACAATTTATATATATATTCAATCTACAGTCTATTTTAAAATAAAATTTTCTTTCTTTTTTTAATAAAATTTTCTAACCCTTCTTTAACAAGAAAAATAAGTGATATGATAATTCTGGAATATACTTAGATATGGCATAGTATTAGATATGGCATAAACAATATATGGTTTGCAACCAATATAAAAACTGACATATAATAAAGTAGTAACAGAAAATTAAATGTATTGGTTAAATATTCATCCTATACTTCTAGTTTAGATTAAGTTGCATTTTCCAAAAATAAAAATAATTTGCTAGTCATCACAAGAATGTAGAGTATGGGGGTATCTGGGTGGCTCATTTGGTTAAGCATCTGACTCTTGATTTTGGCTCAGGTCATGACCTCATGATTTCTAAGTTCAAGCCCCACATCAGGCTCCATGCTGACAGTGCAGAGCCTGCTTGGGATTCTCTCTCTCTGCCTCTCCCCTGCCTCCTTGCAGTCATGCACACTCTCTTTCAAAATAAATAAACTTTTTTTAAGAAGATTAAAAAAAGATTGTAGAGTATGAGAAAATATTAGTATTTTATTATTCTTTGAGACTCTTTACCAACATTAGAATAATCCATGTCACTATAGTCAGTTTTACAAGATTAGTAAGATTTCTAAATATTCAAGTATTCCATATTTCCCTTAGGACATACCAGGGTAAAAAACAGAAAAGTATGTTGCATCTGAGCCACTATTAGAGACAGAGACTAAAGAGGTAGGTATAAATGATGCTTCAACATCAAGGCAAGGACTTAGGAAAGGAAAGGAAAGGAAAGGAAAGGAAAGGAAAGGAAAGGAAAGGAAGTTAAAGAAAAGAAAAGAGAAGAAAATTAAAGAAAAGAAAAAGGAAAGAAAAGAAAAAAAGACAGTCAACAGTGCTGAATGCTAAAGAGGCATCAACAAAGATACACATTACTATAAAGGATGTACTAGATGTGTCCAGAAGATCTGGGGCAACCATAGTAAATGCAATTTCAGCAAAATGGTAGACCTTGAAATCAAATTACAATGGGGGTTAAAGGAACAAATAAGAGGCTGAGGAAGTGAACCTAGCCAATGCCTGCCTGACTACTCAATCAAGAAAGGAAATAATAGTTCCTATGAATGTTGATTTTCACAAATAAAAATTTTTGTTTCAAGTTTTTGAATTATTAAACTTTTTTTTAAAGTTTATTTATTTATATTTGAGAGAAAGTACAAGCAGGGAAGGGGCAGATAGAGAGGGAGACACAGAATCCGAAGCAGGGTCTAGACTCTGGGTTGTCAGCATAGAACCAAGGTGGCCTCGAACTCACCAACTATGAGATCATGACCTGAGCTGAAGCACCCAGGTACCCATCCTCTTTACTTTTCCATAAAAGACCAAAGCATATATTAAGCATTAAAACCATATTTCTCTTACTTTAATAATCTTCTGCTATCCATATTATAAATTAAATAAGAAAAAAATTTTAAACATATAATAATGCCAGTGAATAGGTTTAACGATAAATACTTGGACATACCCAGTTATTTCAGTTGAGAATCCTATTACTGATATCCATCTACTCTATGTTCTTCCTTGGCATTTATGTATAATCTATTTACAGTATTAAAAGAAAAGAATTACAGCGGTGCCTCAGTGGCTCAGTCAGTAGAGCATGTGACTCTTGATCTTGGGGTTGTGAGTTCAAGCCCCATGTTGAGAGTAGAGCTTACTTTTTAAAAAAGGTAAAGAATTACAGACACTGGGCATAAATTACAGGAAATTTCTCAATTACACAGTACATCCGAATCTATTTCTAACACCCATTTCCAACACACATTAACAAATCTTAAACACAAACAGGTCAATGGACAAAGTAGATAAAGAAAACTAGACAAAAGGTAGCAGAGGCGCAAAAGCAGACAGATACAGAGGACAGGAAGAGTGACAACCAGGCAATACATCACAGTACTTAATTTTTAGATGACTCAGGACTAAAGGTACTATAGATTTATTTTATTGATGCGAAATCTGTTGTGAAGAAAATATATTAGTCTTTCAGATAATGCTATATTTCAGATATATATTCAGGGAGTGAACAAAGAATGACCAGACACAATGCTTCAATAAAATAGATCTTTAGAATAATATTTGCTTGCAAAAAGGTAATGTTCTGGTTCTAATATTTGAACTCTGAGAAATTACAATTTAAATTTTAGATACCATAAACATGCAGCATACAGACTACTTTAATTTTATAGTTTTCACACACACAAAAATTTGCCTTTTAATATGTATTGTTATATGCAAAATAACACTCTACCAGAGCCAAAAGAATGTTATCTCAAGTCATAATGACTTTTTTTTTTTTAAGTTTATTTAAGAGAGAGTGCGTGTGAGGGATAAGCAGAGAGAGGGAGAGAATCTCAAGCAGGCTCCATGCTGTCAGCACAGAGCCCAACATGGGGCTCAAACTCACGGACCAGGAGATCATAACCTGAGTTGAAACTATAAGTTGGACGTTTAACCAATTGAGCCACCCAGTGCCCCTCAAGACATAACAACTCTTTATCTTTCTTTTTCCCTTCTCTGAAGCAAAGTGGGTAGGGTTTATTTGGGGCTGAAACCTTAATAGTTAATTTTTTTTTTCAGTTTTGCTTCAAGGATTTTTTTACTACTCTTTGCACTACCTGCCTTGTTAGTGAACTATCACTCTCTTTCCATAGGAAAAGTCCTTTCCCTTCCATATGTATGAAGAAGCTCCACACCTTGTTCAACTCACACAATACTCATGTCACTGGCAAGCTGAATGACTCTTTAAGTAATGTAAAAAGGAGATATAGCAATTATAGTCATTCTGATCTCTTACCCCAAACTGAAATAAAGTGAGTGAGATAGATTAAACACCAAAAGGATTGTCTTTATTCAGAATATGCAGTCCCAAACAGTGAAAGCCAAACTGCACAAAGAGAACAGTAAAGCAGGTGCAAAGAAGCAAAGCCAAGTATCCAGTCATCTAGAGACAGAGAAACTAATAAATCATAGAGGGGCTATGAAGAGAAAAGGAAGAAGAGAAGTGCCTAGCTTTATAGATCGCTCTCCATTCCTTGGTTCCTGTGCTTCAAGTAGCTCAACGGCAGTATTCTGTTGCAATAATTTTTTTTTTTTTTTTTTCACTTAAGCTAGTTGGGAAGTAGGCTGCAAATAAAAATCTATACCGGCAAAGAATTTTTTTTTTTTTAATGTTTATTTATCTTTGAGAGAGACAGACAGACCGTGAGCAGGGAAGGGGCAGGGAGAGAGGGAGACACACTGAAGCAGGCTCCAGTCTCTGAGCTGTCAGCAAGGAGCCAGACCTGGGGTTTGGACTCACGAACAGCATGACCATGACCTGAGCCAAAGTCGGACGCTTAACCGACTCAGTCACTCAGGCACACCAACAAAGAATTTTTTTTAATTATTTTTTTTAATGTTTATTTATTTTTTGAGAGAGAGACAGAGAGAGAGACAGAGAGAGAGAGAGAGAGAGAGCGTGCATGCGCGTACCCGCAAGTGGGGGAGAGACAGAAAGAGAAGGACAGAGGATCCAAAGCAGGCTCTGAGCTGACAGCAGCAAGCCCAAACGTCAATTGGGGTCCAAACTCATGAACTGCAAGGTCATGACCTGAGCCAAAGTTGGACGCTCAACCAATTGAACTGCCTAGGCGCCCCAACAAAGAATTTTTCTGTATTTCTCATGCCCCGCTTTTTTTTTATTGACTTTTCCCGTAAATAGTAAGAATGCAATTGTTGGCCAAAGCAACATCATGTCATAGAAAAAGCATCTGCTTTGATAACTGGGGACAAACTCAGCTCTGCCAACTTCTAATGGCAAAATCTGTATGAAGTTCTTTAATTTCTAAATTTCTAAACAGGTTTAATGTCTATAACTTATGAGTAAACCCGTTGTGTATAATGTGGGAAGAAGGCATCCAGAAAAGCTATTCTTTACTATTTTGTATTATGGAATCTAGAACTATTTTCCTTTCTTTCTTTGGTTCTGGTCCCAAATATGTAGTCTCAAAAACTCGAGAGTTATCTTATGCAAAACTCAAATTTGTTAAAAAAAAAAATCCAAACTAAGCAAGAGGCCAGCCACTATAAATGACATGCCTAGGTCCTACAGACTTTTTAGTGTAATTTTTTTACAGGGCACTTTTAACAGAAGCCAGCGAAAAATACTGATCTAAACATCTAAGAATCATATAAACAGGGTACTATTTTATCTATCTGGGATAAAGTAAAATTACCAGATTTGAGAATACTGACCATGTGGTTGAAACTCAGTTTTAAAAAGATTTTTCATACTAACCAAATAATACATTGTAAGGGTAAACAACTATGCCATAATAATAAGACATCAAAATACTCCTCACCAAAACATTCAAGAATGCAAAGGCCAACTTCATATTCATTTCATACTCCGCATTTAAGTTGTTCTCGCTGTGGGAATACCCTCCTATTATTTCAGTATACAGGCTTTTCTTATTTTATCCTTTGCCAGCCACTCTGTTCCTCTCATCTCAAACCCACAGTTCTTATCTCTGTGTGTCTGCAAGCGCTGTTAGTTTTCTATCTCTGAAATGCCTTTTATGCTAGTCTACCTAACAAACAAGCAGATTTAGGCTCGCCTGCCTCGTAGGTTTAAATCTTAAACACACTTCCATTAGAATAATATGACATCTTGAATTACTATTGAGTAGTCTCTACATAGTATGCTAGTAGCTTTACATACATATTATCTTTATCTTGGTCAATCAGGTAGGTATTATATCCACAATTTCCCTAGATAACCTGCTCATAATCATAGCACAGCCAAGATAAAAATTCCTGTGTGGCTCCAAACCTTGTTGTCTTTCTACTAGTCTGGAGGTATTAAGGTTTTTGGAACCCAAGACCCTTGAGAATCTATGAGCTATGAACTTTCTCTACCACCTCCCCAATAACAAACTTACACACAAAATATTATGTACAACTTGAAAAAGTTCACAGGCCTCCTGAAGCTCATCCAACACCCCCAGGAAAACTTTCTGCTGTTCTCACAAGTCTATCCACAGTTGGTAAACTTCTTGAGGAAAATGTCCTATTTTCAATTGGTAATTGTAAACACAGTGCTTAGGCATAGTGGGCACTTAAGGAATATCTTTTGTATGAATGGTGGATGGCAAGAACCATAGAAGGATGATAGGGACACATTTTGCATTCCTCCAGAGTCTACCAGGGTAGCTACTCAATGTTGTTAAATAGCTTTTCAAATGCAGAGTACATATAAGAACAATTAAAGGAAATGTAGATATTAGTAAACATCCCAAAGCCTCTGAGATTAACATGATCCACGTTCCACATTCTCCAGGAAAAACCAAGGGACAAACTACTTATATCTGCCATAAGCCAATTCATAGACACTATAATATTTTACAAATGGAAACAAGACTTTTGTGTATTTCAGAGGAAAGGAAGTAATTGTCAAGGTATGACTGCATGAATCTAAAAAATTTTTTAGACTCTAAAGAATCTAAAATGCAAATATATGACAGGAAATACAAAATGTTGGGAGAAAAATTCAACTATTTGGATGAGACTTAGGGTCTTAAGGGTTAGAATAACTGCATATCACTGGGCTTGCTTTAAACGAGTCTTGAACTCAAATTTAATGCAAGGCTTTTTTCCATGACATTAAAAATTGAATTTTACAGTGGAGATATCATTACAATGAGATAAATTTACAACGGAGAATACTTTAGATAAACTGAGCTAAAATATTTATCCCAGAAAATGAGAATTAATTTTTGTTTCTGAGTTCGGGGTGAACATGGTAAAGCCATTCTAAATTTTTAGTGTTTTGACCTTCAGAGTACTGGCCTATAAGGAAAGTTTGCTAAGAAATGGAAAAAGTATGTTTAATTTAATAGTACAACCACAGATAAGATTTCATTCATTCAGTGGGTACGCTCAAGGACAAGAAATGGCTTATTCTAGAGGGAAGAGGATACATACTACAGAGTACAGGAGTTTAATACTGCCAAGGTAATGTAAAACTATATTTAAAAGGCTCTGGAATGCCAAGTTAAGAAGTACAGACTTTATCCTCTTGCCTTGTGATATTAAACTGGGGCAAAAGTTACAAAACTGGGAGGACAGGAGAAAGAGAAATTGGGAAGACAGCATATAATTACAGTTTGAAAATAAGCACAGCTTTGATCTGATGCTTCAATTTGGCATAGGCATCCAAAATTCTAATAATTTTAATGGTGATCAAAGGGAGCTTTGAGTTGTTTTTGAACTTACGTGTTTTGATAACAAAAATAAAAACATGTTTCCAATATGGTCCTACATAAATGTATTAGTAAACAGAACTAAGTAGCAACACTGGGACTAAAATTCACATATCCTGATTTTATAATCAGCATGCTTTCTATTATTCCACAGATGCCAACACTTGAAAATGGTATTTTAGGAAAGTGAGTACAATATGCAGAATGGATCGGATGAGGCAAGAAACTAGAGGCAAGAAGAGAACAGCTATTGCTGTAATCACTCTTAAATCACCCACAAGTTACAAGGATATTGTTATTTTTGCAGAAACGCCAGTGACATGGTATGTAGATTTTATTAATGAAATCTAAAATCAAAAGTTAAAAGTTGATATTTTATTAAAATTAATATTCTAAGATAGTGTCCCCAAAGTATGATTCATGGGATGGGAGATACATTAAGTGTTTCCCTGAATCCTTATGTATATCAGACAGCATCCAGAAAAAAATATGTACCGTTCTATTTTTCATATTTAGGCAGAAGATATTACAATTAATAAAATCCTATTTACCTAAATGTTTTCTTGAATTCAGTCTAGTACTTTGTCTCATATTTTCTTTTTCAGTGGATAATGAAATACAACCACAGTTGTATAAGTACATCTTTATGCATATAAAGGGGAAAAGCAGTTCTCAAGCTCATCTAAGAGACAAGCTCTTCAGACCATTTGAAGAATCCACTTGAAGAATAAATCTCTTACAATTTTTTTTAATGTTTATTTATTTTTAAGGGGTGGGGGGCAGAAAGAAGAGGACAGAGGATCCAAAGCAGTATCTATGCCTATAGCAGTGAGCCCAATGTGGTGCTTGGATTCACAAACCGTGATGATGACCTGAGCCGTAAGTCAAACACTCAGTGGACTGAGCTACCCAGGCACCCCTCTCCATCTCAGAATTTTAAGCTCACTACAATTTCTGCTCATGCAATGGCCACTAATGCCTATTAAGTGCCAAGTACTATATTAGGCAAGAAGGATACACAGATAATTAAGTCGCTAGCCCTGGAGGCTTTCAGTCCGGGAAGTCAGAAATGTAAATGTTTATGAATCTAATGAACTGAGTGCTATAGAAACACAGAAGTGTTTAACACATGAACAAAAAAATTTAACCTGTCTAAATGTTAAGGTCTTACTTTCAGTTTCAAACTGTCAAACCTTTTCCAAACTAAATGTCAAATATTGAAGGGAAAAAAGCTAACGGTATTCTAAAAGTAAATACGGACAATCAAACATTCTTGCGAATTTAACACTTGTAATAGGATGCTGTCTCCAGTGAGCCATATCAAGAGAGTTACTTAAAAGTTTACTTCCACTTGCAAAGTTAGAATACAAGTATGTTTGGCTACATACCCATCAAAGGCTGAATAAGAAACTGAACCAATTGCGATGGGAAAACCCTAAAATTAGCTCAAATGGAAAAACGTGGAAAATACTTCCTATCACTCTAGCTTTGAAAGACACGTTAGACATACATACAGCACCAGTTATATAAACTTACTAAGATATTTTAAAAACCTACAAGCTACAAGATAACCTACTTCACACCCACAAGGATGGCTATAATCAAAAAGACAGACAATAACAAGTGTTGGTGAAGATGTAGAGAAATTGGTAGGAATGTAAAATGTACAGCAGCTTTGTATAACAATCTAGCAGTTCCTCAAAATGTTCAACAGTTACCATATCACCCTTTAATTCTATTCCTAGGTATATACCCAAGATAAAGGAAAACATATATCCTAACAAAAATTTGTACATAAATGTTTATTCATAAAATATATTTTATCTATTGTTATATAAAGAAAAGATTTCAAAAAGTGGAAACAACTCAAATGTCTATCAACGGATGAATGGGTAAACAAAGTGTAGTATATCCATAAAATGGAATATTATTCAGTCATAAAAAGAAATGAAGTATTTCTGAGTCCTACAACACATAGATGAACCTTGAAAACATTATATATATTAAGTCAAAGGACTTCGCCACAAAACATCACATATTGTATGATTCCATTTACATGAAATGTCCAGGAGAGGCAAATCCATGGAGACAGCAGGTAGATTAGCAGTTGCCTGGGGCTAGCGGGGAGGTAAGGGAGGAAGAATGACTGCTAATGGAGGGGGGGTGTCTTCTGGGGGTGATAAAAATTGATTGTAATGATGACTGCACATTTTTGTGAATATACTAAAAACTATTAAATTACACAGCTTAAATGGATAAATTTTATTGTAGGTGAAGTATCTCTCCATAAAGCTGTTACTGATTTTTAAAACACCTACAAGCCATGGTATTAAACAATTTAACAAACAATGAAAATGTGTATACATATTTTGGCTGTGCAGCATGAGACCTTCCAGGCTTTCAGTCTTTTCTCCCCTCCTGTTTTCTAACATTTCAAATCCAAACTTTAAATAAAAAACTTCAGAGGTCTCATTTAACCAAAAGACAAGTTCTCATTATCTGTCTTTTAAAATCGTATTTAGGGGCACCTGGGTGGCTGTTAGTTGAGCATCTGACTTCGGCTCAGGTCATGATCTTGTGGTCCATGAGTTTGAGCCCCACATCGGGCTCTGTGCTGACAGCCTGGAGCCTGCTTCAGCTTCTATGTCTCCCTCTCTCTCTGCCCTTCCCCCGCTCGCACTCTGTTTCTCTTTCTCAAAAAAAAAAAAAAAAAAAGAAAATCATATTTAAACAGCAATCATTTCACAAAAGAGGGCATACAGATAGTTAAAAAACATGAAAAATACCGCATCTATCTTATCTAAAAAAAAAAAAAAAAAAAAGGCAGAATGTGGAAGGGGAGTTCTCCTTCAATCTGTCTTCCTCTAGTTTCTACTGTCTGCTTTCAGAATGTTAGAGTAAATGTTAAGAATTTATACTTGGGGCACCTGGGTGGCCTCAGTTGGTTAAGTGTCCAACTTTTGGTTTCAGCTCAGGTTATGATCTCAAGATTCGTGAGTTCGAGCCCCACATCGGGCTCTGCACTAACAGCATGGAACCTGCTTGAGATTCTCTCTCTCTCTCTGTCCCTCCCGCACTCACTCTCTCTCTCTCAAAAATAAACATTTAAAAAAGAAAAAGGAAAAAAAATTTATACTCATTTTACCTATTTTCTCCTCAACTATAATCTAGATTCTTCCTATATTCCACCCCAAGCTGCTATTTGTGGTGACCAAATCACTCCTATTTGGCAAACAAAATGGGTACTTTCTCAACCTTACCTTACCAGTCCTCCCAGAAGTATTTGATTTTGCTAACTACTCCTTTCCTGAAACTCTCCCAGACTTTTCTGACAGCTTCTGGGTTCTCTTCGCTTCTTTCCAAGCATACCTTCTCAGGAACAGTCACTAACCTCCTTTTCGGACTGCTATTTATTTATTTATTTACTTACTTACTTATTGTTTTTCGGACTGCTCTTTAAATGCTGTTGCTTTCCAACCTAAAACTGGTCACTTTATATGTTTATCTGAACACACTCATTTGCTCCCATACTTGCAACTACCTCTTACGTGCTTATATGACAAGTTTCAAATTTTTAACTCCATCCTGTCAGCTCTCTTGAGCCCTACATTTCTACTCAATGTTTCACGCACCTCAGTTTAACACATTTAAAACTAAATTCTCCCCTACCTTGAAATCTCCTCCAACCGTCTTCTGCTTGATCCCCTCTACCTGTTTCTCCTCCCATACTCCTAACCCTACCAAATGATATCTTCTATTGGGTGATAGTATACCAAACCAGGAACCTTGGAGTCATACTGCAAATATTTCTTTCTCCTTTACTACCCACATCTAGTGAAGTGTTAAATCTTCTTTCTTAATCCTTATCAGATCCTTTTTATACTCTTTCTACTGTCTTAGTCTTCTTATATTTCAACAGCTTCCAAAATGTTCTCCTCCATCACTAATTCCACCCTTAATACTGCCATCAGAATCAACTTTCTACAACACAAATCTGTCAAATAACTGCTTCCTCTTTTTTTTTTTTTCTTTAGAGAGAGAGAGAGAGAGAATGAGAAGGGGAGGGGCAGAGACAGGGGAAGAGAGAGGGTCACAGGATCCGAAGTGGGTTTTGTGCTGGCAGCAGACAGCCTGATGTGAGCCTCAACTCACTAATGTGAGAACATGACATGAGCCTAAGTAGGACGCTTAGCAGACTGAGCCACCAAGGAGCCCAATCACTGCTTACCCTTCTTAAAGCATGAAGTGGCTCTCCAGAGACCAACAGTAGTGATTCTTAGCTTTTCTACTAGCACCTATCTGAATGACAGAAATGAAGGCTCATACTAAAGCAGGCTGGAGCCAGAGGGTGGGGGTGAGTGGTTGAAGGTGGAGGAAACACTGCTAGAATGCTCAGCTACTATGTGTATTTTCTTAACACCTGCCCACTATCCATGTGAGTTTAGTGTAGAACTGTTCAAAATTATTATCATTGAACTACAGAATAAATTATAGCATAGATATAAGAACTTTCACAATCTAACCCCTACCTAACTTACTCAGCATCGTTATTAGTCCTTACCATGCATTACCTCATTGGTTCTCAAAGTATGGTTCAGGGACAGCCCACCCCCAGATCATTTCAGAGTCCATGAAGTTAAAACTCTTTTCCTAATATTAAGTCATGTTTCCTCACCTATAAATATGATAACGCACAGACTTTCGCACAATAATTTTTAAAAATCAGTTTCATTCTCTGAGGAGTATACAGTAGAGTTTTCTAGAGTACATGACATGTGATGCTATGTGAAATGTAACATTGCAATGGTATGAGTGAAGCAGGGGAGGGGCTTCTATTAAGCCAGACGTAGAAATTTGGAAAATATACAAATAATGCTGTTTCTCACTACCTTTTGTTCTGAATAATTATCTATCACATAGTTAATATGGAATGAGTTTATTATCATTATCTTAAAGTGTACTATTTTTTAAAATATGTTTTAATTTGTAGTATAATAAATAAACAAAAGCTTTTTGGGGGCCTTCAGTAATTTTTAAGAATGTAAAGGACTCTTGAGATCAAAAGATGTGAACTGCTGCATTAGTTATAGCAGATTATCTTTTCCTTTTTTTAAAATATAACTTATTGTCAAATTGGTTTCCATAAATTATGGCAGATTATTTACCACTTCCCTAAACATGTTCCACTTTAAAACTTCCATCCTTTTGCATGGTGATGTGCCCTCCCTCCACCACTAGCCTAGTCCCAGCTAGGTCCTAAGAGACCTCAGATGTATCCTGGAGAAACAGAACAAAAAGAACAGAGGTTTGGGGGTACCTGGCTGGCTCAGTTGGAGGAGAATGTGACTCTTGATCTTGGGGTCTACACCTGTGCTGTATATATGTATGTATGTATAGAGATTACATACATACACATATACACAAATAGAACAGAGGTTTTGAAGTCAAGCAAGATACTTAACTCTCAGAGTATGCTTCCTCATGTGTAAAATACAGGTTATATCTACCTCATAAACTGTTGAGTTAGTAAGAAAGGGTGTAAAGTATCTGGCGCAGTGTTTAGTATATAATAGAGATGAAAAATGTTAAGTTCTTTCCTACTTAAAATAACTTATAAAGTCACTAATGTTACCATAGTAAAATAAAAACTGTATGACAATTATTTAATCATAACAAAGCAAATAGGCTGGTCATTTTGAGCAGTTCTGTCAGGATTACCACTTGTAGAACAAATGGTTTTATATAATAAATCCCCTGAAATAAATAACTTCTATGGTAGTTCTTGGGTATCTTTGATAAATTAAGTTCAGATTAGTTTAAAACATCAAAGTTATTTTAAATAGCATATTAATATAGGATGGCTTGCTATTATACCCAGTTCAGCCTCAGAAAAATGTCCTTAAATCCTCTCCTCCCAATATTTCACAAAAAAGTACTAGAATTCACACCTCTGTTGCATTCTATATTTTAAATACTCCACTGAATTCACTTATTATGTTTTTGTTTTCACCTTCATAAATGTAGAGAAAGCTGGCTTTTAAGCTGAAGCTGCCATATTTGTTTGTAGCTTAAGTGTCTTTTGTGATTTTTTTCATATACAACTGTGTAATGTAAATTAGATAAACTTTAGCCTGATCAGAAGAAATCTACTTCTTGTTTTAATGTTTTAGACATTACAAAGCTTTAAAACACACAAGAAAATGATTGAAAACAAAGCCCAGATACTTCTTTCTTTCTATGTCTAGTTATCTGTAACTGACTATATGAATTAGCCATATGAGAATACACAGACCTTAGCACAATAATGTTAGATGATGACCCTAAACGTCAGTCCCAGACCTCAGCCCTGTGAAGTAGCATTTTTCTTCTTTAAAAGATCAGTCATCTGGGGCGCCTGGGTGGCTCGGTCAGTTAAGCGTCCGACTTCGGCTCAGGTCATGATCTCACAGTCCGAGAGTTGGAGCCCCGCGTCGGGCTCTGTGCTGACCGCTCAGAGCCTGGAGCCTGTTTCAGATTCTATGTCTCCCTCTCTCTCTGCCCCTCCCCTGTTCATGCTCTGTCTCTCTCTGTCTCAAAAATAAATAAACGTTAAAAAAAAAAAAAAAGATCAGTCATCCTATTTTAAGTGGCCTGCTCATGGTCAGACAGCTAGCCAATGAAAGAGATGGGAGTAAAACCCAGGTCTGTCAAACACGAATGCACACCACTCTACCTTATACGTTTGTTTACTTGTCATGATCACTGTCTGCCATCTTGCAAAGAAGACTTATAGTCAATGGGGCGCCTGGGTGGCTCAGTCAGTTAAGCGTCCCACTTCAGCTCAGGTCATGATTTCGCGGTTTGTGGGTTCGAGCCCCGCATCAGGCTCTGTGCTGAAAGCTCAGAGCCTGGAGCCTGCTTGGGATTCTGTGTCTCCCTCTCTATCTGCACCTCCTCCACTCATACTCTGTCTGTCTCTCTCTCTCAAAAATAAATAAACATTAAAATTTTTTTTTTTTTTAATAAAAAAGAAGACTTGCAGTCAAGATAGGAGAAACCAAGTTCCGGACCTGCCACAAATCAGATGTTTAACCTTCAACATGCAAGTAATCATCTTGGTACTACAGTTTACACCATCTCAGTATCTTAGTTTTCTCCTTTCTAGGGTTGGGCTGGGGAGGACTCAACACACCAAGGCCAAAAATAGAAAACTCAAAGAATAGTTAATGACAGGTGGAAATTTTTCAAATTAAAACAAGATACTATTTTCCGATCATCAAATTATCAAAGAGCAAGATAATTAAATGAACACTCATGCATTACTGACAGTTGTATACATTGATACTTCTTCAAAAGGTTATTTATAGATCTGTATTAAATGTTTATATCCTTTTACCTAGTACTTCCACTACTGGAATATATCTTATGCAATACTCCAAAATAAGGAAGCTTTACACACAAGTGTTCATTACAGAATTATGACATTGTAATAACAGAAAATAAATGGCCTAAACATTCAACCACAAGCAAATGGTTAAGCTATAAAATGGTTGCCAGGTGAAATATATTATATAGCCACTGAAAATGACTTTTGCAAGTGAAAAACACTTATCAAAATGTTAAGTTAAAAAACAACAACAACGATATTGGGGCACCTGGGTGGCTCAGTAGGTTAAGCATCCGACTTCAGCTCAGGTCATGATCTCCCGGTTTGTAAGTTAGGCCCTGCGACAGGCTCACTGCTGACCATGCAGAGCCTGCTTGGGATGCTCTGTCTCCCTCTCTACCCTCCTCCGCCTGCTCACATGCGTATGCGTGCTCTCTCTCTCAAAATAAATAAACATTTAAAATACATATATATATTTATATATATAATGGACTATATATATGTGTATATATATACACAAAATGGAAAAAATATATATATGTAAAATGGAATATATCGTATGGTCACACAGATGCATTAAACAGAGACAGCCTTTGAGTGATGGGACTAGGTAGGCTGGATACAACAATGGAAAGAAAACATTTTGGATGTCCACCCACTTCCTAAGAGTAAGGCATTATTAATTAGTCTATAATTTCCAAATTTGAAACAATGAACATTAGTACTTTATACTTGAACAAGATTATAACAGCTAGATTATCTCTAAGGCTCAGTTCTAAAATGCTAAAATTTAAAAATGCATTTTTAGCCCACATAAGATTTGAAGAATAACAGAACACTTAAAATTATTAGCTGATTTTCTATTCTCTTTCCATGGTAGAAGGGCATGGTTTCCCACCAGCATACCACCCAAGGGAAAAAGCACAATCTAGCAGTCTTAATTATAGCTATTGCTTATCAAGTCATGGAATAAAAAAAGCAAGCACTATAAAAGAATAGCCTTAGTCATCAAATCTCGAATGTAGACTCACCTAGTATCCCTAGGTATTATGGAAAAAAAAGAAACTCATTTAGTCCTTCAGAAATGAAATCTCCAATAGGAATCCCTGACTCATCCCCAAAGCACAAACCCCAAGGCTACTTCCCCTGTAGTTCAGAGACTGGGCACCTGTCCTGATGGCCTTCATCACCAAACAATGCTCTTTCCTGACAGGATGTGCCCAGGGATAACCAGATGACTAGCATGCAAAGGAGAAGTGACCAAGGACCACACCACCTCTTCTTCCATAACCAAAATAAGACTGCAATAGACTAATTTTAAACTTTTAAAATATCTTAAGTAAATATTTTCTATTTTTGCTAAAAATATAGAAAAAAGGGACTCCATCCAATTATTGGTGACACTACCCAAAAGATATGAACACAATCAAAATTCTCAATGTAAGATGAGAAAATGTTCCTTACCTTTACTTCGACCAAAAATTAATTTTTCAAAAATACATAGGCTAAATATCAACAGAAAATGTTTAAAATAAGTCATAGATTATTTATATTTTTCTGTTCTGAAAAGATACTAACAAAATCTTACTCCTATCCTCTATTATTGGTCTAGGAAGGCGGGAATCACAAAGCTCAACAATATCATTATTATATTGAGTAAGGTCAACGATCTATTTTATAAGCTGTTAACAATTTTAATGCTAAAGCTTTACTAGACTGGAGTCGCTTTAAAATGTGAAAAAGCATTTCAGTACTAAAAGTCATATCACCTGCACCTTGTAAACAATTAAACTGTACTTTGAAACAAAAACTAGCCAGCGTTTGCTGCTCATTCATTTTTATAGACATTAACTGTGTATCCTTTTTACAATCGAGAATTTCGGAGTTAAGTGCTTATTCTTGGAGTTGTATCTTGCCCAGGAGCAAAATTTTCCCTAGCTTATTTCCCATTCTCAAACCCCGCCAAGGCTAAGGAGCAACCTCTTCCCAAAGTCCCACTTCCTTTTCCATTCCCCAGACCTCCAGAGTTTCCAACGCCCCAGTCTTGCGCAATATCCGTAGGAGCAGCAGCCGCAACCACCGCCTCCTAAGCCGAGAAACAACCCTAAAGGGAACATTGTCCAGCAGAAAAATAAAAGGGGGGCCGGAGGGACAATGTAGGAAGTCGACTTCTGGTCCCACGCCTTTGTATCTGACCCCCTCAATAAGTGATGTATCTAGAGCAATTTCACGAACAAGACTTTTAACCTCCTCTCCAGCCAGCCAGACCAAGCAGAGGGCGGAAAGAGGGGGGCGGGGGGAGGCTGAGAAGGTTATCTCCCAGTTCAGGGCTTCAGCCCGTTTCGTTGCCTCCGCCCCACCAGGACTATTGTTCCCAAGTTCCCCACCCCCACCCCGGATAGGAAGTGATAGTCACATCCCCTCCGCCTTCGACAATATCCCCTAGGGAGTCCGAAGTAGGCTTCCTTCAGGATAATCACCCCCTCCACACACACACACACTTACCCCCTACACACACACACACACACACACACACACACACACACACTTACCCCGTCAACCTAAAGTCACGATGACCCCAACCCCATCTCAAACCTGGGTCTCCAGAGACAAGAGACCGGACGAGGGTAGATGGAATTGGGCAAACCAAGGGATTCCTTACGGACAATCCTTTCCCAAGCCTTGGAATAATAACTGCGAACCCAAAAAACAGCAGAACTCCTCCCTTGCCCACTTCTGAGACCAGCCTGAGCAAAGGGACCCCAGGAGTTAATGCCAACCTCAACACCCCCGTCCCTCCATCAGCTGCGATCTGCTCTCCACCCAGGGTAGACACCTTGCCTCGACCCTCCCAGGAGGGGCAGGCTGGTTAGGGAGTGGGGGTGGAGGGACGAGCCCCCCCTCCCGCCCCGGGTCTGCACCTCCTTCGGCTTCGATTCCCGGCCCGAGAAACAATAGGTGGTCGCCGGCGGCGGTGCAGAGTGCGGGCTCCGCCGGGGCCGCTCCTTTCGCGCCCCTGGCGCCCGCGGTGGGGGCCGCGAAAGCGGGATGGGAGGGAAGGCGGCCGAGGGGCGGAGGCGGTCTCACCTCCCGCCGGCCTTCGAGACCACCCGGCCCTAAGGAGTTGGTGCGCGCCACTCCGCCCCTCTCCTCTCAGCTGCACACAAAGCGCTGGCTGCCCGGGCCGGCTGGGCGAGGCGGTGGTGGGCTCCGGTGCCGGCGAAAGGAGGCGACAGCAAGGAGAAGGACTCACCATGAAGTCCCGGGCGAAGTTGTCCTCCCCATTGTGGTCCGGACTCTTCATGGCCTGAACCCTCTGGATAAATTTCCTCAGGATTTCCACTTGCTCCATCCTCCCGCGTCCCCCCGGCTGCGGTGGCTGGCCCCCCCGCCGCCCGCCCGCCCGGCGCAGAGCTCGCTCAGTCTTCCCCAGCTCGCTTTCCCGGCCCTTCCCCTCCCTCCCGACCCCCGCCTAGCCTCGCCACTCCTTTCGGCTCCTCACCGCTTAAGGCGGCGGCAGCGGCAGCACCGGCCCGGTTCCCGACCCCACAACTTCCAGGAGCAGCGGCCGCTCTCCCACAGTACGAGGCGAGCCGCTGCGGCTAGCGCCAACCCCAACCCCCAGCTTGCTCCATCCTCCTTCCCCGCCCTCCTCCTCCTTCGTTGGGAGACGCCGCCACCGCCTCAGGAACACGGCTCTCCGCTCTCCCTGCCCCCCCCTTCCCGGTTCCTCCTTCCCCCCCCACCTCCACCAGCACCCGCAGCCGCCTCTCCCCACGGGCGCGGCCCCGCCGCCACCCAGACGCGCGGCCCCGCGCCGTAGCTCCGCCCAAGGCGCTAGGACGCGCCGATTTCACCCCACCCCACCCCGCCCACCCCGCCTCCGGGCTACTCTCCCAAGCCCGCCCTGCCGGTGCTAGCCCCTCTCGGAGTGGCTGGAAGGCTTTTAGCTGTCGGCTGGGCTACTTGACTCTACTTCCGGGGCGTGGTTCCGCCCCGCCTGCTAATAGGTCTGAGGAGGTCTGGAAGGAGGGAGTCCGCCTCTGAACAGAGTAAATCCTAGTCAGTCGAGTAAGATTTTAGTTGGAACTTGCGGGCTCACGGCCTGCTAGTGGGAAAAGCATCGTTCTAGAGCGCTTCTGCGCCGCCCACAACTGTGGGCTAGGACTACAAGTCCCGACCCGCGGGAGTCCAGGAGCGGGGGCGGGAGAGGGCGGCGGTGGGATAGAGAGGCATGCTGGGAACTGTAGTTGTGTCACCTCCACGTTCACAGCAGGTATGTCTTCATCTTACTAGTGGTTTGGTGACTATTGACGGCAATTAGACATTGGCACTTTGGGGAATGGCTACGGTCAAGAAAAAGGAAACGTTTCTTGAGTGAAAGGACTTTTGCTTTTTTGCAAATCCGTCCAAACCCTGACGAGTGAGCTCCTAGTTGGAGTGCATCCAACACGCTTGTGTTGGGGGTTGTGATTGCTGAATGAAAGGGAATTTGTCTAGCGCTTAGATTCGCAGCCCTTCCAAAATGAGTAATAGATTTTTCTCCATTGAATGGATTGTATAAATCTTTATACATCTTTGTAAATCTAGTGATCAGAATATCCGTCCTAGTCTAATTAACCATTTTACAAAGAAAGTGATTCGCCTAAGTTCCCTCAGCATATTCTTAGCAGAGCCAAAACTAGAACGCAAATCTTGTTTTCAGTACAACGGTTATATTTCCTCTAAGGAAGGTAAACATGTGGTAATGTGACAGAAGTGAAGGATTTTATTCATAGACTTTTTTTTTGGTCACTTATACCCACAAGCATTTTTTACAGATACACTGCTTGGTCAAGGAATTTGGTTAAATAGAAAATATAAGTGATAGCCCCCTTTTCCCAGATAAATGTTTAGAACTACTATGGAATAAACTCCTTCAAGAGAATAGGTATGAGTCGCAGATAAAAAAATTTTTTTTAATAATACAATTAGTGTGTACTAATCCACTCCTCCTCTCAGAAATAGGCACTTGCAGGTGTGCCTTTCTAAATCTCTAACTATGCATTTACATATAAAAATATACATTTTACATTATATATATGTATATATATTTATATTTATATTATATTATAAATTATTATATATTATTATATATTATATTTATATTTATATTTAAATATATAATATATATTTATATATATATATAATATATATATATATATGCAGTGTAAAATGATACAGGTTTGTTCCATATTTAAAAATTCACTTAGAGGAACAGTTCAGTTTCTAAGGTAAGCTTTATCTGAAACAAGGGTCTGGAGTATTTTACTTTAATCAGTTACTGAGACTCCATTTCACTGGATGGAAAGGTCAGGATCTGGACTTGATCACCTACTAAGACAGCTTGCTGTAGGTACCCCTTTTCCTCCAGAACTGGAAAAGAAATTAGACTCTCAGCAAAGAAATGGGCAGATGATCAAGAGTACTTCTACTTTTGATATATCAAAAGAATGTACAAACCAGAGGGTGATTTATAAAGACTATATGCTAGACAAGTTGTCTAACGGTCTAGGGACAGTCTGATGGGAAGTGTTACTTGTTTTGAGTTACTGAGTCTATTTTGACTAGTGTTTTTGCAATTTTTTTACTTTTCCTCTTAATTGGCATGCTTCTCTCTCTTTCCTGTAACACTGTGTGTTTTTTGAGTTCTTAGCAGCTACCTGTGGCATCTGATGTAGGTTAGGGAGAACAAATGTACCTCTGTGTATTTAAACTCTTTTGCAAGGGCTTGGCAGTACCTTCCTCATTTTAACATACTTAGGTCATGTTTCAATCTACAGATATTTCTTGTCTACCTCAAAATATGAAGGGTTGTAAATATGAGAGATTATGCTGTGTGTGTGTGTGTGTGTGTGTGTGCGCGCACGCACATGCAAGATACATCAGTGTTTTTAGGGATGGCTTCTTAGACTGCATAGCCTGGAGGAAAAACAATAAGCGGTTAGTTATACCATGAGTGATACCAAATGAGTGATACAGATGTTGAGTCGTTTAACAGTTCTGAGAAGAGACAATTGTGAATTGGTTATCACGATGCAGTGGTCCTATCCTTGAAGGATATGTGAAATTGGGTTTGAACGGAAAGAAGAGCTTCCACGTAAGAGAAGTGATGAAACAAAAAGCATGAAGACAGTAAAACAGAAGTTTGTAGCAGAATCTATATATATGTGTGAAGGCGCTAAAGTGGATAGGGATTGGATTCTGGAGGATGTTGAATGCCTGGAGAATGATGCGCACTTCATATTGTCAGTGGAAGTCACCAAAGGATTTTGAGAATAGAAGTAGAATTAGGAAAATAGCAATCTGGCACTTTTTAGATAAATCATGACTTAATAAGTGGAAAGAATGGAATGAGGTATTAGGAGCCAATACATGAAGCAACAAAAGCTGTAACTAAGGTCATAGTACTTCAATTACAAAGACATGGATGGGGCGCCTGGGTGGCTCAGTTGGTTGAGCACTGACTCTTGATTTCGGCTCAGGTCATGACCCCAGGGTCATGGGATCAAGCCTCAAGTGGGGATCCACGCTGAATGTGGAGTCTGCTCGGAATTTTCTCTCTCACCCTCTCTCTCTCTTCCCCCAACCTCTGCCTCTCTCTCCCCTGCTCTTTCTCACTCTCTCTAAAATAAAAATTAAGGAAAAAAAAAAGACACAGTTGGAATTGGAATTGAGAGAGACAAAGAACTCAGAGAACTAGATGACTGACTGACTTAGTGAACAAGAAAGAAGGTAGAATTACAAATGACTGAAATTACCAAATTAGAAGAGATCAGAAAGGTTCACAGTACACAGGGCTATGCATGGTATGGGCAAATGGAAACTTTCATGCACAGATGATGAGAGGCAGTTTGTCCATAAATGTATAAAAATGGAAACGTTATGCATGCTTTGGCTGAAAAATTTATAGATAATATTTACAGCTGTATACAAACATATATACTTATTGCAACCCTATTTGTAGTAAAAGTGGAAACAATATACCTTCATACCAAAAGGGACTAGTTAAAAAACAAAATCACATACATATAATTAAGTTTTTTGAAGCCATTCAAAATATGAAAAAAATAATCTTTATATTTTTATGTGGAATAGGCCCCAAGACGTACTTACTAAATGAGACAAGGTAGGCATTGTATTTATGGTATTTATTTACTTTTATGTAAAATAGAATGTGGATAAAATGCTTGAACATAGAACTTTGCAAAAAATACTTCAAAAACTGTTCGCTTGTGTTGGCCTCTAGGAGGGCTTTGAGAATCTTTGGTAGAAAGGAGACAACTTCCAGTGTGTATACCCTTTTATATTCCAAATATTTTACTCTGTGTGCATTACTTTTCCAACAAAATTAAATCTATTTAAAATTTTTTAGACTTCCAATCTAGGTGATAAGAAGAATGGCAATATCTTCTTTATAATTCTTTTTTTTTTTTAAGTTTATTTTGGGAGAGAGAGAGAGAACATGCGGGGGATGGGGAGAGAAAGAGAGAGAGAGAGAGAGAGAGAGAGAGAGAGAATCCCAAGCACGGAGCCCACTGTGGGGCTTGATCTGACAAACTGTGAGATCATTACCTGAGCCAAAGTCTAGTCTGATACTTAACCAGCTGAGCCACCCAGGTGTCCCTGCAATATCGTTAATAAAAACATACAAATGAAGAAAAATGAAAGCAGATCTTATTTGAGAGAATTTTTTAAGTAGCACAGGCTAAGTTTCAGAATACCGACCTACAACAGTTCTCAAGAAACTTGACTATCTTGCTCATCGTCAGCCGCACTTGACCCAAATTAACTAATCCCCATGTAAAACTGGCCAGCATCCTGTGACCTGGTGTAGAAACATCATGTTGGCCAAGCAGTTCTCACTGTTCAGAATCCGAACTTAGAAACCTAGAGAGCATTAAACAGCAAGGATAGAAGCTGAATGCCATGGGGTACAATTAGGGCAGGCCTTGTAAGAATAGAAATTATAAAGAATCCAGTTAGTCAAGAAAGAAACATTAAGCAGGCATATAGAGATGTGTAGAGATGTCACGATACAACCCATGTGGCCATGAGAGAGGTGGGGAGAATCCCTGGAACAACTTGACTTAATAACTTTTCAGGACAGGTCTGTTTGGCATTTATTCCAAAAAGAAATTCTGCTTTTCCTGAAACAGAACAGGGCAACAAGAAAGAGCATGGGCTGTGTGTGAAGTGAGAGAGATGAAGTTTCAAACGCCCACTCCATTTCTTACCCAGGGTGTCACTTAAGCTCTCTAAGCCGTGGTTTCGTCTTCTAGGAGGTATGTTTCAGAATTAGTGTGCTACACACATTACCCTCGCTCACCAAAAACACAAAATAAGAAACTGGTTAAAAAAACAAACAGTGAATGATTTCTGAACCTTTTACTTTTTTACCTCCTGTAAAAGAGCCCTTCTTTGGGCTCTTGCCCTACTCACTCGCCACCTTCACTCTGGGTAAAGACATGAGGGATGAAAGGAAAACCAAAATACTGCTTTCAAAATTTATCTTCTTACTACTTTTGTGAAGGTTGGGGGAGGGGGTGGAGTTTGAAACCAATAATTCAAAATGGGTTTCAGGATTATCTACCTGTTTCATATTCACAGTGTACCCTTCCCCCCTCACTCAGGTAAAAGTAATGCTTTATATCTGTATAGAAATTTTAACTTTTGGAGTATTTTTATGTATA
Organism: Panthera leo; assembly: GCF_018350215.1. Classification (NCBI taxonomy): domain Eukaryota; kingdom Metazoa; phylum Chordata; class Mammalia; order Carnivora; family Felidae; genus Panthera; species Panthera leo. The sequence continues at coordinate 81,009,417 of NC_056680.1, read as the reverse complement.
TTCTTTCATGAAAATTACCTTTGTTATGGCTTTCATGGCATTGTGACTCTTTGCAAGTTGTTCTTTGTTCTTTTTTAACAACTCTGGGATGTAATTTCGCATCATTGCCCTCATTAATAGATGAAAACTAAATAAAACATGGGAGTGGGCATGACTAGCTCACTTGTAAAATACAAATGTCAGACGCATGGCCAGAACCCACAGGTCCTGAGTTTCCAGCTTGTTGCACAAACCACTGAGTCACAATGCTTTAATATCTGGTGTAATTTAAGTGAAACTGCAGATGAGGATTCAAACCATTCCTGAGATTCCCCCAAAGTAGCACTTGTAATATTCACTTGTCCATGTATAAACACCTCTTAGTCGTGTCTACATTTTCAAACTAAAGGTCTCCTAACTAGGAAGTTACAGGAGAGTGAATACGGAAGAAGGGAGGGGAATTCTTCTCTAATTTATTTCTGGTATCCCTTACTCCCTTATTCCTAGGCCTAGTCACCACAAAAAAAAAAAAAAAAAAAAAAGCTGTAAAGCTGCTGACCATTTTTAATGTGAGTTTACTTTTGAAGCATATAGTCCAATAGATAGGGAACTGGGGAAAAAGCAGCGTAACTTTTTAGTCTAGTATGGCATAACATTTGTAGAAAAAGGCACATAAAAATGGAGAGAAGTTTGGGAAAGGATGAGATTTCTTTAATCCTTAATATGTATTTCCAAAGCTAATATTTCAGAGCTTTTTGACATAATACTCTCCATTTATTCCCATAACTCTACCGCAAGGTAGGTAAGCCAAGTATGATTATCTCCATCCATCTTTATGGATTAGAATACTACTGGGGATAATAATGCCTAAGCTTAAAGGAATTAAATGATTTGCCCAAGGTCATATAGATGGCAGAACTGGAACCAAAACCCAGGCAATTCTCCACTCAATGAAAATTTCCCAGTGTTGTATAACAAAGGTTAAAGAGTATAGTAATAAATACTAACTGCAGGTGAATGCAGTAATTAAATCTACCCTCTAACTTTTCTTTTAACTTCCAAAGATGTTAAAACATCCATTTCATTTAACATCCAAAGAAAAATTAAAATTTTATAAATAACTTCAAAGTCAAGTACTACCTTAGTATCTAATTAGTGATCTTTCAACATAATGACATTTAATTTCTATATTCAGAAATGGATCATTAGCAGGGGCTGTGAAATATGATTGTACCATATAAAATCCATCCAGTGTATTTACTGGGCTCAGGCCCAATTAGCAACAGAAAGCCCCAAAATAAAACAAGGAAAAATCCCTTTCATTCAGTGACTGCTAATATTTTGGATTAAAAATAAATTGTAGACAGAGAAAAATGCTGAATGGTCTCACTTATATGTAGAATCTAAAAAAGAAAAAAATAAACCACGCTCATAAAAAAAGAGATCAGACTTTTGGTTACCAGCAGTAAACGGTGGAGGAGAGGAGGATTTGGAGGAAGATGGTCAAAAAGTACAAACTTCCACTTAATAAGATTAAGTACTGGGGATGTAATATGCAACATGATGATTATAGTTAACACTGCTATATAATGTATAGGAAAGTTGTTAAGAGAGTAAATCCTAAGAGTTCACATCACAAAGAGAAAGGTTTTTTTTTCCTTCTTTTATTCGTGATAATGGAGATTAGGTGAACCAATTGTGGTAATCATTTCACAATATATATAAGTCAGAACATCATGATGTATGCATTAAACTTACACAGTGATACATGTCAATTATTTCTCAATAAAATTAAAAAAAAATAAATTGTGATTCCACTTACATGAGGTATCTAAAGCATTCAAATTCATAGAAACATTAAGTATATTGGTATTTACCAGGGACTGAGGGTAGGGGGAATAGAGCAGTTGTGGATCTTTTTTTTTTTCTTTTTTTTGTTTTTTTAATTCCAGTGTAGTTTATATTAGTTCCAGGTGTACAATACAGTGATGCAACAGTTCTACACATTAGTCAGTGCTCATCATGAAAAGTGTACTCTTAATCCCCTTCACCTATTTCACCCATCTGTTCTTCTACCTCCCCCTCTGGTAACCTCAAGTTTGTTCTCTATAGTTCAGAGTCTGTTTTTTGGTTAGCCTCTTTTTTTCCCTTGATCATTTGTTTTGTCTCTTATTTCCACATATGACTGAAATCAGTTGGTATTTGTCTTTCTCTGACTGACTTATTTGGCAAGATTTCATTCTTTTTAATGACGTGTGTGTATATATACGTGTGTGTGTATACACACACACACGTATATATACACGTATATACGTGTATATATACGTGTATATATACACGTATATATACACACATATACGTGTATATATATATCACCTTTTATCCATTTATCAATCCATGGACACTTAGGCTGCTACCATAATTTGGCTATTGCAAATAATGCTGCTATAAACTTGGGGGTGTGTATCTTTTCAGATTAGTGTTTTCATATTCTTTGGGTAAATACCAGGTAGTGGAATTACTGCATCATATGGTATTTTTAATTTTTTGAGGAACCTCCATACTGTTTTACATAGTGGCTGCACCAGTTTGCATTCCCACCAACAGTGCGTGAGGGTTCCTTTTTCTCTACATCCTTGCCAACACTTGTTGTTTCTCATGTTTTTGAATTTAGCCATTCTGACAGGTGTGTGGTTTTGATTTGCATTTCCCTGATGATAAGTGACGTTGAACATTTTTTCATATGTCTTTTGGCCATCTGGATGTCTTCTTTGGAGAATTATCTGTTCATGTCTTCTGCCCATTTTTTAGCTATTTTAATTTTAACTATTTTAATTATTTGTTTTTTGGGTGTTGAGTTGTATCACTTCTTTATATATTTTGGATACTAAACCTTTATTGGATATGTAACTTGCAAATATCTTCTCCCATTCAGTAGGTTGTCTTTCAGGGAATTTTTGTTCGTTGTTTCCTTTGCTATGAAGACACTTTTTATTTAGGTACAGTGCCAACAGTTCAGCTTTTGTGTCCCTTGCCTCAGGAGCCATACCTAGAAAAATGTTGCTGTGTTCCATGTCAGAGAAATTACTGCCTGTGCTCCCTTCTAGGAGTTTTATGGTTTCAGGTCTCACACGTAGGTCCTTAATCCATATTGAATTTATTTTTGTGTATGGTATAAGAAAGTGGTCCAATTTCATTCTTAGACATGTAACTGTCTCTTCTTCCCAACATCATTTGTTGAGGAGACTCTTTCCAAATGCGTATTCTTGCTTCCTTTGTCGAAGATTAATTGACCTTATAATCATAGGTTTATTTCTGGATTTTCTATTCATTATGTTGATCTATGTGTCTATTTTTGTGCCAGTACTACATGTTTTCTTCACTACAGCTTTGTAGTATATCTTGAAATCTGGGATTGTGATATCTCCAGTTTTGTTTCTCCTTTTTTTTTTTTAGTTTATTTATTTATTTTGAGAGAGAGAGAGCCCAAGCTGGGGAGGAGCAGAGAGAGAGAGAGAGAAAAGGAGAAAGAGAGAATCTCAAGCAGGCTCCTCACTGCTAGTAGCGAGCTCTGACATGACGCAGGGCTCAAACTCAACAACCATGAGATCATGACCTAAGCCAAAATCAAGAGTCAGATGCTTAACTGCCAGAGCACCCAGATGGCCCTTATTTTTCTTTTTTAATATTATTTTGGCTAGGGTCTTTTTGCAGTTCCATACAAATTTTGGCATTATTTATTCTAGTTCTGCAAAAAATGCAGTTGGTATTTTGATAGGGATTGCATTAAATCTGTAGATTAATTTGGGTAGTATGGACATTTTAACAGCATTTGTTCTTCCAATCTATGAGTCTGGAATATCTTCCCATCTCCTTATGTCATCTTCATTTTTTTTAATCAGTGTTTTATAGTTTTCAGAGTACAAATCTTTCACCTTCTTGGTTAAATTTATTCTAGGTATCTTATTATTTTGGGTGCATTTGTAAATGGGACTGTTTTCTTAATTTCTCTTTCTGCTACTTCATTATTACTCTATAGAAATGTCATGGATTTCTGTATCTTCAATTTGTATCCTGTGACTTTACTGAATTCATTAACAGTTCTAGTAGTTTTTTGGTAAAATCTTTAGGATTTTCTATATAGAATATCATGTCATCTGCAAATATTTAAAGTTTTACCAATTTGGATGCCTTTTATTTCTTTTTGTTACTGCTTTGGCTAGGATTTCCAGTACTTTGTTGAATAAAAGTGGTGAGAGTGGATATCTTTGTCTTGTTCCTGACCTTAGGGGAAAGGCTCTCAGTTTTTTACCATTTAAAAGATGATGTTACCTGTCGGTTTTTCATATATGGCCTTTATTATGTTGAGGTATGTACTTTGTTGAGGGTTTTTATCATGAATGGATGGTGTACTTTGTCAAATTCTTTTTCTGCATCTATTGAAATGATCATACGGTTTTGTCCTTTCTCTTGTTGATGTGATTTTTTTATGTTAATTGATTTTCAAATATTGAGTTATCTTTGCATCCTGGGACTAAATCCCACTTGGTTGTGGTGAATGATATTTTTTAATATATTGCTGGATTTTGTTCGCTAATATTTTGTTGAAGATTTTTTGCATCTGTGTTCACCAGAAATATTGGCCTGTAGTTCTCTTTTTCTGTGGTGTCTTTATCTGGTTTTGGCCTCATAGAATGAATCAGGAAACTTTCCTCCCTCTTCTAGTTTTTGGAATAATTTGAGAAAAGTAGATATTAACTTTTCTTTAATTCACCTGTGAAGCTGTCTGGTCCTGGACTTTTGTTTGTTGGGAATTTTTGATAACTAATTCAGTTTCATTGCTTGAACCATATACTTTAAAAACCTTAAAATAGTAAATTTTATGTTAGGTATGTTTTGCCACAGTAAAAAGTAAATTTTGTTTAACGTACCAATGTGGAGACACCTGGCAGGCTCAGTTAGTGGAGCATGTGACTCTTGCTTTTGGGGTTGTAAGTTCCAAGACCCACATTGGGTGTAGAGATTCCTTAAAAATAAAATCCTTAAGGGGTACCTGGGTGGCTCAGTCAGTTGAGCATCCAACTCTTGGTTTTGTCTCAGATCATGATCTCACAGTTTCATGAGTTTGAGCCCCACATCTGGCTCTGCACTGGTCCTCCCTTGCCTCCCGTTTACGCTGTCTCTTGCAAAATAAATAAACTTAAAATTTTTTTTCAATAAAATCTTTTTTAAAAAGTACCAATGTGATTTTCTCTTTTTATCTATAACTTTCATTATTCTGTGAAAAATTTTTCATTTCATGTTTCTGTGTAGACCACTGTTAAAGCTGAGATTTCTTTGAGCTTCTCGGTTATTCAGCCTGTAGTCAAACATACATAATTGGTGTTGTTAGGGAGCTATTCAACTCTATAGAGGGAAATTTCTAAACTCTAAACCTAAACCCTAAACTCTATAGGGGGAAATTTCATTTCCAGAACGTATCATAACACTGTGTAAAAAAATTTTAATGCCCATGGAATTCCACAAGGCACCTTACATGCATATTATGTTTCATTCAGTGAAATCACTAGATGATTACCTTGCCTCGTCAGTGACTATCACATTTCAAGCTGCCCATTTTGTAGCCATATTCAAGTTCATCTAGTAGTTTAAAAGTTGTTTAAAGGCACTTACTGTTCATAGATAGCTCATTTTTCTTAACTTTGAACTATAAGCATTCAGTGCATTAAAATAATTGTAAAATTTTCTTGTATTATGTTCTGCCAGTTACTTTTGTTTGAAAAACAAACCTTAAAAATAGTTTATTTTAAACTTTAAGGTATGTATTTCCTTCATTTCAAAGAAATGAGCTATGTAATTTATCAAAGCAATTATTATCTACCCTCTCCTTGTCAATAGTTAAGTAGTCTCATTTCAAAATTTTAGTGAGATATTTGTATGTTTCTTTAATCCTAACTTGTCCCCTAGAGATCTTTCATTTCCTTTTCCTAGTTGAATGTTTGACATTTGATGTTGCTTCAGTAGATACCAATTTGCTCTCTCAGTTTATTCTTGACTGATCTTTCTCTTGCATGTTACGTAAAGACTACTTTTAAGTATATGTATAATATGTCGCAAATCCAATAACGTGTCATACAGATGGTACGGTATAGTGGTTTTATTTCTGATGAGCAATTTATGAGGTATAATATTAATTATGCAATGCTTTTAACAGTTAAAGTTTTTAATTGTGGATTTGTGTGTCTATGTGTATGTGTATACACAAGATATTTATGATTTCCACCAAAGCCCTCAAAGCTGCCCAGTCATTTATTTATCTATCTCTTTATCTGTTTTTAAGTTTTTATTTTAATTATCTGGTGCTCATCGCAAGTCCACTCCTTAATCCTAATCACCCATTTTACCCACCCTTCCCCCAGCTGCTCTTTGGTGACCATCAATTTGTTCTCCATAGTTAAGAGTTTTTTTCTTGGTTTGTGTGTGTCTCTCTCTCTCTTTTTTTTTTTTTTTTCTGTTGCTTGTTTATTTCTTAAATTCCACATACTTGTGAAATCATATAGTATTTGTCTTTCTGACTTATTTCACTTAACATTATACTCTTTAGATCCATCCATGTTGTTGCAAATGGCAAGATTTCATTCTTTTTTATGGCTAAGTAACATTCCATTGTGTATGTGTATATATTTCTTCTTCTTTATCCATTCATCATTTGATGGACACTTGGGCTGCCTCCATATCTTGGCTGTTGTGAATAATGCTGCTGGAAGCATAGGGGTGTATGTATCCTGGTGAATTAGTGTTTTTGTATTTTGGGTGTAGATACCCAGTAGTGTGATTCCTGGATTGTACGGTAGCTCTATTTTTAACTTTTTGAGGAATCTCCATACTGTTTTCCAGAGTGGCTGCACCAGTTCGCATTCCCATCAACAGTGCACAGGGGTTCCTTTTTCTCTACATCCTCACCAACACTTGTTTCTCATGTTTTTGATTTTAGCCATTCTGACAGGTATGAGATGATATCTCTTAGTAGTATTGATTTGAATTTCCCTGATGATTAGTGATGTTGAGCATCTTCTCATGTGTCTGTTAGCCATCTGGATGTCTTTGGAGAAATGTCTGTTCATGACTTCTTATTTTTTAATTGGATTATTTGTTTTTGGAGGTGTTGAGTTGTATTAGTTCTTTATGCATTTTGGATGCTATCCCTTTATTGGATATGTCACTTGCAAATATCTTCTCCAATTCAGTAGTTTGTCTTTTAGTTTTGTTCATTGTTTCTTTTGCTGTGCAGAAGCTTTTTATTTTGATGTGTCCCAATAGTTTATTTTTGCTTTTGTTTCTCTTGTCCCAGGGGACCTATCTAGAAAAATGTTGCTATGGCTGATGTCAGAGATATTACTGCCTGTGCTCTCTTCTAGGGATTTTGTGATTTCAGGTCTTACATTTAGGTCTTTAATCCATTTTGAGTTTACTTTTGTGTATGGTGAAGGATGCTGTACTTTGTCAAATGCTTTTTCTGCATCTATTGAAATGATCATATGGTTCTTTTCCTTTCTCTCATCGATGTCATGAACAGCACTTCCAACCCAGAAATAAATCCCACTTGATCATGGTGAATGATTTTTTTTAAGAACTTTCTTTCTTTCTTTATTTTTTAAGTAATCTCCACACGCAACATGGGGCTCGACCCCAACTCCACCATCAAGAGTTGCATGCTCCTCTGACTGAGCCAGCCAGGCTCCCTGTGAATGATTATTTTAAGGTATTGTTGGATTTGATTTGCTAGTATTTTGTTTAGGATTTTTGTATCTATGTTCATTGGAGATATTGGCCTGCAGTTCTCTTTTTTTGTGGTGTCTTTATTTAGTTTTGGTATCAGGGTAATGCTAGCCTCATAAAATGAATCTGAAAGTTTTCCTTCCTTTTCTATTTTTTGTAATAGCTTGAGAAGAATATGTGTTAACTCTTCTTGAAAGGCAGTCCTCTGGGGCTCCTGCATGGTTCAGTTGGTTAAGCGTCCAACTTCAGTTCAGGTCATGGTCTCAAGGTTCATGAGTTCGAGCCCCACATTGCTGTGTGCTGACAGCCCAGAGCCTAGAGCCTGCTTCAGATTCTGTGTCTCCCTATTTCTCTGTGCCTCCCCTACTCGTGCTCTCTCTCTCTGTGTCTTTCTCAAAAATAAATAAACATTAAAAAAAAATTTTAAGAAAATAAAGGCAGTCTTCTTATTCATTCTTGGTACCCCCGTGGCTGTCCAAGCCCTATACCCTGCTTCCTCATTCCTAGAAAAAATAGGAATTACCAAGTTTAAACCCATTCCCTCTCTCTGCTTTCCAAGTAAAATTTGGAAATCATAAATTTACCTCATACTTACTTGTTTCTCTCCATTGTTAGGATTCTTAGTCCTTTCCAAGGCTAACCTCTCTCCCTGTTAAACCTTCTCTGCCTTCTTTTATCTCTTCCTAGTTGTGCTGTACAAATATCTCTTTTATCTGTCTCCAGTCTTTCCCTCTCCACTGACTCCCCTTATTCTACAAAATACTCAAGATTCCCATGAACTACTACACTGGCCCATCTATTGCAACCCCAACAATCTGACTACTAGCACACTTCTCCTAAATGGACTTCCTACTTGCCAGGTCTAATGACCTCTTAGTGTACATCCTCTTCCACTCATGTGGGGCATCTGACCCTTTTCAATAAGTATCCTTCCTTCCTTGAACTTCTCCCCTTACTTAGTGTTATTTTTAATGTGACATGACATTGACATAGCATAAAATTGACCACTTTTAAGTGAACAATTCAGTGGCATTTAGTATATTCACAGTGTTGTGTAACTGCCACCTTTGTTTATTTCCAAGACATTTTCATGACCTAAAATGAAACCCTGTGCCTGTTAAGCAATTACTTCCTACTCCTCCATTTTTCTGTCAACCCCTGGCAGCCACCAGGGGTGGCTCTCATCTGTCTCTATTTTTTTTTTAATTTTTTTTTTTAACCTTTATTTATGTTTGAGACAGAGAGAGACAGAGCATGAATGGGGGAGGGGCAGAGAGAGAGGGAGACACAGAATCGGAAGCAGGCTCCAGGCTCCGAGCCATCAGCCCAGAGCCTGAAGCGGGGCTCGAACTCACAGACCGCGAGATCGTGACCTGAGCTGAAGTCGGACGCTTAACCAACTGAGCCACCCAGGCGCCCCACATCTGTCTCTATTTATTATTCTTGGTATTTCATACAAAGGAGACCATATAATATGTGACTCCTTGTGCCTGGTGTCTTTCATTTAGTGGAATTTTTTGCTTATCTTAAATTCTAATGTTTTGTCATATTTGCTTCAGATTTAAACATGACAGATAGAAGAACTGAGATCTCTTTTTAGCCCTTCCCTTTCCTCCTTCCCCAGTAATAATTATTGTCTCAGATTTAGAATTTTTATTGTTCCAATGTTCAGTGTTAGATTGAGTGGTGTCTTGCCTTTTAAAAAAAAATTATGGTACAGGATACCTAGGTGGCTCAGTTGGAGAGAAACTTCAGCTCAGTTGGTTAAGCATCTGACTTCATGATCTCACGGTTCATGAGTTCGAGCCTCACATTGAGCTCTGCGCGGACAGTGGTGGAGCCTGCCTGGGATTCTCTCTCTCTCCCTCTCTCTGCCCCTTCTGCTCTCTCTCTCTCTGTCAAAATAAATAAACTTAAAAAATGTCTTAATAAAATAATTATGGTAAAAAATATAACACAGAATTTATTATCTTCACTATTTAAAAATGTACAGTTCAGTAGTGTTGAGTATATTCACATTTTGGTGAAACAGATATCCAGAACGTTTTAATCTTGAGAAATTGAAAAGCTATATCCATTAAATAACAACTCACCTTTTCCCCTTACCCCCGGCCCCAGAGAATCACCATTCTACTCTCTGTATCTATGCATCTGATTGCTTTAGGTACCTCATGTAAGTGGAATCATACAGTGTTTGTCTTTTTTCTCACTGGCTTATTTCGCTTAGCATAATATCCTCAAGGTATATTCACAATATTGTGTAACTGCCACCTCTAGTTATAAAACATTTTCATGTTTTATAGGAAACATGAAACCCTGTGTCCATTAAGCAATTACTCCTCCATTTTTCCCTCAACCACGTCCATTTTTCATTGATGGACATTGTTTCTATCTTTTGGCTTTGTCAGTAGTGCTGCTATGAACATACATGTACATGTATTTGGAGCAGTAGGTCGTATGGTAATTCTATGTTTAACTTTTTAAGGAACCATCACACTGTTTTCCAAAGTGGTCTGCACTATTTTACATTCTTCCTAGTAAGAGTCCTAATTTCTTCATATCCTTAATTTTTAGTCATCTTTGTGGGTGTTGAGTGGTACCTCATAGTGGTTTTGAATTGCGTTTTCCAAATGACTATGATGTTGAGCATCTTTTTGTACAACTGTTGGCCATTTGTGTATCTTTTTTGGAGAAATGTGTATTCAAATTCTTTAACAAGTTTTAGTTGAGTTCTTTGTCTTTTTATTGTTGAGTTGCAAGAGTTCTTTATATATTCTAGATACTAAACCCTTACCAATTATATGATTTGTAAATATTTTTTCCCATTCTATAGGCTGTCTCCTTTTGGGTTTTAAAACACTACTCTCTGCTGTTTTCCTCTTAATGCTTTTTCAAACATTAACTTTATTCAGGAGGAAAATTTTGATCTCCCAGTATATTGTTAGTCACTGTTTTATATACTGGCAGTAAAAAATACAAATATTTACTATCTGACACCTTTTTATTTCTTTCACTGTCTTCTGTATTCCTCTTAATGCCTGAATATGATGATTTTCTGTAGTTATGTTGCCTTCTCTGTGGAGGCTTCCCACCTTCATTTTGTTACAGAAAAAGCCTATTTAACCTACAGAACCCAATCTGAACATCAGTCCTCTGAGAAGATTCTGTGATTTCACCAGGCAGAATCAATCACTCCTTCATAGCTCTTACAGCACTTTATGCATTTAACACAATATTATAACCCTTACATTGCTTTATAATTGTTTTTTTATATATGTAGATATGAACTCCTTACATGTGTTAGCCTCATAGCTAATAAATCTTTCCCAAGTCCCTAGTAAAAGTCTGGCCGTAGCAGTTATTCAACAAATATTAAATGAATTATTAGGCCCTGGATTTTAAAAACTTTTTATTGTGAGAAATTATAATTTTATACAACAGTAAAGAGAATAGTGAAATGAATCACCATTCTTCATTAACCACCTTTGACAGTTATCAACATAGGGCTAGTCTTATTTCACTGAATCCCCTTAATTCTCTCTCCCTACAGGATTATTTTAAAGCAAACTTCAAAAGTCATTTCATTCATAAATACTTTTCTGCATTTTCAAGGGAAAAATTGGGACATTAAATATAAAATCGGTGTACCTGTGGTCAACCAAACAGAATCTTCAATTAGTTTTTCCTCAGTTTTAAGAGAACACGACAAATCATAAGAAATTATCTGCAATCTCAGAGTTTAAACTATTCAACTTAGTAGATTCTAGTCTTAAAACAATTCCAGCATAATCTAATGAATTTCCACACTTAGCAAAACTCATATGACAGACTGATATTCACTACACTGAACTTAAGGTATTGAAAACTAAATTATCAAAGAAGTAGCCAAAATAAAATATTTTACTTAAGCAAGAAATATGTTTTTTGTGGCAGTTTAAAAAAAAAACTTGAAAAAAACCCTTTTTGTTGAATCTTATTTCAACAGAAAATAATGTGTCATTGTATTTAGATATAAAATGACACAGCTAAAACCGCAGGGTGTTTTTTAGTTGCATCAAATAATGAAGTAATGTGATATGAGTATTGTTAAGAATATTGAAAATTACTACTCTTTACTTCTTTTAATTTAACAAACATTTTTTGAGTTCTTTCTTTATTTACATGCCCTTTAGGTACTCTGAAACTTATGAAGGGCTTTCCTGGTACATCTCATAGTCCCACTTTGGTACTGTCCTTGGCCAAGCCGCCGTCATCTCTGACCTGCCTTTTATGATCTTTGCCTACCTCTGCCCCAAAGGTTAGAACAATCCTTTTCAGACGTGTCAGGTCACATCCCTCCTCTGCTCAAAACCTCTAGTGTCTTCCCATCCCACTAAGAGACAGCAGGAAATATTCACAGTGGGGCTGGTATTGCTCAGTAGGGTATATTTTGGAAATCTGTGGCAAATGTTTTTGGATATAACCATGATTGAGTGGCATTTAGTGTGGGCGCTCCTAGGCTGCTGGTCCAGCCCACAGATTCCCTAACTTTAAATAATTTTCTTCAATCGTGCATGACATTTTTTAAAATCAGTTTTTGAGATACAATTTAGAAATATAATTTTTGAGGTACAACAGTATAAAAGACACCATTTGGAGTGTACAGTTAGAGGAGTTTTGATAAATATATACACGCAGGTGACCACCGCAACAATCAAGGTATAAAACATTCCCATCACCACAGAAAGTCCCCTCGTATGTCTTCTGCATGAATTCTAGATGTCCTCTGGACATTTCTGAAGGTAAAAAAAACCTGTTTATAATGATCTGAGCCTGGAACCTAACTCCACGTATATATAACTACAAAATATTTTTTGCATGGTTTTAGTGTGCACTTGCTTTTCCAGAAACACAGCTATCATGTAAATTGAGGGAAGATGATACTCTGTTCAGAATTTTACCAGAGGTTTGCCATTTTGGCAAAACCACATTAGAAACTGCATCAGCGCCATCAATTGTGGCCTTTGAGTTTCCCAAGAATACATTCCTCTGTCAGTCTGCTTTTGTAACTGTCACATTTATAGTGATTCTACATAAAGGTGACATATTTCATTATATCTTTTATAGTGTTCATGTGTGAACATTTACATATTGAAATATATTATTTTAAGTTACTTTCATTTACTTCTCATTTATATTATGGTTTTTTTCATTTATTTCTCATTTATATTGGTTCCTTTGTAAGTTAGGTGTTTAGGTAGGTTGTATCATCCGTGAGGTCAATTTCAGGATAGTAAAAGAAAGGTAAAAAATGTTATAGAAGGAGAGCATTGGGCCTGTGTATTCTCATCCTGTCCCTTCCCTCCCCTGGAATACCTCCAATGAGATTTATTCACTGTTCTCTGTGCCCCCTTGCTGCAGCCACACTGGCCACTGGCTTCCCTGCTGTTCCATGGAAGCCCGAGGCACATGGCCACCCCTGAGCCTCTGTCTGCATTTGCTGCTTCTTTCCTCTGCTGGAATGCTCTTCTACAGGTATCCACATGATTCATTCCCTCCCTTACGTTTAGCTCTTTGCTTCAATGCCACCTTCTCAGTAAGGCTTCCCCTGACCATTCCATTTAAAATTGTACTTCTACCGTCCAGTATGCCTCATGTTTCTTCCCTGCTGTATTTCTCTTGTAGAACTTACTAGTCTCTGGACAGACTTTATATTTTACTTATTTTTTGTCTCCCCGCCCCCCTCCTCCACCACACTAAAATATAAACTTCATTATGACCAGCTACAAAATGTAGGTTGGTGCTGGTGAAAAAAAAGTATTCAGTTCCCCAGGAAAGTGGCATCTGTTTTGATATATTACATAGTCAGCCTGGGGCTCCCTTCTTATCTTGCAGCCTGGCATATTATACTGGCTTCCCCCATCCCTTATTCCTGTTTTATAAAGGCAACAGTGTTCCTGGAGTTTAGAATGGTACCCAGCACATAGTAGGTCCTTGATAAATATTTCCTGAATGAATGAATGTCTTTAGAACTCTAAGAGGAGTGTTTTTGTATGATTTTATCTTAAAGTTTGAAGATTTAAATATTTTTACTTTTATATTAATATGCGTTTCTAGAGAGCAACACAAAGTATATTACCTGGAGAACTGCCATTTACACTCCCTTGTGCTGTAAAAGTTGGTTGATGCATAATTGGTTCTTTAGAGGTCCTATTGTATTCTTTTCCTCATTAAGAGGATTGACAGCTATAACCTAATGTTATTTATAAGCTATACCCATAGGCACATTGAAGTGTGTCCTACATATGGTATAATTAACCTGACTCATAAATTACTTATCAATCATTTGCCCCCAGGTGTCAGAGGCAATATATGGTGTCTTAAGAATAAAACTGGGGAAACATTGTTAATACAAATATACCTCATTGATTTGGGCCCCTACTGTTTCAGATATTGAGTTAATTTGCTTGAACTGAGCTAACATTTTTAACCCTTGCCTAACCCCTGAACAAAAGCCAATCAGTGGTTTAAGGACAATTATAGGAAAATGATCAACCTATTTAAGAGAACAACCTTACTTGTAAGTAATCATTTCAAGTAATCATTTATTCATTCAGCCAGTATTTATTAAGCAACTCCATATTACAATTACTGGACCAAGCATGGGTCTGGAAATATAAGGACAAATAAGGTAGAATCCCAGCTTTTAAGGAACTGATATTGTAAATAGATGAGAATACAAGCAAGTAAACAAAGAGGTACAATAAAATATCACAGTTGCCAAGATAGCAGTCTGATGGAGGACAGAAAGTGATAGAGGTGGGAGTGCGGTGGTCACATCTAACTGCAGTACTGGGAATGAGGCAGAAAAGTCTTCAAAATGAAGATAGTGCTTGAACTGACTCTCTGGAGTGAAGAATGTGGTTGTGTGGACTGAATGGATGAGATGAAGCTATTCTAGGCATAAAGAGCAGCATGATCCAGAGGTTTGCAAAAATCCACCTGGTTAGCAGAATTGTCTGGCGGGTTTAGAGCATATACTACTCCTGAGGGAGTAAAGTGAGGTAAAGCTGGAGTGGTGGGTGGCGGTCAAGGCATGGATGGCCTGGTACCATGGACTAAAGGAATTTGAACTTTATCTTGTAGGTAGTGGAGAGCCAGTGAAGTCCTTTCAGTAGGATAATAACATCAGCTTATTTCACTGATGTGTCAGCAATGGATTAGACAGGTGGAGCTAGGAGTGGTTAAACTGTTATGGTAGTCCAGGTAAGCAATGATTGAGATCCTGAAGTAGGAATGTAGTAATCAAGATGAAGGGAAGGGAGACAGATTGGAGAAATGCTGGAATCAATAGGACTTGATGATTGATTGGAGAGGAATGGGGAGAGGAAGGATTTAGGACAAGAGTTACAATCTCAGATGCCTTGAGAGCCAGACAGATGATACAGATCAATAAAAGGAGCTTCAGCATCCATTGTTGCCATTAAAATTACTGCATGACCTAGGAGCTTATCTGAGTCTAAATGGGACATCTGTTACTCAGCTCTAGCTGATTGTTCCATGTAGATAGAGCCTGATGTTGCCTCCTCTTCTGATTTTTAAAGAGAAGCTGTATCTCTATTTTTATGTGAAATGTCCCAAATCTGAAATGTTGGTTCAAAGTTTTCTAAAGTTCTGTCTGAACCAAATAAAATCAACTTCAGCACATAAGCAGATAGGTTGCAGCCTCTCTTCAGAATGACTCCTGTTTTTCATTTTGAATGAGTAGAAAAGTATGGCACCATTCAGTAAGATAGGAAAGGGAGGAAGAAAAGCAGCCTGGGAGGTGATGTGGGGAAGACATAAATGTAATGAGGATTACATTTTGAACATTCAAGTTTGAGGTGGCTCAACTGAATGCAGGTCTGAAACACAAAAGCCAGAACTGGAAAATAAAGACCTGGGAGTTAAATGTAGGTAAATAGAAGGTGGGTGAAACTCCTGAAGGAAGTGGATTTGCTTATGGAAAACAGTGTATAAATGAGATGAAAAGGGAGCCAAGAATAGAATCTTAGAGAACACTGTCATTTAAGAGGCAGGTGAAGAAAGGCAGCTAGCAAAAGACAAGAAGAGGAAATTGTCACAGAAGTGTGAAAAGAACTGGAGATCAGTTATGTCCCTCAAGATCAGAGAGTTGAATATATTTTAAAAGTGTTAAATTTCTTGAAGTACTCAAATAAGATTGTGTGGGTGGGTGTGTGTGTGTGAGAGAGAGAGAGAGAGATTATAGTTGATGAGTGAGGATTAAATTTTGACCAATTGCTGAAGATAATAGACATAACAAGCAGAGTTGCATTGACTGTTTTTGAGAATACAATGCCAACTGAGATCCCCTTGGTCCTGTTTTGATTTTAGCAAACATTAGCCTTTGCTCTTCTCTCCAGTAGAATATTATAGAGAAGTTATTCTGGTGTTTCTGAAGAAACTGCCATAGGCCATTAGCAGGAAGAATTAACCAACTTCCTAGATGGTGAGCTTCTGATAGAATCATAGACGTTTGAAATAGCAGTAAGGCCTGAGATTTGCATAAGCCATTGGGTCTCCACTCTAGTTACATATTAGAATCATCTGAGGGGCTTTTAAAAATACTGTTGCCCTAGCTCTACTCCAGATCCATTAAATCAGGACATCTATGGGCAGGTATTTTCTTAAAACTTCCCAGTTGATTACACAGTTGATTTCTAAATTTGAGAATTAGTGACCTTGTGGAACTGGAGTCACCTTGAACTGCTTGGGGAAAAAGATACAAAAGTACAGTTATTCCCATATTTACAATAATGGCGATTGCTATTATTATTCATAAATTATAGAAGAAAAATACATTTTTTTACCTTCTATAATAGTCTAAATTCACTTTTGTGCCTCCAATCCCAATAGGCTAACAGAAATTTTTTTTTTTAATATATGAAATTTATTGTCAAATTGGTTTCCATACAACACCCAGTGCTCATCCCAAAAGATGCCCTCTTCAATGCCCATCACCTACCCTTCCCTCCCTCCCACCCCTTCATCAACCCTCAGTTTTTTCTCAGTTTTTAGGAGTCTCTTAGGCTGACAGAAAATTTAAGAGCAATCCTTTAAGCCCTCCTCATCCCCCAATTTTGCCAGGTCCTGGTATTTTACACATTGTCAGGTTGTCAGGTATTGGCATCTTGATCGGGTAATGAAGCAGTGCAGCTTGCTGCTGACACAGTTACCACCCCGGTTGTCCATGTGGTAGCCAGCTTCCAGTGATTCTTACCTCCTGACTTACACCCCCCTGCCCCATCATATCAGGGTTGGTCTATGTGACAAATAGAATATAGGGGTAATGATAGCCTGTGACTTGTGAGATTAGGTCAAAAAGGAGACGTGGCTACCTCTGACTACCCCTCTTGGATGTCTCATTCTGGGTGAAGCTAGCCACCATGACCCAAGAATACTCAGGCAGCCCTGGGAGAGATCCATATGATGAAGACCAGGCTGCCTGCCAGCAGCCAGCATCAACTTACCAGCCATGAATTGAGCCGTTTTGGAAGTGGATTCTCTAGCCCTAGTCAAGTCTTCAGATGACCACAGCCACGGCTGATATTTTGACTACAACCTCATGGGAGACCCTGAGCCAGAAGCACCCAGCTAAGCCGTTGCTGAATTCCCCACCCACAGAAACTATGTAAGACAAATGTTGTTCTTTTAACCCACTAAGTTTTGGAGAGGTAATTTGCTATACAACAACACCTACCTAATGCAGCATGGCTCATTCAGATATTAACGTTGTCTTTTGCTTACATGACACCCCAGGAACTTAGGAATTCTCCTGCTTTTTCATGAGGTGCTTGGAGTATGGAAATTATTGTGGGCTTGTCTATGGCCCTGTTTGTCCCAACACACCATGTAATTATTCTTTCACTGGGATTGTACCTTCCTAATTTCTCTGCTCAGGAAGCAAGGCCCAAGTTCCCCCTTTTCCTTGAAACACAGACCTATTTGCGGACCCCCTGTTCTTCATTCACAGCCGGGGACATTTTGTTTCTGTCTTCAAGGAATCCTTACCCACCTTTATGGCCATAGTATCTTGTTCTTCAATCTTCTCATCATTTCCAGGACTTTTGGAAATAAAAGTCAAAGCACTTTCTGGCTTAACTTTTCTACCATGTTATAATCCCTTCCCTGAGACAGTGAACACATAGCTATCACTTTAAATTTGGGGCCGTGCAGAAGGGAAGAGGAAAATGGAGGGACGAAAAATCATAGGTAGATATCTCAAAATATATGCTACTACAGTTATCAATATGTGTTGAGTGCTTATATGCACCAGACACCATACTGAATGGTTTAGATATTTTATCTCACTGAATCTTTACAGTAAGCTATGAAAGAAATACTATTAGTTCCACTCATTTTACAAACAGGAGTCTCAGGTTTAGAGTTCAGGCTTTTGACCATTACCATGCAGTTTTTTGGTGAGGACGGGAGAGGGTGGATCTAAGGATTCTCCCCTTTGACGTCATTTGTTCACATAAACGAGTATGCCAATCGGAGCTAATATTTATCTGTTTATTAAAACATTTCTGGGAGCGCCTGAGTGGCTCAGTCAGTTAAGCGTCTGACTTCGGCTCACGTCATGGTCACATAGTTCATGGGTTCAAGCCCCACGTCCGGCTCTGTGCCGACAACTCAGAGCCTGGAGCCTGCTTCAGATCCTGTGTCTCGCTCTCTCTCTGCCCCTCCTATGCTCACACTGTCTCTCTTTCTCTCTCTCTCTCTCTCTCTCTCTCTCTCATAAATAAACATTAAATTAAAAAAAAAACATTTCTGACAGGCAGACCTACTCTGTGCACTTGAAAATTTTAACACTGCACTTCTAAAATACTGAATCAGACAATTTCATTTGGTTAAGCAACCACATAGTTGAGAATAATTGAAAAGCACAGCGGATGCTTGTAAACGAGATAACAAAGAGGTTTGTTTTGCCACACGAACAAATTAGAAGGATTAAGACTCTCACCTCACAGCTAGAATCTTGTCTACAGATATTCTTTGTTTGGTGTAGGGTTTTTTTTGGGGGGGGGGTTGTTTTTTTTTGAATGCCTTTCAGCAGGCCATCCTCCAGTTTCCTGTCTACCCGGGGCCACCTCTTCATATTATATTTGACCTAACTAATCACATAGTTAGGTTTCCTATCTATCCCTGCAGACATTTGAGTTCATTTCTTTTGCTATAGCAATGGGGAGTTAGCTGAGGGTATTTTAAGGCAGAGATAACATGAATGCATTTGATCCATTTTGGTCTGTCTTTACTGTGGAGGATGAACAGTGAGGCCGCATGGTAAGGGGTGAAATGCAGTGCAAGATTAAGAGACCCAGGGAGCCTGGGGATAGGGAAGAGTCATGATTCCTAGGCTCCCACTAGATGAAGCATGGTGCCATTTTCCCCAAATGGAGAAAACAGGTCTTACTCTATACATTATATAAAGTCATAAAAGTGTTCCGGAGCACGTGGGAAGAGTCCATATAATGGACAACAGGAATACCTAGATGAAATTTACCAGGAGGCTTTTCAGAAGTATATTAAATGTGCCTGTAAATATTGTGACATATTTATGCCACCAATCAAGATACATGTAGGACATGTTGGTATGTATCAGTTGTAACAATGAGACACAATGTTGAAAAATGGGAACTGTTCTGAAAAAATCTGGGGCCTGTGGTCACTGTATATAAGAATTACTTTGTTGTCTCATTCGGGCTTCCTCTTGGTCAAAGTTCTCAGTTAATGAAAATATTGACCACCATTAGAATGTGCATGTTTAAATGATCATGTCTTAAGTACAGCTAGTCAGTCTTCAGCTACAGTCGCCCCCTCCCCCATTTGTGGTTTCAGTTACCCAAGGCAAACTACACTCCAGAAGCATATGATCCTGTTGTCAGAAGGTCAGTAGTGACCTAATACTACGTCACGATGCCTGCATCATTCACGTCTCTTCATCTCATCCTGTAGGCATTTTATCATCTCATATCACAAGATGAAGGGCAAGTTACAGGATGAGAAGATATTTTGAGTGAGAGAGACCACATTCACATAACTTTTGTTATAGTATATTGTTATAATTGCTCTACTTTATTGTTACCTCTTACTATGCCAAATTTACAGATTAATCATAGGTATGTATAAAAAACATATATATAATATAGTATTATATTAACAGCATATATATATATATATATATATATATATATATATATATATATATGTAGGGCTCAGTACCACCTGCATTTTCAGGCATTCATTAAGGGTCTTATCCCCTGTGGATAAGGGAGGACTACTGTATTTCCTTATTCTCATCTCAAATAACTTAAAACTCCTTTCTATCATACTTTTCCCTACAGCTATAAATGGGTAGCCAACCCCATCAGCTTACTTGACTTTCCTCTCTTTTTCTCTAGCTCACGTTCACTGGAGATGTTAATGAGAAATATAATGTCTAAAACACAGGAAGCAGGAAAGACATGGGTAAATCTTCAAACTGGATACTCAGGTACTGAGGAATCTTAAATCCACAGAAATCTCTTCCATAATCTATAAAGTGTCTAGCACTCAAAGTACAAGGTAGATATAAAAAGGAAAACCACACTGCAGCAATGTATCCCTGTTATTCCGTACATGTTAGTATATTATAATTTTATAACTTTGGTTAAACCTCATTTTACATTAGAAGTAATTACATCACAAATTTTCAAAACACAATAAACCTACCAAAAATAGTGAGTTAACTACATAGAATGCAAAAATGTATAAGACATGATTTCTTCCTGGAGTTTAACAGAGGCAATAAGACACATTTATGGAAAAATAATAACATAAGCTACTATATGTTGTCAAACAAATACTTCTAATGATAAGTACACACTTTACAAAAAACATGACAAATAGTACAAATGATAAGGAAGTCATTTTTTTTTTTAATGAAAGGGGCCCAAATAGGATTTGTCAGTAACAGGGACTTAGGCTATTTACAGCAAATAACATGCTAATACTCAGGAAACTTTACTAGTCAGTACAATAATATGCTCATGACATTCAAGTAATGACAATGGAAGGTAGTCTAAGTTTTTTTAAATAAATAAAATACTGTATTACCAAATTCTATTTTAATTTTTTTGAATATAATTTACTGTTAAGTTGGCTAACATTCAGTGCATACAGTGTGCTCTTGGTTTTTGGAGGTAGATTCCCGTGATTCATCACTTACATAAAATATTTTAATTTTTTTAATGTTTACTCATTTTTTGACAAATAGAGATAGAGACAGAGCATGAGCAGGGGAGGGGCAGAGAGAGAGGGAGACACAGAATCCAAAACAGTTTCCAGGCTCTGAGCTGTCAGCACAGAGCCTGATGTAGGGCTTGAACCCACAAACTGTGAGATCATGACCTGAGCCAAAGTCGGACACCCAACCGACTGAGCCACCCAGGCACCCCTGTATTACCAAATTCTAGACCAAAAAGTCAGCAGTTCATAAGAAAGTCAAATATTGCTCACATTAAAGTCTTTTATCAATTACAGATAATAGATTTTAAAGATATAAAGCAAATTATTGTTTTTAGCATTATAGCTTTTATAGTAACTTGTATTTTTTCTTATCCCAAAAGTCATACATGTGCATGCAGAAAGCTTATGTAAAAATAAGCAAATGAGTTCTAATTAGTAATGAGTTCTAATATTATAAAGTAAATAATTTGACTAGCAATGGTAGCCTAGGTTATTTGGACCAATCTTCCTGATAAAAGTCACTAAAAATGCTAGAAAAAATATAAATAGTTTTAAAGCATTGAAGGTATGGGAAAACAAACTCACGTTGGTGAGCACAGAAGCCGTTTGCTAAAAACACTTGCTGATCTCTAGCAAATTTCGGCTTTCATTTTGATAGCCTTATGGGGCCAGGGCACAGAAATCAAAGGGCTTGGCCCACACAGCAGAGTCAGTAGGCAATATGGACTCACACAGTTAGGTGAAACTCAAAAACAATACACCTTTGTGGTAAAGGTAAATTTGAGATAAACCAGGGCTTGGTACACTAGCTTGGGAGACTTCTATCATAGTATTTCAACTCACAACAGTACAGATTTATAATGTTTTTCCATTTGTACAAAAGTAATTAGTTCTGGTTCTTAAATCACTTCTGACATGTCAATTTCTACAACTTAAGGAAGCGAAAACAACCTGAAACACTGAAAAGAGAACTAATCATTCCATCCCTGTATCTGTTCGGAATAACTTTAGGTGTGAGTAAAAGACCCCAAATGACAATGGCTTAAACAAGACAGTCTTTTGTTTCTTTCCCATATAAAAGTCTGGAGCTAAGGTGGTCCAGGGCTGTTGTAGCTTTATTCCCAGAACACTTCATGTTCTAACTGGGCTACTCACAGCCATCACAACCACATTCCAATCTGGAGGCGGAAGAAAGAATCAGGGGCAAAGGATACATGCCAGCTATCTTTTAGAGAAGGTTTCAGTGCCACATTGCGCTCACCTCTAAGAAAGAGAAAAGCAGCCCCTGACATCCAGAGCCTCTCTGGCACTCACAGCAGGGCCTTGGTATTCTGTTAAGCACATGGCAATTTCAAAGAACACCAGCATCAGGCCATAGAAACAAAACTCCATAATTATGCCTGAACACAGACAAAAATAATGAACATTGTCTAAACTGCAAAGTGACCAAACATCTCCTTATTCTGCCTAATATAAACGACTGCTGCTTTGTTACCAGTTACAGCTTTGGTCGTGTGTCATGCCTCCTGATAATATTTTAAGACACCTAATTATAGAATTGCCCCTGCTTCCCGATAGCATGCATTCCAGAGCAAAGCCCTGCATTCTTCATCCTTCCCTAAAATGGCCTAATATAAGCCGAATTCTGTACTAAAGTGTAACACCTTCTCACTGAGTGAGACACCTAGGTTCCCAATGGTTTGCGTTCTCCCTCATCGCAACAAGCAATAAACCCAACTTCTTCAACTACTGGCTTATTTCTGTGGTCTTAGGATGAAGGTTATGGACACCTGTCATTTGCAATAAATTAGTTATAGGACCACACTCAGTTGTGGGGGTTGCTGAGAAGTGTAGTCTTTTCTTTGGGCCACCATGTACTCCGTGTAAATTGGGGTCTCTATTGTCATAGAAAGGAGGGAGAATACATATAGGGACCAGCTAACTGTCTTTTGCACAGTCTCTAAACTTAAGAAAGCCTAAAGGCTTTTCTAATGTGACTGCCCAAAATAAATGTGTGCTAAGAAGCAAGAAGATGCCTTCAGAAAATAAGTAAGCCATATAATTGGCATGAGGCAAAGAAGCCAAGTTGTAGTCTCAGTCTCTTTCAAAAAAAAGGGAAAGATGTCTCAGGTGAGAAAAGCAGACTCCACAAAGGAGAACAAGCCAAGTACAAAATAGAAATCAGCTGGACCCAAACCAAATTCAAAGAGCACACTGCAGAATAAGACATCCTTTGTAAGCTCTGTTCTAACAGGAGAAAAACAAAGTAATAAAAAATTGTGATTGTTGATGATAAATAAATGTTGGCTACTGCTAACTCCAAGGTACTCTGGAAGCAAAAATGGAAGGAAAGATTGCTTTTGTCTGGGAAATAGGAGAAATCTCAGTGCCGGCCTCACAGAGGAGGTAATATTTTAGCTGCACTATGAAAAATGGGAAGGAGTCTGCTAACAGTACAAGTTTTAGGGCAACAATAATAAATGAATGGATTTTCTTGTATTGGATATAATAAAGGTCATCATTTGTGGGGGGAAAAACATGTTGCCAATGTGATAATAAAAGGAGTAATGAAGACAGTTGGTATTAGTGTTGTCATGATTTTCCTGTTGATGGGGCACTTGGTTGGCTTAGTTGGAAGAGCATGTGACTCGTGATCTTGGGGTCATGAGTTCAAGGCCCCCGTTGGGCATAGAGCTTACTTTAAAAAAACAAAAAATAAATAGTAATAAAGATTTTCCTGTTTAGAAGTTACTTTTGGCATCCTTTGGCTAGTTCTTTGTGTTTCTGTTTGCTACAGGTAAACATATTAGATTTTTTTAAAAATTTTAACGTTTATTTATTATTGAGAGACAGAGCGACACAGAGCATGAGCAGGGGAGGGGCCGAGAGACAGAGAGACACAGAATCCGAAGCAGGCTCCAAGCTCCAAGCTATCAGCACAGAGCTTGATGCGGGGCTCGAACTCACAAACCGTGAGATCATGACCTGAGCCGAAGTCGGATGGTTAACCGACTGAGCCACCCAGGCACCCCTAGATTTTTTTTTTAAGCAGCAAAACAAATATCTGTGGGGTAATTGCTTAAACAAACAAAAAGTTATTGTAATAAAGTTAGCTTCATAGATGTTTCTTCGAAGACCCTTGTTAAAGTCCCTTCAAAGAAAGAATCCCATGGCCTAATGAAGGTATTCTTCACCTTCTGACTTCTTGCAGACTGAAATAAGGCAGGGGCAATGACAAAGTAGGAAGGGAACATTGCCTCTTCCACAGTGTTGGTCCACCACTAAATACAATGTTAGATGATTGATATCTGTAGCTTTGTGAATAATAATAGTAGCTAACAATTTTTGATCCTTAGTATACTAATTCATTTTAGCCTCCAAACAACACTATGAATTATCTTTTATTTTAATTTTAAAGATTCTTAAAGTTACACAGCATATAATTGGCAGAGTTGGCATTTAAACACAGGCATTTAAATTTTATTTATTTTTTTTTTTAACGTTTATTTATTTTTGAGACAGAGACAAAGCATGAACGGGGGAGGGTCAGAGAGAGAGGGAGACACAGAATCTGAAACAGGCTCCAGGCTCTGAGCTGTCAGCACAGAGCCCGACGCGGGGCTCGAACTCACGGACTGCGAGATCATGACCTGAGCCGAAGTCGGCCGCTTAACCGACTGAGCCACCCAGGCGCCCCGGCATTTAAATTTTAGAATCTGAACTCTTAACCACAAGTCTGTGATGCCTCCAGTTATAACATAATAAATAATGTACTGGCATATTATTTGAAAGTAAGCAAAGGGTTGAGTAAATATGGTATTTGAAGGCAAAAAAAGGAACGAAGTCAACTGTTTTGAGCAACTACGATATGCTAGGCACTGTACTGTGTGCTTTACTTGTATTATCTCATTTAACCCTGACACACCTACTATAAAGTAGATACTATTTTTTTATTTTCCATTTTATAGATGGGGAAACAGGTTCAAAGAGCTTTTTTTTTTTCATGTTTTTTCTTCTTGAGAGAGAGACAGAGACAGAGACAGAGTGCAAGAAGGGGAGGGACAGAGAGAGAGAGAGGGAGACACAGAATCTGAAGCAGGCTTCAGGCTCTGAGCTGTCAGCACAGAGCCCGACATGGGGTTCGAACTCACGAACCGCAAGATCATGACCTGAGCTGAAGTCCGATGCTTAATAGACTGAGCCACCCAGGCACCCCTCAAGGAACTTAAATAATTTATACAAAGTAAGTTCAGGTACCTGAAAGGAAAGTTCATGCTCTTAATTACCGTGAAGTGTTGGCTACCCAGTCACCCCCATAATTAACTCTTTTGTTTTAGGCAAAAGAGTTCTTCTTTATTAGTGCTGTTAACCCCTTTGGATTATGCCACTAGTCATTCGCTTTCCACATACATTTTCAATTAACAAAATAGCAAAAGTAAAATATACTCGTTTTAAAATAACTTAAACATGGGGTGCTGGGTGGCTCAGTCAGTTGAGTGTCCAACTCTTGACTTTGCCTCATGGGATCAAGCCCCATGTCGGGCTCTGCATTGAACATGGAGTCTGCTTAGGATTCTTTCTCTCCCTCTGCCCTTCTCCCCCACTCACACACTCTCCCTCTCTCTCTCTAAAATTAAAAAAAAATAATAATAATGAAATAAAATGTATAGAAAATGAAAATCTTTTTTGTAGTTTTGTTGTTCTTTTCCCTCATCTTTATTATTTTTTAATTTAAATCCAAGTTACCTAACATATAGTGTAATAATGGTTTCAGGAGTAGGATTTAGTGATTCATTACTTACTTATGACACCCAGTGCTCATCCCAACAAGTTCCCTCCTTAATGCCCATCACCCAATAGCCCATCCCCCCACCCAACACCCCGCCAGCAACCCTAAGTTTGTTCTCTGTACTTAAGAGTCTCTTATGGTTTGCCTCTTTCTATGTTTTTTATCTTATTTTTCCTTCCCTTCCCCTAGGTTCATCTGTTTTGTTTCTTAATTTCCACAAAAGAGTGAAATCTTATGATATTTGCCTTTCTCTAGTGAAAATCTCCCTTAACTTTGCCTCCAGTTCTGTTCTGATTGGATTTTTGCCAATACCGTTGAGTCTATTTTCAAAGATACATTTATAAGTGTTATACATATATGTGCATTTATATGTATCTGTATATATCTATACATGTACATATGTGTACAGATACATATGCACACATCTGTGTGTGTGTAAATATATACAGTTTAAAATTTTTTCAACATATATAAATCTACGTCTTTTAAAAAAATTTTAAATACTAAAATCACTTCAACATGCTTATAATTCTATTTCTTACTTTATTAGTTTAAGACTTTGTATTAGTTATCTATTACTGTGTAACAAATTACCCAAAAACTTAAAGGCTTAAGACACATTTATTATTTCATGGTTTCTGTGGGTTAGTACTTTGAGAGTGGCATAACTGGGCGATTCTGGCTCAAGGTCTTGTGAGGTTGCAGATAAGCACTCAGCCTGATCTGCAGGGTGGACTGGGGGCGGGGCCTCAAGATGGCTCATGTGCTGAGACACTGGTTCCCCCTCCATCTTCTTTAGAAATTTGTTAAAATGTCTTGCTGCTGCTTCTCATTTTCTATTGTCTTTGTCATTAGGGGTTTATATGCTGTTTTATTCCTTTCCTATCACTTAAATGAGATTTTGTATAATCGATGCGTCATCTTTAACTGGAAGACCGCCTCATACTATTTAAAGGCTGCACGGTATTTCACGGTATGAATGTACTATAACTTATTTAATCATACTCTTATGGAAAGACATTTAGATCTTTTCTCTTTTCATTTAGATCATCCTTCTTTAAAGATCTTTGAATATATGTAAAAGTGTTTCTATAGGATAAAATTCTATAATTTGTTATCCTAAAGGATATGTGTTGTTTTTTTTTTTTTTAAGGTACCACTAAGGGGTGCCTGGCTGGGTCAGTTGGTAGAGCATGCGACTCTTTATCGCAGGGTTATGAGTTCAAGCCCCACATTGGATATGGAGCTTAAAAAAATTTTTTTCAGGGGGGGGTGCCTGAGTGGCTCAGTTGGTTAAGCATCCAACTTTGACTCAGGTCATGATTTCATGGCTCCTGAGTTCAAGCCCCACATTGGGCTCTCTGCTGTCAGCATGGAGCCTGCTTCAGATCATCTGTCTCCCTCTCTCTCTGCCCCTCCCTCCCTCTCTCGTTCTCTCTCTCTCTCTCTGTCCCTCTTTCTCAAAAATAAGCATTTTTTAAAAAGTTTTTTAAATTAAAGGTACCACAAAATTGCCTTTCCCAAAGCTATACCAATTTACCCTGAAATTAATTTTTGGTCATAGTTTATACATAAACATTTGAACATCCCAGGACTAAGGAAAAATTCCTCCGTGTTATATCCTGTTCATAAAAGAGTGGGAGGAAAAGAATATATAAGGTGTTTCCACAGCATAATGACAATTCCATCTTTAGCCTATAAACAGGAAGTAGAACCAGGATAAAAACATGACTTCCTCCATTTTCAATGAGAAAAGCAGAACAAACACCCATCCCCCTACAGCGTCCCCCTCTCCACTCCCCACCCCCCCCCCCACACACACAAAGAATCAAGCAACTAAATAAACAGGCTGCCGCCTATAGATAGCCACATTCACAAGTAAAATTAAGGTTGACATTTTAATCAAATGAAAGCCAGCCCCAAACTAAAATGGGATCCCTATGTATAAGGACATATGCCACTGAGGCCACCTCAGTTTGTATATACAATAACTGTCCCAAGTAGCTGTGTGTAAAATGAGCTTTTTTAAATGGAACAATATGTCACATTTACAAAGAGGGTTCAGTTCTTAAATGAACTTTATGGCAAATCAATCTCAGTGTATTTTTTCATTCTGTAAACATCTGTTTTTTCATATGAATTCTGAATATGACCCCATAATTAGAGTAATTGAAGCCTTTATTTTAAAATTAGCCCATTTTCTTTAAACAACATTTTAAGAAGATATTGTTTTTTCATTCATGCTCACTGACAACAGTTGTTAGAGATACCTCTCCTGTCCCATGTAGGAACCATCTATAGTACCTGGCACAGTCAAGGGCTTCAGGAAAATTCACTTTCTGACCAAGGCAAGGATTTTTCTCTTAGTTTCTGAAGCATTGTTCTTATCCCCATATCTGTTGCCTTTGTGTGTTTCTAAGCAGGAATTTTCTTATCTCTGATGGTACCAGAACCGAGATGGAGTGGGCTTTCTAAAAAGTCAAAATGTCTCCAGATGCCACTGTTCTTATGATGTTACAAAATTGTAAGCTCTTAGAAGGTAGGAAATCTTCTGCCTTGTTCCATGGTTCTCCATTAGTGGCTCATTTTCTCTGTGTACACTCAGAAATATGAATTTTGGGTATTTATTATGAATTTTTCTGCCACATGAAGATAGATTAGTTTTACAGCGTTATCTCAGTAGCTTGCTCACGTTACAGGTAGGTTGTGGGTCATTTTGTATCTCTGTTCAGCCTTCTGGTAGGCATCACATGTCTCCTCATTTAGGACCTGGGCTGAAGAAGCACTCCCTTTGTGAGACATTCCCTTCTCGTGGCCGGATTGGGGTGGGAGTGGGGGGGATGGTTGTGGAGATGACTCTTAGAAACACAATGTCTTTTAAAGCTTTTGCTCAGATATTATGTGTATCATATCTGCTCGTATTCCATTGGCCAGACCCATCATCTGTGACTGGAGGTACATAATCCCTCTTTCAGGAAGCCTGTACCCACAGTCCCCTGTAGAAGATGACTGTATTTTTTATGATGTGGGTGTGATGAGGAGATGAGAAAAAGTGCTACAATTGAGATTGTATTCTTCTGATAGGAAAGGAAAGGTGCCTAGAATTATTAGGCCTCTGTGCAGAAGAGTGGAGGCTTTACTGGTATTGACATCTTGAAAGAAAGAGCCAGATTACAGTGGGGTGAGTCTGCAATCAGATCTCATGCTGGATTGCTAACAGCATAGGGTTTCTTTTGGGGGGGGTGATAAAAATGCTCTAAAATTAGTGATGATAGTTGCACAACTTTGTGAAAATATGAAAACCCCACCGAAGGGTATACCTTAAAAGGGTGCATTTTGTGGTATGTGAATTATATTTCAACAAATTACTGTGATAAAAAAAATACTTGTATGCTGAAACTGTAAAGTAATGCCCTCGATAATTTAAGGAACTTTATATTTTTCTTGGGTAATGTTAAAAAACATTCAAAGAGATATTAGGTGGTATTTTTAAAACTCAGTTTTATAACATTTTAAATAAATATAATAGTACTTATGAAATCTTTAAGCTTTGTACTATAGAAAATTTAAAATATGTATAATAATAACACAGTATTATAAAGTCCATATACCCATCACCCAGTTTTAACAATTATCAACTCACCAATTTTGTTTCCTTTTTTTTAATGTTTTTTAGTGTTTATTTACTTTTAAGAGAAAGAGAGACAGAGCGTGAGCAGGGGAGGGGCAGAGAGAGAGGAGACACAGAATCCAAAGCAGGCTCCAGGTTCCAAGCTGTCATTACAGAGCCCGACACAGGGCTTGAACCCATGAACTGCAAGATCACGACCTGAGCTGAAGTCAGATGCTTAACTAACTGAGCCACCCAGGCGCCTCCCCAATTTTGTTTTCTACTATACCCCAAATTATTTGACATCCTAAGTGTATTTTGTAAATATTTGTAAATATTTAGTACACCTATCTAAAAGTAATAACTCTACCATTTAAATATAATCACAAAATTGCTATTAGAGATCCAAAAACAATGCTAACTTTTTAGTATCATCAGCTATCCAGTTAATATTTTTCTTTTCCTAGTTGTCCTATAAATAATATCTTTTTAACTTGAAAAAAATCTAGTACTATAAATTATTGTAAAAGAATTACAGGGGCGCCTGGGTGGCTCAGTTGGTTGAGCATCTGACTTCAGCTCAGGTCATGATCTCGTGGTTCGTGAGTTCAAGCCCCACATTGGGCTCTGCGCTGACAGCTCAGAGCCTGGAGCCTGCTTCAGATTCTGTGTCTCCCTCTCTCTCTGCCCCTCCCCCACACACATTCTGTTTCTCTCTCGAAAATAAATAAATATTTAAAAAATAAAATAATTACAGTATTCAGAGCAAGAAAGTGAAATTCTTTTATTTTTAAAGTTTATTTTTTATTTTGAGAGGGAGAGAAACAGTGCATGAGCACAGGAAGAGCAGAGAAAGAAGGAGAGAGAGAATCCCAAGCAGGCTCCATACTGCCAGTGTAGAACCTGACTCAGGGCCTGAACCTACGAATCATGAGATCACGACCTGAGCCCAAATCAAGAGCCTGATGCCCAACAACTGAGCCACCTGGGTGCCCCAAGAAAGTAGAATTCTTTAAAAATGACATCTAAACTATTTCCCATAAAAAAATAAGTATCTGAAAGGAAGAAAGGAAACTTCTTCCTGCCACCTTGATGATATATCTTTACCCTGATACTTAAATATATGTATGTGTCTGTGGATGGAGGTGAGAAGGGAGATTTTTTTTTTTAATAGGCTCCACATACAATGTGAGGCTTGAACTCACAACCCTGAGATCAAGAGTCACATGCTCCACCAACTGAGCCAGCCAAGCACCCCAGGAGATTTTTTTTAACTTATTCTCTATACTATTTGAATTTTCTAACTGTGACTATATATTTTGTTTAAAAACCAATATCAAGAGGCGTTCTCTATGTATTCCACTTTTGCTATGTCCTTTTTATTTTCCTCTATTAAAATATAATAAGTATTACTTTTTACGTAAAACAAGAATGAAGACTGAGACCAAAGACAAGATAATTGTAAGATGCAGTAAGGGTGCACATATACCTTTGGACCCTATATTGTTGTTAAGAACGGGCTACAGATTTGTCTTTAGACTTTATAGTAACCAATAAGAGAATAAGCTGGTGAGATACACAAGATACAATATGAGAAGAAAGTGAACCAACTGCTTAGGATAAGCATACGTAGACCTCTTAATAGAGGCAGAAGAAAATCTCTCCTAACGGTCCTCACAGAAGATTCCACTTTGTAAAGAACATGGAAGCCATACTCTTGACTATAGCTGAATACAGTTTCTAAGGCTGTTTTATAGTATCCCTAAATGTAGGCTGATGACAGCCACCAAAATTAAAATCAGTAAAAGCAATACTGACTCTAAAACGGCAATGTGTGATATAATCCTAGCTTTCAATTCTCTGCCAGTCTCACTGATCTTAAAATATTTGCAGGCTTTGCAAATGCAGATATGTGTGGACTGTGACCACCTGGAGAGCCCCTGCCCTGATTAAAAGGGACACAGCTGCCCTTTCTCAGCTCCAGCAGATGTTGCCATGTGGGGACACTAGTACAGTGTTGCCAGTCCTTCTATATTTGAAATCTCACAATTTTTCAATGTCGGCTTAAATTTTTGAAGATACAGTTTGGGCCAGAGAAAGTATTTCTGTGGGATAAATTGATCTTATTTTGTGGATGGTTATCTAGAGGAATGAACTGATTTCATACCCTCAGATAATCTCCATGAATGTGCTTCTTTTTACACATATATTTGTTCTAGTTTCTTGTTGTTGTTGTTGTTGTGAGTTGGAGTTATTATGATCAGCTTCCTCTTGCAAGAATAGAGTTGCTTAAATGACAGGCATTCCTGAAAAAGAGGCCAAAAAGGGAGAGAAAGTAATACTTTCCTTCTCAGTTTTCATGAAATGATCAATAATCAGCAGAATGTTGATTTCAAAGCTAGCCAGTCTTCTTCCGGGGTACACTTGGAACTCATCCAGAAGACGCCTAGCTTGTTACACAGGGGCCAAAAATGACCTGGTGGAAACATCCAGGAAGCACTCCCTCCTCATTTATGTTCTTCTATTGGCACCTCCCACCACTGATACTAGTGTTGATGTTCTCTTACTCGTAGGTAGCCAATTCAGAGTTCGTACATGATGGTGACTAGAAGGCTTGACCCCTAATTTTATTAGAACCAAAGAGTACTATCGAAATGTCAGTATATTGATTCGTGGGTGTCCAGTTCTTATACAGTGGTTCCACAGCTCAGCCTTTCCGATGAGTGCATATCACCAGGCTAAGTCCAGGACAATGCTCTAATACAGTGATCTTCATTAGCATCTTCTCAAGGACACGTATAAAATGTACATAGCTCCTGGACCGGCAAGGTTCACGTTTCAAGATGACCTCAAATATTCAGCTAAGTCAAAGGGAATAAAAATTTTAGAGACCACATCTGGAAATATGTCAGACATGTTTCTTTTGGGACTATAAATCCAGGGAATGATTGAGATGTTTTAAAAACTAATATATAAAGCCATATGATTAATACTATTAATTAAAGGAAGTTTTTAGAGTATTTTGAGTACCTGGCATTACATTAATAATGTAATAAATCTGTTTGGAACTGTTTGACATGTTTGGAGGTAACCACATCTGCTGCTACAGTGTGTCAGTAGATTACATCCAAATAAACACGCATCCCTAGCATTTGGCTCTTGTGAACAATATTACTTATCAAGAGTCAAATTTAACCTTTAACATTATGTACCCAGACATAATGTTAGCTTTAATCAAAATAATTGCTAAATTATGAAAAAAATATGTTTAATTTGACAGTATATAATTATTTATCTGATTCTTTCTAAAAATATTTGAAGTAATGTGTAATGAAGTTCAGAGGCATTAAAAAAACCCAAGAGTAAAAGAACAAAAGTCACTTTACAACAGGGTGGTAGGAGTAGAAGGTGTAGGGATGGTGAATAATTAATCTGAAAAGAATGAGTAGATGTTACAATCAAGTAGAAAACTTAACTCTGCACTTCTTGGTAAAAAGGGAAATATAAGTCGCAACCAAAATGAAACATACTAGTTGATCAAAAGAAACAAATATTGCCGAGCATTAAACTCAAAGAAAAATTGTCCACACAGATCTTATTATATGGAGGACAAACAAAAGTGTCATCAAATTACAATTTTATGAAAGATGTCAAAATAGTCCTTAGGTGGTTGTTTCAGTGTAGGCTTTTGGCAGAAGTCCAAGAATGTAACGTTACATACGTTTCTATGAAAGCTGAAGAAATATAGATTAATTTTGTAATTTGGGGAGTAATTGTAACATGAACAAGTATAGACTCAATAATTACTATGCCTCTTAGAACGTCCACTGCATGAACCATATTGAAGAAAACACGTTTCAAGACTCACAAACCTTCTGAGATCTTTTATTTTCATTAATTCAGCACGTATTTATTGATGTCACTACATATGTGCTTGTTCTGTATATGCTCTAGAATGTTCATGAATATCTCATCATTAGATGGTCCTTAAGTATGTATATATGATGTGTACATCCACTTGGTTCTAAGCAAACATTGTACTTACTGTCAGCTCAGTCTCTGAGGTATATACATATTAAAGGTTATATTCAACTTCTGTTTTCATGAGATCTATAGATAGTTAATTTTTACCCACAGTAAATGGAAAAAATTTCAAGAAAATCATTCATTCCATGGATCTAGTTTGGACAGAATGTTTAAAATTATTAACAATACAATCAATTGTATTAACAATCAATTAACAATACAAACAATTAAAATAATAATAGGCAAGGGATTAAAAATAACCAGAAGTTTCAGACCCTCCAACTTTTATTTGGCTCTGATCTAGCCATTTGTATTTCTGATAAAAATCAAGTGTTTCTGGTCAAGTTCTCCTATATGCATTTATTTTGAGCCTCGGCTTTGGGAACACAGACAGCTAATATACATGCCAGATGATTTTGATCATAATGGGTGATAAAATATTGAAATGCAAACCCTGTGTCAAAACTCCAAAGCATAAAGCTAACAATTTTCTCTACTTCTGTCCTTGGTTTTTGTGGGAAATTATGTGTGACATTAGTTTGACATGGGTGAAGAGCCTTTCCAAAGATAGCAGAAAGGATAGGATTAACTTCACTGAGGCTCTCCCATGAGAGAGACATTGTAAGGCATTATGCTAGGCATCTTTTATAGGTATTCTGTGTTCTCAGATCCTGTCCTTGGCATCTCGTACATGAGAGAACAGAGTTGGGTTAAGTAACTTGATGAACAAAATGCACCACGTGAGGATTGTAAGGATGGCAATAATGTGAGGAGGCTTGCTCCAAAGGGGATTGGGTAACCTACCCAAAGTCCCACATTAAGGAAGTGGCAGAATAAGGCATGAAATTATGGGACCAGTTTAATTCTTTCCTAATACATCATAGGCACTTTTTGTAAGTAAACAAGAGGACACTGTGATGATTGTTAACTTTTTGTGGAGAGAAGGATGTGGTTGGCAGGAGAACAAACTCAGTGAACTAAGTGAACAAAATCCAGTGCTTGAGTTTTCTGTGCTCCCCACCAATCCCTCCCCTTGCTTACCCCCTGTTTTCCTGTCACATGCTCATAAATTTGGGGGAACATGGGAGTTTAGAGAAATCATAAGAGCATATTTTAGGTGTATGAAGTTCTCCCAAATTAGCTTACCCTCTACCAGTTTCTAATTGAAAGTATTTCCATTATCTAAAAAAATTAGGACTGGTGGTTTATTTAAAAATAAAAATACAAAATCGGTTCTGAAAGCCTGAACCTAAAGTTCTCCAGATGGTCTATTTACTAGATTTCGTGCAGAATAAAAATTTTATTGTGTGATGTGATAAGTATCTATTTTTGCTTTGGACAGAATACTTTACTCATGGCATTGAATTTTTAAAACCACAACAACTCCTTTGCCTCTCATTCGAAACAAGTCTTTGTCCTCCCTCAGTATCTCCTATCATGTCTAGTCGGGGGTGTGTTGTCCAGAGAGCTTCTTTCCTTTAGAGAACTTTTCCCATGACATATCTGCTTCTTTGGGGATGGAGATTCCTCAAATTCACTCTCTCTGGGTAGCTGGTTCCAGTGTTTACTCGTCCTTATAGTCAGGAAGTTCATCTTTACTGCATCTACCATATATGTTTCCTCCTGCAACTTTGTCTGGCTCTGCCTTCTGTGCCGATGGCAGCAAGCTGGACAGAAATATACTCACCGGGGAGCATTCTCAAACTCTCAGGCAGAGAACACAGGAAGGAATGGTTGTTGGCTAGGGAGCTGTAGAACAAATTACAATGTGCCCACCATGCCCGTTAGTGACAGTAATCCTAGTCTGATGCTCAGCTCAAACTGGCTGCCCAGTAAGTCTCAGTATCCCTATATTATTCTGTCTCTCTCCCTTCCCCCTTCAAAACAGCTACTTAATAGGTATTGAGTAGAGCAAAGTATTACCTGATGAAGTATTTTTCATTTAAATATGAATCGTTGAAAAGACTTTTTTTCTCCAGCAGGTATTTATTTTTTAAAGCAAGCACCTATTGATTAAGGAATAGGGGCACCTGGGTGGCTCAGTTGGTTAATCATCAGCACACAGCCCGTTTTGGATCTTCTGTCTCTCTTTCTCTCCGTCCCTCCCCCGCTCACTCTCATGCTCTCAAAAATAAATAAACAAAACAAAAAAAAAGGAATAAAATGCTTATCACTGAAAGATATTTAGAAGTTGGAGCTAATATTACTTCCTCTCAGGCATGTTTAAAGTTTAGAAATAGTAATAATAAAGTGCTTAGTAGATTATACCCATACAGCAAATAGTGTCTACTATTATTAGATCCTATAGTCCAAATAGTCTTTGATCCTATAAATAATATTTCTATGGCCTTAGCTGAAGAGTTTGCTGCTTTAATACAGTCCATATTAATAATTTTTAATTAGAGTTGACTAATAAGCTCAGTTTCTTAAATTTGTCCTTATAGGTCTGATTGTATATCCTTTAAAGCTTTTAGTTATTTTTCCTTAGAATCTCTCATTATAATATATCTATAAATATCTACTTTTCCAAAATGTCTGTAAGGTGCATACATTTTAAAATGTGAGCAGCCAAAATAGAAACACTATTGCCACTAAGACCTAAACAATGTTGAGAACTAGGGAAGGATAACCTCGTGGTAGTAGATCTTGTAATATTGTTCATACATAATGATATCAGGCGTATTTTCAAATATGCTCCTTTCCTGACTCATATTTAGAATGAGAATCACTCTAATTCTCTATTCTTCTCTGTTCTCTCCTGATACACATAAAACCCATCCTATACCACCTTGTGCTTAAGCAGATTATTTTACCACAGAGCCCACTTCAGATCTCTCTCCCCCTCACTTTCTGCCCTGCCCCTGCTCTTGCACGCAGGCTCTCTCTCTCTCTCAAAAATAAGTAAACATTAAAAAAAAAAAAAAAAAAAAAGTATGCTACTGGTACCCTGCAAAGCATCTTCTGGTCTTACCCATGTGTTTTCCTGTTTTGTTAGAAATTTTAGTTTTAATGCACTTTTCCTAGGTTGTACCCATGCCAGCCACTTTGGAATTACTCTTAATTATCATTCAAATTATTAATGGAAGTGCAACGTGGCACAGGGTTCAGGACTGATCCTGTAAGGCAATCTTCAGTGCCCAAGTCCTAATTAGCTGTGGTATATCGGAAAGAAGGAAACATTGAAAAGATGGAGAAATATGTGGAAAGGAAAGAGGGCAGAATGAGAGAGACCTAGAGATTCAAATATTCAGAAAGAAAGATACAGATGAGTAATAAGGCTAAATGGGAGAACATGAAAAAGGAAAACAAGTCTGCAACAGAAAGACATATGATAAATAAAGTTCAGTAAGTGGATAAGTAAGCAGAAGTTTAACATGTACAGCAAATCTTGCTTAAAGCTGCCACACCAGCTGTCCATTATTTCTAGTGTCTATTTTAAAATATACTCTTAAGATAATTCTTTAAATTTACCATTACCATTTTAAAAAATTCTCTTCAAAAGGTCAGCTTTTTATATGGAGAAAAATTAATAACATTTCTTTTTGGTTTTGGCTAACATATGGAAAGAGATTTTTCATTTAAGAGAATTGCAACATGATATGCTATGGAACAAGCAGGGGTTTGAGATCCAGGTAGATTTGAATTCAAACATTATCTTTTCTTGTTAACCAACCCCAAAGAATCACTGAATTCTCTTGCCTGAGTTTCCTCATCTGTAAAATGGAACTGAAATTAAAGACTTTCAGACCTGTAATAAAGTTTAGAAATCATGTACATAAAATGTTTTGCAGGTAGTATGCATAAAACAAGTCAAACCTATTTTTATTAGATCATACAGTCCAATTAGTCATTGATATAAGTAATATTTCTTGCCTTGTTCCCTGGCATTTCATTTAATAGCAGGCCTGTGTATTTTCTTATTTTGTGAGCTTAGTATTTTGTCATTAAATATGAAATTTTAATATTCTAAAAATAACCTACACAAAAGAACTCTAAAATGTCATCTAATTCTTTCTTTTTTTTTTAGTTTTTTTAATTTATTTTGAGAGAGAGAGAGAGAGAGAGAGAAAGCAAGCAAAGGAGGAACAGAGAGAGAGAGAAAGAATCCCAAGCAGGCTCTACACTGGCAGCACAGAGCTGGATGTGGGGTTCAAACTCACAAACTTGAGATCATGACATGAGCAGAAATAAAGAGTCAGACATTTAACCAACTGAGCCACTCAGGAGCCCCTAATTATTTCTTTATTGCAACCAGTAATCTTGTTTTGCTAATGGGCACTACCTTAACCTAGTGACCAAGGTAATGTCACTAGTGAGAAAAACTCTTCATCATGTGCCCCCTGAAGTGATGCACTGAAGAAGACACCACATCACACTTATTAAGCATTCTTGCCAAAAGTATATATATTGATTTAATTATGAGGAGACCTCAGAGAAATCCAAATTGGAGGATATTCCATAAAAGCAAATAGACTGGGGACACCTGGGTGGCTTAGTCAGTTAAGTGCCCAACTCTTGATTTTGGCTCAGGTCATGATCTCACAGTTCATGAGATCAAGCCCCGCATCAGGCTCTGTACTGACAACATGGAGCCTGCTTGGGGTTCTTTCTCTCCCTCTCTGTCTGCCTCTCTCTCTCTCTGTCTCTTTAAATAAATAAACTATAAAAAACACAAATGGATGGTATGCTATAAAAAAAAAATATCAGTGTCACAAAAGACAGAAGAAGCCAGGGGAACTTGCCAGATTAAAGGAGATGGGTTATCCTGGATTGGATCCTGGATTAGGGGGAAATTTGCCATAAAGATCAATATTGAGAAATAGATGAAGTTTGAATAAGGACAGTATAGTAGATAATAATATAATATTGTATTAAAGTTTAAATTTCTGGGGCACCTGGGTGACTCAGTGGAGCACATGACTCTTGATCTCAGGTCTTCATCTCAGGGTCCTGAGTTCAAGCCCCGTGTAGGGTGTGGAGCCTACTTTAAAAAAAATAAAATAAAAATATAATTTAAATTTCTGATTATGTAAGAGAATGTCTGTAAATATAAATACATACATACACACATGTATAGATAGATAAGCAGAGAGAAACAGAGACAAAGCAAGCACTAAAGCAAATGTGACAAACTGTTAACAGTTGGTGAATCTGGGTGAGGAATATCCAGAAATTCTATGTCCTAGTGCAGTTCTTTTGTAAGTTTGAAATTATTTTAAAATAAAAAGTTCAGAATGAATTTATCTTGTTTTATAGAGAGCAACTGATTTTTTGATGCAGCTAGTTGACTTTTTAAGTAGAATTTAGTGAGGAAAGGTTTTATAAGCTTAAATCAGGCCCAAGTCTGCTCTGGCAGCCTATTGAGATTTATTTACCATAATTGATGCCTTATTCTCATGAATGTGCTTAAAAGAAGTAATGAGAGTGATGAGCTCTCTGCCATAATTTTATTATGTGGTTCTTCTGGGCAAGTACAATGTCATGTATAGATCTGCATGTAAAAGTTTGCATTATTGATGGGAACTGAATTGATGATTAACTAGAAAGCAATAGTTACAGTGAACAGTTTTGAGCTCCCATATATAAAAGTTGTATCAACCACATAAAAATTAAGCCTTCTTTAGGAAAAATCTCAATTCAGCACATTAATCTTCAGAGAAAACTGTTTATATGTACGTTTTGAAAAATCATTTGAAATATTTTAGATTTATTTTCTCTTAGAATTTAAGAAAGTATTGCTAATATAACTCTCTGAAATCTAGAAACAAGATTAAATCTTACTTTTTGGTATTTCAAAGGATAAAAGGGGGTGTCAAATATTTCACTTTTTCCCTCCTTATTAGGATTGTGAGATTCTTTATAGGTAACCATCAAAATATGCTGTTTTCAACAGCATGAAAATAATACTGTTTTTTGGATTTGCATCATATGTATATTTTCAACTTTGTGTGAATTCATTTTAGAGTATAACTTTGGATTCCATTTCTATTTAAAAACATACATTTTCTTTATAAAACTAGCAAAAAAGGAAGTGCTGATTTATTTAATATGTTCTCCAGTTGAGAATGGTCACAGAATTGCAAGAGTCCATGTGTCATGAGGTCAGTGAAATCGTTTCTGTGTTGTGGAGCCCCAGGATTTTTTTGAGTCCCTGGGTAGTCTGGCCGGATTTCCGGGTTGAGTTAGAACAACCTTTGATATCATGGGATGCCTTGCCCTGGTTGTGCAATGTAACCATCAAAACCAAGCAAACCTGTTCAACTACTTCAATCCTGTTTCTTCTGTATCCAAATCAGGTTATTCCCATACAAACGTGGTTCAATAGGATATTTACCACTAGACAAGAAGGGTTGTAAAAATTTCTGTGGACTTAGTGGATTAAAAAAAAATAGTTTGAAAGTATGCCATGAGCCCACTGGGGCTTGGAAGGCACTCTGAAGAAACAATGTCTGTGTAGAATTCAGGTTCAACCAAGAACAGGTGACATCAGATGCAATTGTTCTTTATGGGTGGCTCTCCCTTTCTTCTTTCTACCCACCTGGGCTATGCGCAAACTCTTTATTTCTCATCCTAGAACTATACCACAGGTGGGGTAGGTGTGGCACTGCCATTGGCATAATACTGGAAGAGATGCTCCTTCTTCCCACTCAGGCCCAACACCAAGTCACTGGTATAAAAATGGATGGGTTTGTTCTTGTTCTGGGGCAGAAAGGAGGAGAGAAAGCCAGAGGGGTGTATGAATTGTCCTGACAAGAGAACATATTAAGTCCTAGTTTCAATCATTCCAAATTTCTTTAGTTTTTACATGACGACCTTAAGAGTCAGTCATCTATTTTCTTTGAAGTAGATGATTCATTTTTTATGCTTTGTGTTCTGCCTTCCGAATTTATTTTGAGAAAAAATGTGGATCAGCTAAGTTTGAACTCAATTTTAACTGGTACTTAATTTGTTAACTCCTCAGGTATT
This sequence comes from Panthera leo, assembly GCF_018350215.1. NCBI lineage: Eukaryota > Metazoa > Chordata > Mammalia > Carnivora > Felidae > Panthera > Panthera leo. Next base: position 80,968,999 of record NC_056680.1, on the reverse strand, counting down.
AATCCCTGGAGAAAAAAAAATACAATAATTATGAGCCCCCAAAAACTAGATTTGGAAATTTTATTTTTAAAAAAGAAGAAAAGAAATTGCTAACATTTCTTTGGGCAGTTCTGTGTTGTAACTTTCCACTGCCGACATCTGAAACTTCCAGGGTTACTGTTACAAAAACTGCTCTTGCATAAGGTTTTTCTTCTTTGCTTTATTTTATAATGTTTTGGGCCTGCAACTACTTTACTGCATTCTGAGGACATTTCAGGGTCTAAACCGTGTAAAGATGCACAGGTTATTAATTGTGCCTATGTTCTAAACAAATGATTACTAAGAGCTTACTATGTGCCAGTCACTGTTGTGTGCCCAAGATACAATAATGATGCTCACACTTTAATTGCGAAATTTATATATATCTAAATAATTATGAAGTAGTCACAGAGGTGTTAAGGAAATACTTACAAAGTACAACTAAGACCAGACAATGGAACCACTAATTGTGCCAGAGAGAGTCAAGGAATGTGGTAATATTTGATCAAGTTCTTAAAGGATGACTAGAGATTCACTCAGTGGGTTCACCCAGTGGGAGTAGGCATTCCAATCACAGGGAACATTGTTTGCAAAAGCACAGAGGCCTGAAATGCAAGATAAATCCTGAAAGTGGCCTGGAATCACTGGAATTTAGGGTACAAAGATTAAGCATAACTTCCTTTCACCAGTTGGCTTGCTCTCAGCTGCCTCTCACATTCTCCTCTTAGTTTCATTCCTGCTTCAGCCCCCAATACAACAGCGCTCTTTTTCTCACCCAGCATCTCTGGCCACCGGGTAGGCAATTTCTAGTTTATGAGCGTCAGACTCCTTTCATGAAAGGGCCACACCTTGTGCCTCTGTTGTGTATATTACTCTCTAACAACACCAATCTTGCCTGGTCTGATTACTCCTCCTGTTTATTGGGGTTTGTTCCCAAAGACTTTTGACTGTTTTCAAGTCAAGTCTATCCTTGAAGAGTAAAGATTTGTCATCATTTAGGATAATTAAGGAATATGTTGCACATTCTGAAAATAATCCTGAGAAATATTCCAAAAATGTTTTGAAAAGTGCTGGCATCACTTTATAGCCTTTTAAGGTGATTCTCAGAGAACACTCCTTTGGATATGCAAATTATAGTATATTTTAAAATAGTCACATATTGTTCATTTTTAGGTGTGAAAATGATATTGTGGTTGTATCTTTAAAAAAGTCACTTTTTAGAGATACATACTGAAATAATAAGGTGAAATGTGAGATTTGCTTTAAAATAATTCAGTGGTGGGAGGAGAGGGCAGGCAGTGTGGGGAGTACAGCTGAATTAGTGGATAGCTATATAAGGGTTATTGTACTTGGTCTTGCACATGTTTCTTTGTACATGTTTGAAAGTTTCAATAATAAAAAGGTTTTTTTTTAAAGTCACATTTAGTCACCCTTCATCTTGTGCTTGTAGGTAGGAAAGAATAATCATTTTCACAAATATGAAGATCCATGTTTACTTCAATGTCATCAGTTCATTACTCTCTCCATATATTGAGAGAGTCTGAGTTCTTTTTAAGGACCTCTACTACCTTTTGCTATAAGGAATTTTAAATGTTTATTTTGGAGAGAGAGCACACCAGTGCGAGAGGGGCAGAGAGAGGAAGACAGAGGATCCCAGGTGACAGCAGCAAGCCCTATGTGGGACTTGAACCCACGAACCGTGAGATCATAACCTGAGCTGAAGTCAGGTGCTCAACTGAATGAGCCACCCAGGCGCACCTGCTATAAAGAATTTTAATATGGGGCGCCTGGATGGCTCAGTCAGTTGAGCGTCTGACTCCTGGTTTTCGGCTAAGATCATGATCTCATGGTTTTGTAGGTTTGAGTCTCACGTTGGGCTCTGTGCTGACAGTGCAGAGCCTGCTTGAGATTCTCGCCCTCTCCCTCTCTCTTTGCCCCTCCCCAACTTGTACTGTCTCTGTCTCAAAATAAGTAAACTTTTTTAAAAAGTTTAAAAAAGAATTTTAATATATATATTCATATGTAGATAAATAATCTTTTAGTATTTCTGAAGATAACTAAGTAGACAGCTAAATGTATATTCTAAAACTAACAAATTAACATATACTAAAAATTCTACCTTTTAACCCAAAGAATGCCAGACTTCTAATTTTAGCTTGTCATTTTTTTTTAATTTTTGTACCACCTCTGCACTACGAACACTAATGAATAAATATTGTCAGATGTAAATGTAGAGGTATTTTTCTCTCTGTTACAATATATCAAGTTACAGCAATTTTATTTGTCCTCTTTATACTGCCCACCTCCACCTATTGAAAAAAATTTTTAAGAACTCCAGGCATTCTTGGACAATAAAGATCTTGTGGAAGTCAGGTCTCTCTTTAATTCAAATTGTTGAGCCTGTAAAGTAGCTTATACAGTGGGGTGTCTTCAGGCCCTCTCCAGCATGTAGAATGTTTGCTTACAGGAATGGTATGGAGACTCATTAGGTACTCTTCTTCCCTGGGAGAGCCCACAGGCTCCAGAGCACAGAGTGAGCTCCCCAGTCTGAGCTCACCTGCTGACCGCAAAGAGCCACTGAAGATGAACAGTTAAGGCAAGGTCGTGCTCTTCCTATTCAAATCAATCCTGAACTTATAATACATGCAGTTTGTAGTGGTCTCCTTGCTCCAGATTCACTTTAGTTAACACACCCCTAGTTCTTACCTTTTTCATTTCATAAACCACCTCTATAAATTTCAATGTATACATTTTCTAGGACACTTTCCCTTTAGGTGAAAGTCTCCCAAAGTGTGACAAAGGTTCAGTCACACCCAAATTGCTTGGAATGCTTGGAGTGCTGTCCCCCACCACAGACGTTCTAGAGCAAATCACTGGAGGCAAGGCAGGGGCACAGGGCTCCAGTAATGGTAACAGTGACAACTAAGCTTTAGAGGAGGTTTCCATTTGGCTATGGGATAGTAGGACCAAAAACAATAAACCACCGCTCCACTCCTGCCCACCACCTTCTTTAGAAGTGTATTTTCTGGGGCATCTGTGTGACTCAGTCGGTTTAGCATCTGACTCTTGATTTTGGCTAAGGTCATGATTCCAGGGTCATGGGATCAAGCCCCACGTTGAGATTCTCTCTCCCACTCCCTCTGCCCGTTCTCTTCCTCTAAAAAAATAAAAATAAAAAATTAAGTGTATTACCTCAAGTTGTAAAATGCACTGTTGATTTAACAACAGCTTCTGGTGCAAAAAAAAAAAATCCTACATTTTTGCCAAAATTTTAGAAATATTAAATGCAAAAATATCCATCAGTTCTAAGAACAATAACATTGCAGATACATTTACTAGTTGTCAGGTCACTTAATAGTAAGCTCTTTTAAAATACAGACTTAAGTGGTTAGTCATTCTCATCCTTTTATGTTTTTTTTTTTTTTTTTTCCAAATTGTATTTTATGCCTACAAGGAGATACTACTTAGGCAAGTTGTTTTAGGGTAGCAGTCTTCAAATTATACCTATACCTATACTATGGTGTAGGAAGATGTTACAAAAGATATAAAGGTCAGGAGAACTTCAAGGGAATCAAGATTCTGGATATTCCACTTCCCTTTCCACTCCTTAAAATTGATCTAAAAAATACTTACTGGAGAGATGACCAAGATGGTGACATAGGAGGCTCTTCAGCTCCCCTTGTCCCATGGACACATGAAAGTGCAGCTGCCCCTCAAGTGATTCTCACTGAAAGAAACCCAGAACCTAGCCAAGCAACTCTACACATAGGTTGAATAAGAAAATACTCATATCAGGGGCCCCTGGGTAGCTCAGTGGATTGAGCACCCAACTCTTTTTTTTTTTTTTTTTTTTTTTTTAATGTTTATTCTTGAGAGAGACAGAGCATGAGCAGGGAAGAGGCAGAGAGAGAGAGAGACAGACAGACTGTGAAGCAGGCTCCAGGCTCTGAGCTGCCAACACAGAGCCTGATGCAGGGCTTGAACCCACAGACTGCAAGATCATGACCTGAGCCGAAATTGGTCGCTTAACAGACTGAGCCACCCAGGCGCCCCAAGCATCCAACTCTTAATTTCAGCTCAGGTCATGATTTCACAGTTTGTGAGATTGATATGTGCATTGGGCTCTTGGTTGACAGTGAGGAACCTGCTTGGGATTCTCTTACCCCCCTCTCTCTCTGCCCCCTCCCCCCCCCCACTTGCATGTGCTCTCTCACACACACTCTCTCTTTCTCAATAAATAAATATTTTTAAAAAAGAAAATACATCAGATAGGAAAGTCTGAGACCCACACTCTTGCCATAAACAACCCCCCCCCCAAACAGCACTCCTAATTCCCAGCTTCTCCCTGAGGAACAAGGGGTTTGGACCCCACATTTAGTGCCCCATCGAGTGTTCCACTTGCCCACTGGCCCCCAAAACACCTAGCTTTGAAAGCCATTGGAGCTTGCATGCACAAGACCCACAAGACCATAGCCAAAAAAATAGCATCATCAGTAAATGGTGTTGGGAAAACTTGCCAGCTGCATGCAAAAGAATGAAACTAGACCCCTGTCTTACATCATACACAAAACTGCCTCAAAGTGGGTTAAAGACTTGGATCTAAGGCCTGAAACTGTAAAACTCCTGGAAGAAAACTCAGAGGGGTAAGCTCTTTCAAACCGTCCTTGGCAATGATTCTTTTTAATGTTTATTTGTTTATTTATTTCGAGAGAGAGGTAGAGAGTGAGTGGAGGAGGAGCAGAGAGAGAGGAAAACAGAGAATCTCCAGGAGACTCCGCAGCTGTCAGCACAGAGCCCAGTGTGGAGCTCCAATTCATGAACCATGAGTTCATGGTTCAACTAAAAGTCAGATGCTTAACCGATTGAGCCACCCAGGGGCCCTGGCAATGATTTTTTAAATTTGACAACAAAAGCAAAAGTAAACAACTGAGACTACATCAAACTAAAAATCTTCTACACAGCAAAGGAAACCATCAGCAAAATGAAAAGACTACCTATGGAGTGGGAGAAAATATTTGCAAACCACATACCCAGTAAAGGGTTAATATGCAAAATAAATAAGACATTCATACAACTTAATAGTAAGCAAAGGAAATAACCCAATTAAAAAATAGGTAAAAGACCTGAATACACATTTTTCCAAGGAAGAAAAACAGAATAGAGATGGCTACCATGTACCTGAAAAGGTGCTCCACATCACTAATCATCAGGGAAATGGAAATCAAAACCATATTGAGATATCACCTCACACCTGTCATAATGGCTGTCGTCTGAAAGAGAAGAGGTAACAAGTGTTGGTGAGGATGTGGAGAAAAGGGAATGCTTAATGCTTGTGCATTGGTGGTGGAAATAGAAATTGATGTAGTCACTGTGGAAAATTTGGAGATTTCTCAAAACATTAAAGGTAGAACTACCATCTGATCCAACAGTTCCACTTCTGGGTATATATCAGAAGGAAAGGAAATAACTGTTTTGAACAGATATGTGTACTCCCATGTTTATTGCAGCATTACTTACAATAGCCAAGGTGTGAAAACAGTTTAAGTGTCCATCATTGGGTGAATGCATCAAGAAAAGGTGAGGTAGTGGGTGATGGACATTGAGGAGGGCACTTGTTGGAATGAGCACTGGGTATTGTATATAAGCCAATTTGACAATTATATTTAAAAAAAAGAAAAGAAAATGTGGGATATGTATACAGTGGATTATTATTTGGCCTTTAAAAAGAAGGAAATCCTGTCATATACAACAGTGTAGATGAAACTGGAGGGCATTATGCTAAGTGACATAAGCCAGACAGAGAAAGGAAATACTGCCTGGCAACACTTACATGTGGGATTTAAAAAAATAAGGTAAATTCATAGAAACAGAAAGTGGAAAAGTGGTTTACAATGTGTGGGAGGTGAGGGAAGCAGGAAGAAGTTGGTAAAAGGGCACAAACTTTCAGTTATAAGATGAATAAGGTCTGAGGATCTAATGTATAATATGATGACTGTGGTTGATAACTGCATTGTATAATTGAGACTTGCTTAGACAAGAACTTAAATATTCTCTCACACACAAAAAGTAACATGATGGATGTGTTAATTCAGTGGGGTGAATCCTTTAACAGTGTATATAATACATCCAATCACCACCTTGTACACTTTAAATATCTAGTAATTTAATTTGTCAATTATACACCAATAAAGCTGGAAAAAATAATTTTAAAAAGCCTGATCAGCCTGAGGATATATTTCCAGCTCTTCTTCCACCCGTCCCTTCCCTATTATCTCATGTTTTAAAGAAGAAAGGCCCCCTTCTCACGGTAATCTTTCTATAGCTTATTTTCCTACAGTAGAAAAACCTCTGTAGCCCACTGATATAATTAGAAACATAGTGTAGGTATTGGTATGGGTGTTGAGAAAGGGAGTTACACTAACAAATGAGTAACAAGTTCTTTTGCAATTAGATGGTTTCCTACTTTGCTTTCAGTACAATTGCAGGAAGATCTACAATCAGTTGTCAACTGATTATTGAAAACAAATTTTGGTGCTTGGTTTCCCCATGATTTTGGTGTATGACTGAAAGTGCAAAGAACTGAGGGCATTGCTGTAACAAAACTTCTGTTCCCATCTACTTATTTACATAAACAGGTTTTTTTTCTCAACATTTTCAAAACGCAAAAAGGTTGGGGAGATAAAACTAAAGTTGAACCTTGTCTTAATTTAGCCACAAGTAATAAGTAATTATGGCTAAATTGATACCTGACCCAATTTTAGCAAAAATTAGATACTCGGCCTAATTTTAGCAAAACCAGCCAGTCTCCATCCAGCTCATTAAGATACATGTAAAATAAAAATTGGAATTTTCTTTCTAATAACTTAGCAAAATTTATAATCCATGTTGTTTTCACCAATAGTATGCTAATAGTAATTGAAATAAGTCAACCAGAATAATTTGTTTTAATTTTTTTTTTTTAATGTTTATTTTTGAGAGAGACAGAGACAACATGAGTGGGGGAGGGGCAGAGAGAGAGGGAGACACAGAATCTCAAACAGGCTTCAGGCTCTGAGCTGTCAGCACAGAGCCTGACTCGGGTCTCAAACTCATGGACTGTGAGATAATGAGCTGAAGTCGGACTGAGCCACCCAAGCGCCCCAAAGTCAATCAGAATAATTTTTAAACACAACTTCATAGTTACCGGAAATAAAAAAATATATCATTTCAACATATATGCCTTTTGTTGTGGTAAGATAATTGACCAAAGTCTTAGAAGAATAAAAATATGTTATATTAGGTTGAAATTTTTTGGTAGAAGCAGAATAGAAATATGAGTTCAAGAAGAAATAAAGATGCTAAATCTCTGATTATTAAAGAACAACTTGTTCATGTTTTTTTTGAAAACAGATGATGTGGTATTTAGATTCTATTATAAATATAATATAATATAATATAATATATAATAAATGAGTATATATATTAATAATATTATATATATATTAATGATAGTATTTATAGTGCACTGGAAGTGACATCCTTTGCAAGTATTTTAACATGGGATGAAAAGTTTTAGATGTCAGCTTAATAATGTACAAGAGGATACAAAGCTTTACAAAATTATTTTGGAAGTGTTTGCAAGTAAAAAGTTTCAAGACCACTATTTTAAGAAACCCAGTCAGAGATCAGTGTGTAGAATGGGGAGGAATGGGGAGAAATTGGGCAGGGCACCAGTTAGGAGACAATTGATTTTTTCCAGATGTAAGGAATTTGAACTGTATCAAGTTCATAGTCATGGAAATGAAGAGAAGCAGACTGAAATCAAAAGCTGCTAAGAAATAAGAATTATTCATGTTGGTCTTCATTTCATCTTAAATTTTAAATACTGTCAAAACAGAATTTTCCGATGTTTTCTATCTGTAGACAGATAGATTTAGTCTTGAGTTCCTTGCTACCCACTTTCCCTCCCTTCCTCCCTCCCTCCCTCCCTTCCCTCCTCCCTTCCTTTATCCCTTCCTTCCTTCCTTCCTTCCTTCCTTCCTTCCTTCCTTCCTTCCTTCTCCTCCTGTTCATCAGATATTCTGCTAAGTGCTGTGACTTCTAAAACAGTTAACATCAGGTTCCTAGCCTCTGATAGCTTCCAGTTTAGTAGAGAAGCTTACAGCTAAGTATGATGCCAAGAGAGATATATATGGCCCATATATATCCTCTCTTCCCTTCTAACATGCTAGAGGACAGGGAGCTAAGGCTTCCATTTCCCAGACTTCCTCAGATTCCATATGTGACCCAGCTTTTGCCAAAGCAGACATATGAATGTTATATTTGGAAGACAGAAGTGAGACAGAGGTGGTTCTTCTGCTGTTTCCACTAACAAGCAAGGATACGGAAGCTCTGGTTTTTCTGTGGCAATGTAGCAGGGGCCCCGGTGTCTGGTACCTATTTCTGTGGGTGCCAGGGACATCTATTTTAATGGCATGGGTCTGCACTGAGGCAGCGTGCCTGGAGCCAGGAGTCAAGGCTGCCATTTCCTTATCCCTCAACTTTCTGGTCATTCCAATTCTCTGACCATGGCACAGGCTAGGTACTCTGGCTGGCACGTCTGGTGATTGCTCCTAGAAGCTCATCCTGGAGCCTGTTTCTCCAGACTTTCTAACCATTTTCTAAACATTTAATTCATTATGTTAAATCCTTTTGAGTTTAAATTAGCTAGAATGGCTTTTTTTTTTATTGGAAACCAAATCCTGCCTAATACAGATGAAGCCCATCATTCCTACCAGCCTCCTAACCAGCCACTTGTTATTCCCTAGGTCTCTTTTATTTTCAAACAGTTGTTATTCTCTGGGCCAGTGATAACCCTGGAATGGTACATTACTACTTTAGTTGCTACGGTTTCTCCTCTGTGTGCTTTAATTTTCAGAACTAGTCTCTGGCATATTCTGATAGGTCCTCTTTTTGTTGAACTGGAGTCTCTAATGCCCTACCCTGGTGAAGACTATTCATAAACAGATCTAAATGGTGGCTCCAGAAGTGTTGAACCCTTACATTCTGTTTTTCTGCCTCTGTGTTCCGTTCACCTGCTTGGGACCCCATTACTCCCTTCTTTGTCCTTTGGACAGGGTATCTTACCCACCTAGCTGCTCCTCCACAGTGTGTCTTTCTATAATTGGGTCATTTCCTTTAGAGCATTGATTCTGTTTATTTGGCCTCAGAAGTCCTCTGAAGAATTTATTTAAAATGCAGATTCCCCAACTCAACCCTGATATTAGGTCTGAGGTATACCTGGAAGAATACATTTTTAACAACTGCAACAGGGCATTCTGACCCACTTGGGCCTTGTACTAAACCTTAACAACTCTGTGATGTCAGTGTGTAAACCACTTTAGTGATTAGGACAGAGAGTGGGTCCTAACTCCTTCCTTTTTCCCTGTACTGTGAAGGATGAGAAAAGAGAGAGGATAAAGGTAGCACCTAGGTTGTAAACTTGGATGATTACGATTACGATTATAGCACTGGTTCAAACAGGGAAAATAAGAAGGGAAACCAGTTTGTGGAGGAGATAGTGAGTTCCATTTGAGACATGCTGGGTTTGACATCCAAATGGAGATGATATATTGTTGGCAGCTTGTGATGCATTGATGACTCAGGTCTGGAGGTTATGATTAGTGGGATGGATTCTTTGTTGTGTGGACTTCAGAGAATCACTGTTGTAGCTAAATTATTTCTTTAATGTGGTACATCCATGATTGTCCTGAAGATGACATACATCTATCGGTGTCTTTCTCAGTATGACATGGAATCAAATATATTTTGTATTTTTGCTGAACTGTGTAAGAGGAAAAGTGAGAAGATTCATAGTAGGATAACCATGTTAGAGTTTCCTGGGAGATGCCTAAGATCCAGCTCTTTCCCTTAGATCTCCCCTTCTCTCCCTCAGTCCTTCCTTCCCTTTCCTCCAGCCTACTGACCAATATACATTAGGTATGTAAATTGGGGAAGGAAAGATTATGTAGGATAAATGTAAAAGAAAAGAATAAAAACCAAAACTACAGGTATTATTATACATGTAAATGTCTCATGGGTCTTTGTGTAAAGGAGAATTCTTGAGTTGTCTTCCAGCCTGTTGTAAAAGTTCTGTTTCTTCTCTAGGACTTACCAAGTGTTTAGGAGTGGTTTACAAGTTCTCTTCAAGTGAAATCTTATACAGAAAAAGGATTTCAGAAATGTAACTGTACTTGATTAAGTTCAAATATATACCATTTATTCATTCTAAAATTGTAGCTGAGGTTCTATGAGAACAATGAGGGTATTTTGATGGAGATAAAAGTTCAAAGGCTAGGGCATGTGGACAGTGGTTGTATGTGAGCAAACAAATTTCTTTCCAGATTTATACTGATAAAATCCTGATTAATTCAGAAAAGTAATTGCAAATGAACACTTTAAAAACAACAACGTTTTTGCAATTGTGGCATATTATAAGTAAACTGACAGGGTACCAGAGCCCTAGTTCTGAGATCTACCCTGTAATTATTTAACTTTGTCAGTTGGTCAGTCATAAATATTCATTGAACACTTAGTATGTTCTAGATATGCTGAGGTTGTATTAGAGAGATCAGACACCTGGAATTTATGGCCTAGAAGGGAAAGTAGACCCTAAAAAAAAAAAAAAAAAAAAAGTAAGTAATTTACAAGTGCATAATTTATAAGTTGAAAAAAATTCTAAGTATGCCAGGAATGTATGACAGGAGACCTTACCTTGTGTAAAAGTGGTCAAGGATGTTCTTTCTAAGGGAATGATGTTAAATTGAGACATAAAAGGTGAATAGGCAAAGGGAAGGGCAAAAAAAAAAAAAAATGTTCCAGGTTGATGGGCCACTATGTGCAAAGGCCCAAAGGTGGGAGAGGGCATGAGCTATTTGAGAAACTGAAAGTCAGTATGGCTTTTCCCCAACAGAGCTGGAGAGACTGACTAGTGAGCTATTGATAGAAACCAAATAGTATAAGACTTTCTAGCCAATGCATTGGGGTAATTTGTAAGGTATTAATTGATGGTTTTCAATGCTGGTATTATTATTAACCTTGAACCCTCCATCACTTGGGCTGTAGGCCAAGAGTTATTCTCCCAAGAGGTAGACGGAGTGCCACAAAGAAAACCAATAACAGAAACTTTAAATTTTTTGCTAAGTCGGGGCGCCTGGGTGGCTCAGTCGGTTAAGTGTCCGGCTTCAGCTCAGGTCACGATCTCGCGGTCCGCGAGTTCGAGCCCCGCGTCGGGCTCTGGGCTGATGGCTCAGAGCCTGGAGCCTGCTTCCGATTCTGTGCCTCCCTCTCTCTCTGCCCCTCCCCCGTTCATGCTCTGTCTCTCTCTGTCTCAAAAATAAATAAACGTTAAAAAAAAAATAATTAAAAAAAAAAAATAAATAAATAAATAAATAAATAAATAAATAAATAAATTTTTTGCTAAGTCTTGTTTCAAGTCTTATTTCAGATTCTGTGTCTCTCTCTCTCTCTCTCTCTCTCTCTCTGCCCTTCCCCCACTTATGTTCTGTCTCTCTCTCAAAAATAATAAAATAAACATTTAAAAAAAATTTTAAGGCAGGGGGAGTGCCTGGGTGGTTCAGTTGGTTGAGCATCTGACTTGGGCTCAGGTCATGATCTCACAGTTCCCAAGTTCAGGCCCCACATCAGGCTCTATGCTGACAGCTCAGAGCCTGGAGCCTGTTTCAGATTCTGTCTGTCTGTCTGTCTGTCTCTCTCTCTGCCCTTACCCCTCTCATACTGTCTCTCTCTCTCTCAAAAATAATAAAATAAACATTAAAAATTTTTAATTTTTTTGCTAAGTCTAAACCAAAAACATAACAGGCTGGGCATTAGAAAAAAATGGGGCAATATGCTTGCTGAGGTGGAATATAGTATAGGGCCTGCATAGGGTACCTGAGAAAAGAACCTGAGCACAGCTTCACAGATAAAGGTGATCCCCAGTGGGCTGTGGGGAGCAGACCAATATTTTCCAGTGTGACCAGAAAGTCACACTAAAAGGTAGGCTGACCAGGAAGTTGCTTGTGAGGCAATGCAAACACTGAGAGCAGCGAGTGTTTAGTGGGGGAGGCACAAGGGATTAGTACCTTGGGGTGGGTTGGAGTCCATAAGTTAATATTTCTTATCATCCTGAGATATCTATATTAAGTCTTGGGCATTATTTGAAAGGTAGTAGAAAGCCACTGGGGGATTTTAAATGGAAACCTGACTTGATGATATCCCTCTAGCTGGGTACAGAGAATGGTTTGAAGTATGTGAAACTGATTTCAAGGGAAAACTGTTAGAAGGATATTGCAGTAGTCTATCTAGGCAAGAGATGATAAGGACAGTAGCAGTGGAGATAATAGGAAATGGACAGTTTATTGATATCTTTATCTGCTCAGGCTGCCATATAATAAAATGTATAATAAAGATGAGAGCTTAAACAGCAGAAATTTATTTTCTCACAGTTGTGGAGGCTAGTCGTCCCAGATCAAGGTCTACCAGCGTTGGTTTCTGGTGATTTCTCAGCCTAGCTTGCAGATGGCTTGCATTGTGTCTTCACATGACAGAGAGGGATCTCTTTCTGTCTTCCTCTTCTTACAAATGACCTCATTTAACTTTGATTACTTCCTAAAGCCCCGTTTCCAGTTATATCACACTGTAGGTTAGGGCGTCAGTGTTTGAATTTAGGGAACACAGTGCAGTCTGTAGCAATATATTATATCTTTAGGAAATAGTCCTTGATTTAATGTGAGGATGAGGTGGAAGAGGGTAGGGGACTCAAGGATGAACTTAGAAATAATGGTGCTATTTATGGAGATTGGGCTCACTGGAGGTAGAGAACATTTTAGGGAGAAATATCTAAGCCTAATGTTTAACTTGTTTATTTTGAAGTACTATGAGATATCAATAGGAAATGGCAAGTGGGTAGTTGGTCATATGGGCCTGGAATTCAGAAAAGACATCTGGGATACAGATGTAGTTGTAGGGCTCATCTGCCTATAGATGGTTGTTCACTATAGGAGTGGAGGAGAGTCCATAGGGTAGTGGTTCTCAAACTGAAATTTGCATCAGAATCACTTGGATAGCTTGTTAAAACACAGATTGCTTGGCCCTACCCCCAGAATTTCTGATATCACTGTACTTTCAGCAGCATATGAATATTTTACAGCTCTTGAAATATACTGGTAAATTGCTTTTCGGAGAGCTCATAGCAATTTATATTTTTATCAGATGAGTATAACAAAGCCCATCTAACTGTACCCTTTATTGCATTGAATATTGTAATTTTTTTAATACTAAAGACAAAAAAGTAAACTCATTGCAATTTTATGTTGCACATCGATGGTTATCTGTGATGGTAAACATTTTTTCACATTTTATTTTTTGTTTATCTTTTTTAAAAGAATACTTTCATTTCTTTCTTTCTCTCTTTCTTTCTTTCTTTCTTTCTTTCTTTCTTCCTTTCTTTCGTTCCAGAGAGAAAACACGAGTTGGGGGGAGGGGCAAATGGCAAGAGAAAGAGAATCTCAATCGGGGTCCACGCTCAGCATGGAGCCCAATGTAGGGCTCAATCCCACGACCCTGGCATCCTGACCTGAGCCGAAATCAAGAGTCGGACACTCAACCAACTGAGCCACGCAGGTGCCGCTTCTTTTTCACATTTTTAAAATGCTGTTTGCATGTCCTTTGGTTTTTGGTAAAAACCCTTTTGTTTTTACATATTTATATTTTAACACATATATTCTTTGGCCCCTTCGGTACACCATTGTATTTTGTGACCAGCATATTTGGGAGATAATTTGCACTGATGAAATGAACCCTAATGCATGTGAGTTGAAAGAATTAGGCAGGTCTTTAATATTCACCTTTGTCAATATGATGAAAATACTCTGCTACTGATACTTTTTCAAGTTGAATAACATAAAAATGAGGCCTAAATGGTGCTACAGTTAGTTTCCATGTGTGTGTTTAGGGTAAGTAAAACCAAGACCTGGTTGTTCTGATTGACACTAAGTTCTCCCATGGCCTTTTAAAGGGGCTGAGGCCCAGAAATTCTTTCTCTTCTCTAAATTAGAACACACTTGACTGGCTCTGACAAACTGGCCATGACCTCATGTTCCTTCTTACACCATCCCACTGCATGTGAAAGCCAGCCCAAATGCTTAGTTAGGCAGCAGTGAAGCTACTGATGATAAAACCAGATCCTGCTGGGAGCTCAGCTGTCTTGTCTCTATGGCTGTTTCAGTCAAAATCGTGTTACTTTTCTGACAGCCTCTTTCAGTCAGCGATGTTAGATGACTTGAAAGTATACTTCAGCGTATGCTTCAAACACTTTTAAGACTCTTTCCTGGCCTACAGTCTCCCTTGTTAATTGGTTATAACCTCTGCCATGGCCCCCTGTCATCGCTTGTTTTGGCACCTACAGTCTCCACGCACTGAAGCCAGGACTAGGTCTGGTTTGATGGCTGTGAAGCAAATGTTCCCACAGTCATCATCAAATTGCATCTCATAAACACCCACCCTAGAGTTAATCATAGAGATACATTCTGGCTATCTGAAGTGAAAGAGAGCCAGCAGATTTTTCAGATAAAACGCACAGAGGTATATATATGGTGTCCCAACAAGGCCAACTCTCTTCATTTACACAGGACATTGGATTTTACAATATATTTTTGCTCTGAATGGAGATTCAGGGACCTTGCACCTCTTCTTAGACTGGGAACAAAGCAGAGCATGATGGAGTAGACTTGAACTTTAAGTTTAAACAGACCAATCGCCTGGTTCTGTGGCCTTGAGTAACTTTCTTCGTTTCTCAGAATTTGTTCCCTTATTTGTGAAATGGGGTAATACATTTCTTACAGGGCTGTTGAGAATGCGGAAACATGTAAAACATTGCAGGTGCTCAAATGTCAGCCCCCTTTCCTTACTGACTAGGAGTAGGCACCACTTTATGAAAGGAGTGGTCAGTGTCACTCGGTATGGAGTGGGAAGGTAAGTTCTCTAATGGATAGCCTTATTCTTGGATAACAATGGCTCAGCCACAAGGGCTTGAGTAATTGTTTTATTGCTTTGAACTTCCTTTGGCCCAGGGCCCCACCCAACCCATGTGAAAATGAATACCACTGAGCAGCCTAGTGTTCCTCAATTGTTAGCACTCTCAACACAAATTTGTAAAAAGAATTTAATTGCCAAAAATCAAATAACTACAACTGAATATTGCATAGGAAGACCAGGATTCCTAGTACATCCCAGGACTCTTACTTGTCATGTCCTTAGCATGACTCTGTCTCTCATTTTTTTTTTTTTTTTTTTTTTTTTTTTTTGGTAGTCCATGATGATAGGAAGAAGCAAGGAGGTAGAAAGAGAATGTACCTGTTTGAGGCTCCATCGAAAGCCTCTGATGCAGTTTCTTGCCAGGCATCCACTTTCTCTTTGCTGGAGATTTTTCACAATTACAGTTACATCATCATTAGAAGGTCTGAAAATCACAAATTAAATAAAAGCTGGCTGGGCTTGGGGTGCCTGGGTAGCTCAGTCGGTTAAGCATCTTGACTCTTAATTTCAGCTCAGGTAATGATCTCACAGTTTGTGGGATACAGCCCCGAGTTGGGCTCTGTACTGACAGTGTGGAGCCTACTTGGGGTTCTCTCTCTCTGCCCCTCCCCAACTTGTGCGTGCGCATGCTCGTGCGCTCTCTCTCTCTCTTTCTCTCTCTCCAAATAAATAAATAAACTTTTAAAAAAGAAAAAAAAAGTTGGCTGGGCTTTAGACCCCGTTAATGTAGGGTTGTGTGGAACAACTCAGCTTAGACTTGTCAAATACTGATCACCTATCATCCATATCTAGTTATTAAAACAGACTTTCTAATTAATCTCTGTGAGCAAGACATAGTCAGTTTAGACTTACTGCTATTTTTTTCTCCAAAGAAAAATTTTTTTTTCTGAATTAAAAAAACTTTATTATTTTCATTAATTTAGGCTGTGTTTCCGCACAATCTCCATCCTCTTCTACTTCAAATTTGACATCTATAATTATTTGAATTATTTTTCCTTTCATCATACTGAATACAGTATGAAAATCAGAACTTAAATAAAATATAGTGTAATTTAGAGGCTGATTATTAACTTTATGAGAAAGATTTCCTTTTCTAGTCGGAAATTCTCTGCTTCATCTAAGTCAGTGGTAAGGTAATGGAAAAGACAGGCAGGGATGCTTGGGGGGAGCTCTGGTCTAGGTTCTAGGGCCATTACCAACCAGTTTTGTCTCATTTGTTGTATCAAATAATCCTCTGGTGCTCAGTTCCTTAGTATCAGGGGGTTAAGCAAGATAATCTCCATAGTTATTTCTGTAAATTCAAGTTACAGGAACTCATCTGTTGTGTAAACCAAGGCCCAAATTTCTGTCTTGGACATTCTGAGTTTCTTATATAATTGTTAGTAGAGTCAGAAATTTCCCAAATTCTGTTTCCCATAATTCCTTAGTTCTATTAAGTGTCACTGGTAGTAGAATTCTAAATATTTTATTATAACAACAGCAATTTAAATTCAAGGGCATATGGAGAGAAAGTAGTTCACGTAAAAAGCATACTAATATATCTCATAAGATAATGAGCTTATTCAAAAGCTTGCAAAGTTTCTAACTAATGCAGTATTATGTTTTACAACTTGTATCTATAAAGTCCATTAAGCAGTGCATTTCCCCTTTGATTCAACTTTATGCATGTTCATATTAGTGATTACATTTTTTTTTTCAAATCACACCTAGAGTTCATGACTCGAGTCCTAAATTTAAGTTCATATTGGATTTCAATTCCATTGCCTTCTTCTGATACATTTAAGATACATTGATATTACTCGACCACATTTTTGGACATTTAGGATAACTCTCATTATTTAAAACAAATTTGAGAACCGAA
This sequence comes from Panthera leo, assembly GCF_018350215.1. Lineage (NCBI taxonomy): Eukaryota > Metazoa > Chordata > Mammalia > Carnivora > Felidae > Panthera > Panthera leo. The sequence goes on along the minus strand of NC_056680.1, from coordinate 80,952,066 downwards.
ACTCCACTAACCATAAGAATGACTTTAAAAGTGACTCACCCAATTTGGTAATCAACCTGTTTTTTTAAATATTAGGTTTGAATGGAAAATGAAGAAAGCAAAAGGCTATTAATAATGACATGAGGTGGGTGTATGAACAGGTGTAGTAGATTGTGGTGACAGAGATGTGAAATTGCTGGCTATTCTAAAGAACCACATCCCCATTTTCTCTGTCACCTTCTCAGCAAATGGTGGTTTTATGATTCGAAAAAAGATGTACTGAATGTTGAAACGAGACCATCAGAGTCTTTTTTGTTCAAGAGGATGAAAAGGTTTTAATGTAAAACTTCAGGACGCAAAAACAAGTATTATTTCTTTTCATCTGAATATGGATCCATAAAGGAGATCAAACATTTCCACAAGCATTTTTAATGTCTCTGACCAGGAAGTCCTTCATTTCACACATCTGGGAAGTTATCAGGTGTCCCTGACTTTATGTCCTAAATATCTTCAGTTGCCTCCTCTTCTCTGTGTCTTCATCATCACTACGTAGGCTCCTGCCATTATCCTGTCTTACCCGACAACTGCACCAGCTCCCTGTTCCCAACATTAATTCTCCATTCTGTCAACAAGCCCTGACCTTCTCAAACGTGAGTCTGGCCCTCCACTGTTAAAAAGCCATCAGCAAATTCCCATTTCCTTGAGAATAAAATGCAAACCTTCAGCATGACATAAAAGATTCATTATGGTCTGCCCTTCTGTTTAGCTTCAGCTGCCAACAAAGTCTTCCTCTCTCCCAACTTAATTTCTTGGTCGTGCTGAAACAGATTTTAGTTCCCTTAATTCACCTTGCTTTCTCACCACACTTCTCTGCACATACTGCCCCTCTTGCTTGGAAAGACCTTCCCCATGTCTTCATCTGGGAAACTCTTGCTCATCCTTTATGACTCCACCACCATTCCCTTTTTCCATCTTTAATCACTCTTTCAGGTCGGTGTTACACCAGTGTGTTCCCATGCATGCCCGATCGCATGCTTCATTCTACTCTAAATGGCACTTCATCACTGCACCATAGTGCAATTGTCCATCGCCCTACACTGAGACTCTGGAAGGGAAGGACTACCTTGTTCATTCTTTTCTCTCAACACTTAATATAGTGTCTGGCACAGAGCAGGCATTCTATAAATGTATGTTAAAATAACCAATGCATAAATAATCCAGGAAGGAAAAGTTCAACATGGAGCAACTGTATTTATTTAAGCTTATTTATTTTGAGACACAGAGAAAGCATGAGTGGGGCAGAGACCGGTGGGGTGGGGGGTGGGGGGATAGAGGATCTGAAGCAATCTCCTTACTGTCAGCACAGAGCTCAAAGTGATGCTCGAACCCATGAACCGCGAGATCATGACCTGAGCCAGAGTTGGATGCTTACCTGACTGAGCCACCCAGGTGCCCCTGAACATGGAGCCACTTTAAAATGGGATTAATTAGGACACTGATTCACATTATTTTTAATACTATTGAAGCTGCTACGATATACAACAGAAAAGTGGCCCAAAACAGTACCGAAAACTCACAGTAAACATTATTTTCTACTTGACTAAAAAGAACATTAAAACATCAACAATCTTTCCTGATACTTTTTATTTTACTTGAAAAGAAAAGGAAGCCTTCTCCCCTCATCATAATTTCATAAATTCATGATTTCCCCTCTCTCAAGCTATAGTTATCAGTGGCATTTAAAATCTCTGAAACTTCATTTATTCTAATTAAAACAGAAGAGGTAACTATTAATTGTAACTCTTCAACCACTTCTGTAAAGTTATTAGAAATTTTATTTATATATTCACAATGTAATTCTGTAAAAAATGCAAGCCCCCAAATAGTATGCTTTCATAGGGAGAAGCAACAGGTGAAACAAGGGTAAATCTCCATAAGCTTGGGCGACCAGGAAGTACGTCCTCACTTTTCTATGTGCCTGTTAATTTCTATACCAGGCCAAGTAGGAAGGCCAGAATGAGAGGTGACAGAAACTTAAGCTCAATTTGGACTTCTCTTTTCTTCTTGAAGTCTAGGGACTGATTTAGTTTCTGGGCATCAGAGGGGCAGGGAGAAGGGGTCTTTGGTCCTTAGTTTCATCCTTTAACCAGCTACATCTCAACACACACATGAAACAAGTGACATGGTAAAATTACAGGCTGTACCCCATTGGCTATTGTAGACATCTGAGCTCGTGAAAACAACAGTGATAGCATACTGCTCTCCACCAGAACCAAGTGATAGATTTTATTAACTAAGCTCTGAGAAGCTCAAAGCAACTTCAGATAAGTTTAAAATGTTATGTAAGGTTAATGGGTAAAATGAGTTCTACATCAATTATATAGAGTTCTACATCTATATAATTAAAATATTATATAAGGTTCAGTGTATGTGATATGCTGAACAATATCGTGAGAAGTGGGTGATTTTTATCAATAGGAAATCATGACCATGAAACAAATCCCGTGGTTTTAAACACATAGGAAAATAATAATGTCTTCGAAGTACACGAAAATATAAGCCCACTTGGAACTTCATACATATCTGTGCAACCTTATGTATGTAACAATACAAAAAAATCAGAAAAATGCATTCTAAGGTGTAACATTAGTTATTTCAGAGCAGCAGGATCTCTGATGATTTAATAATTTCGCCTTTCATTTTTGTGATTTTCTAAATTTTCTTTAATACACATTATCATTTCTAGAATAAAAATAATTAAATTGCATTTCTGTATTCTACTTTTGAGGGTATTATTACTGAGACAGAGGTATGTGTGTCTGCTCATGTGCACCCATGGTGAGTGTGAAGGTAGCATGAGGGCCGACTGTATTCTAGGCAGTAGAAATAAGCTTAAGTGATGATGAAATTGGGGAGGGCATACAGAGTGTGGATGAGAAAAAGCAGGTACAGTGGAAGGGCAAACCCTATCTCAAAGGGTACTCATTGCCAGCTGACTGCTGCATAGCTCATAGCAACTTTTCATGAGAAGCCAGATATCTAGATTTTTGTGTGAAATTTTTTGATGTTGGAAGTAAATTAGTTTTTAATTGTGAAGCACTGTATCTGCCACACCAAAGATGTCTGTAGGACAAATGTAGCTTCCGGAGAGTGTATCTGGACTTTTCTGCTCAGACCTATTGGTCCATAGTTTGATAAATTAATTTACAGTGCTTCCCAACATATTTGAGACCAGAGCACACATAAAGATATGATAACGTTCGTACAGCACACTGAAAGGAGCTTCTTGTTGCCTGGAGATATCTGAACTGTGGCCTCCTAATGCCTAGGTCTCATCCCCTCTCCTACCCCGGCCCACCCTGACTTATTGAGGAGCTGAAGAGCTATCTCGGACATCCCTGTAACTCACCATAATGCATTTGCATCACCCACTATGGTATGGCCCACTCTACCTGAAAGTGTGGAGGAAATGAAATGAACATGGCTTTCGGTGGTGGTGGAATAGGGAACAAGGTTATGGGGAGAAATCCCAGGATGCAGAGAGCATGTGGCAGGAAGCAGGGAGGGTGGCTGTTTGGGCTGGGGCACCTCAGTCAAGAGCCTGAATCCTAATCAACTTGTGTGAGCTCCTTGCAGACCAGGACTATAAAGGTCTTTGTGTCCCTGGGCCCTGGTGCAGAGGCTAACAGAGAAAGTGCCTAGCAAATGTTTGTTGAATAAATGAAGTGCGGTCCCAGGGTGCTGATTCAGGAAGAAGAGGCCTTACCTCAAGGTTCTACCACTTTTTGGGGATAGAGGGTAGGTACATTCCCTGAATTACTCTATGGACACCTACCACTCCTTTCTCTTCCCTGCACCCCCAGATCCCTTTCCCTGAGGAATTTAACTTATCCTTAGGAATCATACTGGCTTTTCCTACAACCCTCAGAAAATACTCTTGGACTTATTTTTCTTTCTTACGTCTCCTTCCCTCCAACCACCCCCCCCCCCCAAATAGGGCATGATGCAAGAGGAAATGCTAGTTAGTTTAAACCCACTGAGGGTGCACAAGATTTCTATAAAGCACAAGGGCCTAAAGAAAGATTTCCTGGATGGAATCCAGTTTCTGGATCTTCAGCTTCCTTCACTGTCCTTAAAACTGATCTGCCTGAAGATATCCTTGAGGTGTGGTGCTGTTTCCTTTGTCACTGCCTCTTGCATAATCCCCCTCCCCTCCACCTCCCTCATTATGAAAGGGCCTCCCTCCCCCTGGAGAGGTTACTGCAGCCCATTGCCCTGGGGTGGAAGAACCTCTAAAGTGGCAGACAAGAAGACAATTCAAATTATTGGCTTGGATGGTGAGAGGGGGGAATAATTATAATAATCCTTTTGAAACTCAGGAGGTTTTCAGTTCTTTGAACAGAATTAAAGGGGAAACTAATTGAGCGGTCAGCTGGTGATTCATTAAAAAATAATTTTTATGATTCATTACTATGTGATTTCAATTATATAACTCTGAAGGGGTTCAAATAATTGTAGGTCATTGCTGTAATAAAACTTTCAGTCTCGTGTTCTTATGTATGTGACTAAGTTTTTCGGCACTTGAACATTAAAAAAGAAAGTTACATGTAAGTCTAATTCTAGCATAAGTAATATTAACCCACAGATACAAAAGCTCATTGAAAAAAAGGCCCCGTTATCTCATTAAAACATATGCTGACAGTAAAATGTTAACCTATATTTAACATTTATGTAAATGTGTCATTCGTGGTGGTTGATCAGTGTTGTCATTAAATAACTATAATGGTAACGACAAAAGAAAGAAATGCCAGCATTATAGAACCAGAGAACATTTTGATTTGTATGTGTATTTTTATTGTAAAGAATTATGATAGAATGACCAATCATGGATTTCAAGCATCAAAAATATGTCATATTAGAATAAAATTTTGTGGGGAAAATGGAATGGAAATACGAGTTAAGGAGAAAACATGATGTGAAATTTCTGACATAAAAGAATTTGTTCCTATGTATTTTTTTAATGATGTGGGAATTAAACATCTCTGGTGTTTACATTCCTGGATTATATTTAAGAATCACATAATAGTTTTTTAAACAATATGTCAATAGTTATAATACACCAGATATATAATTATATAATAATGTCAATAGTTATGGTACACATCCTTTGCCACTATTTAAATTTATGATGAAAAAGTTTAGATGCAAATTTTAAAATGTGTGAGGGACTATAAAGTTTTCCGAAATTATTTTAGGGAGCATAGAAGCAGAGCCTAACGACGACTCATTTAGGAGCCAGGGCCTAGGACTGAATCAAATCTATTTTTCCCAGTGGTAATATAGACTCCATCTTTAGAATTATAATAATCACTTTATTTCCTTCTTCAGTGGTTAAAAAAAAAAGCTGTAAGAAAATCTCAGTAATTAGCTGTTACTCAGTAATAAGGAGAAAACATCTAGAGTATTTAGCTTTAAATAACTTCTGACTGCAGATGATTCACAAACTTAAAGTTTTCACCCAGACCTTTCCTCTCCGTTCTAGGTGTACATTTCCACCTACCTGACACAAGTCCACATGGCATCTCTGACAGGCAGTTTGCCCAACCATGTCTGCTGTTCCAATTCTGAGGCTGTAATTCCCCTCCCAGAACCTCACACTGGTTTCCCTTCTCAATAAATGTCCCTTCCCTTAGAGTTTTAGGTACCGCGGCCCCCATGCTCTCATTACTGTGGCTGTCCGGAGTGTGGAGGATGAAAAAATAAGAAAAGGGGAAAAAAAAAAAAGATTAAAAACAACAACAAAAAAACCTAAGTGATTTTTTTTCTGTTTTCTAGGAGCATTAGAGATCTCCTTTCTTGCTCATTGGACCAGAACTAGAGCCTTCTTCTGGAATTCTCTCTGTCTAGGCCTGGTTTCCACTTCTGGTTTTGGGCTATCCTGAGTCCCGGCTAGGAGACCCTGGAGAGAAAAGAAAATGGGAAACTCCCTTCTGGTTCAGCAGGACTTCAATTTTCTTCTTTCCCTATCTGCCTGCTACCATTTCATTTTAGAGTACTCATGTATTCTGCCCCTTTTATGTCTGCATTCAGTGGGTGGGACAGGATAGAGTCAGCTTACGTCGAAATGGAACCTCTGTGTTCTGTATCTTAACTTCTTATCGTAGAATAAGCATTTTCCATTTTGATGAAACAGTTAATGGGTGCATACCACACTCTTGATTGGACGTTTAGGTTGTTTCCAGTTTCTCCCTATTATAAATTGTGATGAGTTCATAGTTAGAACACAGGGGAGTCTCTCTTTCTGTGGGGGCCTGGGCCTTCCAAACAAATTCCTGTTACAGTGAGACTCTTCACCACTAGACTGTCTTTTAAATTAGCTGAAGCTAGTAGTTGTTAAGTTATAAGCAAGATCAAGCAACTCTATCCATAGTCCAGTAGTTTGAATTTAGGGGCAAATGTATTTGACCTGTAAGACTGATAGCAGTGTAATTGAGGGTGCATGGGTGGTCCAGAGCAGGCAAGCCTGACCTTTACTGAAAAGACACACATGTATATCTGAATAGTCCCATAAACGTTAGAGCCCTCTGACTCTCTCCCTGTCTGTCTGTCTGTCTCTCTCTCTCTCTCTCTCTCTCTCTCTCTCTCTCGGACAACCTGGCATAGTAAGATGTTGGTTACTGTGATGTGTTACACCTGCTGGAACCTGCAGAAAGCATTACTTTTCTCTCCTGTGGTTATGAAGCAGACCCTGTGATCTTGGGAGACCCACAGGCTTTCAGATACTCCCATTTCTCTCCATTGCCAGTACACTCTGCCTCTTCCCTGGAGTGGTGGGAGTTATAGCCCTTACTCTCTCCTGGGGTTAGGGGCCCTCATCTTTCCATCTCAGTGAGTCTGCGGAGGGCAGGAGGTGGCATAAAGCTTGTGTTTCTTTCTGTCATGTGTCATACATCCATGTTCTCTGTGTAAGGGCTCTCTTGATTAGAGAAAAAAGAACCAGATTTTAGTTCCAACTTAGGTAGTAGGAAATTACTCCCATTTTCTTCTGTCAGAATTCATCTGTCTAAAGGGTTAGATTTCTCTCCAGAAAGATGGTAGCAATTTACATTTCCACTAAAAATATATAAAAGTGCCCATATCACCACACCCTCACCAGTAATTCTCATTTATAATGTTTATTAATTTGACAGATGAAGCATGGCAGTTTCTTGTTTGAAATGTTCTCTTTAATTGCCTGTGAAGTGGAACATTTTTCCATGTTCACTGCCAGTTGAATTTCTTCTTTGTGAATTGTTCTTGTTCATTGCCCATCTATTTCCCAAGTGTTATATTTTTAAAGATCTAACATTTTATATTTATCATTTAGAAAAATCAGCAGTGGAAATATGAAGATGTATAACAAAACTCTATTCTCTAGTTCTGAAATCATTTTACTGCATTATTTATTCTAGGTCTCCATAGAAGAATGTTGGCAAATTTTGCATTAATAATGAAATCTAGAAAGCCTCTAAAAATCTAAATTAAGATAATGTCCTAAGTGTTCTTCTTACAACTTTTTGAGCAAACCAGTTACCAATGCTCTTCTTCCTGCCCTGCCTGCCCTCTGGTGGAGGTGTTAAAGAGCAGGCCTGGAGATCAAGCAAGCCATAAGGGAACTAGAAGTTGTGAAAAAGACCAGGGTAAGTGCAAATGACACCAGCCGTTGACTAATTGCAGAGCCAGAGTTTGACTTAACAAACCTCTGTTTCTTGGTTTTTCTAACATTAAATGGAGATAACACCATTTACCGTGGTGGCACCTTTCCATAGGTGCCGCTCTCCACCCGTGGTCCTGCTGACCCAGATGGTCCCTGAATGAGAAAAACATGCCCAAATCTGTATCTGGAAAAGAATACGGTTTGGTATAGTATAAAGAATAGTGGTCCAGGATGTTAGGGTTCTCTTCCCAGCTCTGGCACTTGCTAGATAGTTGAGTGCCTTTGGATAAGTCCCTTAAGCGCTCTGTAAATTAAGAACAATGATATTAATGGGTCTATTGTGAGGCTCAAACTAGTAATGCTAGTGAAAGTGCTTTGTAAACAGTAAACCTCTGCGGATGTAGGGTAATATTAATACAATGTTGACAACTTTTTCTCTCGATCAATATTTAACTTGACTTAGTATCTTTTGTATTTTAAAATAAGAAATAAATCAGTTTATCCTTTTAATCTTTAGCAAATAAATGGAGCCTTTGGTCTCATAGCCATAGAAAAAGCAAATTACATGTCCCAGTGTGACCCAGGTCTGTGTGTGTACTCTCTGATCTCACTTTCATTTTTGTTTTAATTATAGCATTGAAAGAGTAGAAGGTTTAAAATTACACCTTTCAGAACTAGTCATTATTCACTGACTCTGTGTTTCAAAAATATTGCTCATGTCTTTAAAATAAATTATCAGGTTCTTTTATTGTTACCTTGGCCTAAATATAAATTTATTGACATGGTGATGATAATGGTTTTTAGTGGTTTTTAAAACATTTCTTTGAGGCTGTAATAATGTAGAAGATTCAAACATACTATTTAAACATATTAAATATTTACATAAAATTTAAGTATTTAAATTGCTTACACATTTTATTCTGTGTAGCTGAAGATAAATGTGAAAATACGTAGATTTATAGAAATAGAAGGGTTGAGAGTTTTGTGCTCCTTTCTCTGCTACATACATAGTCTCTCCTCCCTCCCATCCACTTCAGTATGATACAGTAGAAGGATATAAGAGGTAGTTATCTGTTTTTTTTTTTTTTTTTTTTTTTTTTTTTTTTTTTTTTTTAATTTTTTTTTCAATGTTTTTTATTTATTTTTGGGACAGAGAGAGACAGAGCATGAACGGGGGAGGGGCAGAGAGAGAGGGAGACACAGAATCGGAAACAGGCTCCAGGCTCCGAGCCATCAGCCCAGAGCCTGACGCGGGGCTCGAACTCACGGACGGCGAGATCGTGACCTGGTTGAAGTCGGACGCTTAACCGACTGCGCCACCCAGGCGCCCCGAGGTAGTTATCTGAAGAGAGATAAAACTGTCAAAGGTACCTGGCCCAAGTCGCCATTATTCTTGCTTAGATATTTACAGTAGCTACCCATCTGGTTTTTCTACTTCAGTATGTCCTTAAAATAGCAGCCAGGACGATTCTGTTAAAATCCAAGTCAGATAATATCATTTTATTTATTTTTTAATGTTTATTTATCTTAGAGGGAGAGAGAGAGAGAGCATGGGGGAGAGGCAGAGGGAGAGGGAGACAGAGGATCCAAAGCAGGCCCCGAGCTGGCAGCAGAGAGCCCGATGCAGGGCTCAAACTCACGAACCATGAGATCTTGACCTAAGCCTAAGTCAGGCTCAACCAACTGAGCCATCTGGGTGCCCCAGTAATGTCATTTATATGCTCAAAAACCTCCAATGACCTTTCCTACCCAGTCCTCTTTTCCTACCCACCCCCTCACTGTCCGGCCAGCCACACAGGCCTCCTTGACCACACAAGGTCCAGTGCAGCTTTGCCCTGGAAAGTGCTTCCCTCAGAAATCTCCAAGAGTGGCTGCCTGACCTCCTTCAGGTCTCTTCATCTTCTCAGTGGGATCTTCTCTTTCGCCTCTTCTAAAATTTCAACTTTCACCCCACTCCTTCATCCCTTCCTTCCATAATGCTTATCACCATCTAACATACAATATGTTTATTTATTTCTTCTGTTTATTATCTGTCTCCCATTCGAATGTAAGCACCATGAGGTCAAAGGGTTTTGTTTGTTTTGTTATCTGCTGTATCCTCAATGCCTGGCTCATAGTTAAGTTCTCAAAAAATGTTTGCTGAATGAATAAATGAATGAATAAAACAAAGACAAGTCATGGTCTTGTTTGATTTGCAACATGTAAAAATTATAAAATTTTCATCAAAACTTTTTTCAAAAGCCAGATAACTTTGGATGGTTTCTGGTGATGAAAAATCTAAGGTATATGTGTTCTCCTCTTCTACCCCCTCCAAATACTTTGGCCATTTTATGTCTCAAGAATTAAGATCTCCATTAATCCATCACTGTTCTGTTTAATCTAAGTGTAATTGTATAAATCACTCCCAGTTTGTCATGAAAGGAGGAGAGAATTGAATAGTAATGAAATATCTGTCCTTTGCTTTTTTTGACACTATATTCTGATGATCTTAGCTTTGTTTAAAAATTTTTTTTAACGTTTATTCATTTTTGAGAGAGATACAGAGCATGAGCCAGGGAAGGACAAACAGGGAGGGAGACAGAATCTGAAGCAGGCTCTAGACTCTGAGCTGCCAGCACAGAGCCCGATGTAGGGCTCGAACCCACAAACTGCGAGATCATGACCCAAGCCAGTCAGACACTTAACTGACTGAGCGACCCAGGTGCCCATCAAAACTAATGATGATCTTAGTTTTGGCAACCCATTTTCTGACTTCTCTTTCTCCCATGTTTCCAAAATGCAGGCACCACCAGAGGATCTTGCTTGGATTTCTTCTCTTGCTTTGTGTATTCTTAACCACTTTTCTGGCTTCTATCATCTCCTTTTCTTAGATGACTCTTAATTTGTAAACCCAATCTTGATATTTCTTATTGGCTCTCAGTTCTGCATGTCCCAGACTGACCATATCCATCTGGCCACCTTTCAAGTTCTCAAACCTTACATATCTAAAACCACATTTATCTTTCTCCTTTAAAACTGGCTCCTGTTCCAGGAGTCCATTTCTGTTAATAACTTCATCTTCTTCCAAGTTTGGAAATGTTTCCAAGGTTTGTAATCGTTTATGACTTTTTCCTTGTTGTCAATTGTCAACCCTTCTTGCTTATATCTCTAGAATATTTCCTGATTCATCCTCTTCTTTGCTTTAAGTAGGTCAGGAATGTGGCCTGAGATTCGGCATTTCTAATATGCTTCTGAGTCAAGCTGGTTTTTGGTCTGTTCACCACACTTGGAGTAACAAAGGCCTGCTATAGGTTAACAGTGGCCGTTTGAACACAGTCTTTCATTTCCTGGTCCATGGCCATATCTAAGAAATACTTAATTCTCTTTCAGAAATAGAGATCTGATATTGCCTGGTCTTGCTTTAAAAGAGAAAATGTCTTTTCTATGTCATAGAAGATTTAGAAAATTACAGAGACAGAAGGTAAAAAATTCAAATCAGCCATAAAGGTCAGTTCACAATTAATCATTAACACTTAGATATATCCTTTTAGTCCTTTATTTCTTTGTCTATAAATATATTTAAGTTACATTTATATTTTTAAAACCATAGAGGAATCATTCTTCCTTTAGTTGCCCAAAGTGTAAATATGCTAAGCGTGTTGAATCCCCTGTCTTAAAAAGTGGAATCTGCCTTCTCTATGTGATAAAAATGCTCACTGCTCTGTTTCTTGACCTCTCTTACATCTGGGAACTCGGGACTTGGTGCAGCCAAGCAGATGCATCCTCTCTAGACTTTGATTCAAGAACTGGTGACTCAAAGCAGCAGGGATGACGCAGAATCCGTTCTGGCCAGGGCATAGCAGCAATGGCAGCTGCATCCGGTTTCCAGTGGCGGGAGAGACAGCTGTTCTGTGGCAGTGTGCAGTGTCCAGCATCCAAGGACTTGGCATTGCAAATTACGAGGTCGGTGCTTGGCAGCTGTGGTAATGACTTCACAAAACCAGTTTTTCAGAGTGCTTTGGGTGTGGTTCTTGCCCAGTGGTTTATCTTTCCACCTTTACTTCTTAAATTAGCTTAAAAGTTGACTTAATTTACTGGCAACACATACTAATGATATTAACAATAACTAACTCTTAGTGCTAATTATGTGCCAGGCAAATTTCAAAGTATATTTACATGTAAAGTATGCTTTATGTATATTAATTCATTTAATATTTATAGCAACTCATTGTGTATGTACTAGTGTTATCCCCATTTTACAGATGATGATACTGAGCCACAAAGAGGTTAAGTTACTTGCTCAAGGTCACAGGACTTTAAATGGTCTTGAAATTCAAATCTGGTCAGTCTGACCTAGTTCTTAAGAGCCCTATCTGATACATGTACTGTTTCATAACCTGATTTTTTCATAAGACAAAATTTCATGAGCATTGCCATGTTATTAAATATTCATCTAAATATTTAATGTAGCTGCATAGTGTTCAATTATAAGGATGATTCCTGATTTGTTTAACTTGCTATTTTTGGACATTAAGAATATCCTGTCGCCTAAACTTTTTGTTTGTTTGTTTGGGAGAGAGAGAGGGTGCAAGTGAGTGAGGGACAGAAAGACAGAGAATCCCACAAGAGGCAGAGAGAGAAGTGGGGCTTACCCAAAGTGGGGCTCGTGCTCACGAACCGTGTGATCATAACCTGAGCCGAAGTCAGATGCTTAACTGATTGAGCCACCCAGGCACCCATAAACTGTTTTTGTTTTTGTTTTTGTTTTTGTTTTTGTTTTTAATAGCCATGACTCTCCTTGGGATAAAGTCCTAAAAGTAGAATGCTTAGTCAAAGGGTATTCTGATTGCTTTCCAGAAAGATTATTCCAGTTTACACACACAGTAGTGTGAGGGAGCGTCCTGTTTCCCTCAGGTGTTAATAGCATTGAATATTGTCATTAAAATTTTTTTCTTTGTAATATTGAAAATGATAGACAGTTTTCATTTAGGCCTGAACTTCTTTAAACATTTAAAAATATATGTGTTGGTCATTTGTCAAAAGTTCTTTTGTGAATTGACTGTTCCATCACCTATGGGATAAAGTTGAAACCTTAGAAGACAATTCTAGGTTCTTTCTACTCTGACCCCAACTTCTTGTCTATCTAATTCTCCTATAAGTCCTAAGAATCCACCCTACACATCCTGGGGATTATTTTGTTTTGTATGAGTTGAAACTGTATGAATGTGCTATTTTTATCGGCCAAAAATGGTTGACCGTTGACATTTTCATATGGTTAAATTTTATAAATCTCCAAAACATTTGCTTTCCCACTAGAATGTTTTCACAAATGTCTTGGTCTCTCTCTGCTTGGTGAAATCCTTCCCTTTCCTTATGAAGCCAGGTTCACTGGTCATCCCCTACCCCTCTATTCCTTTGCCATCACATTCCTCTTCCCCTTCTTACCCCAGTTTAGGTAACTGTAAATAACTCCTCTTCACCATCTCCACTCTGCTTCTTGCCTATCATAGCCGTAGAATGCATTGCAGCTGGATAATGAGTTTGCATCTGCCTGGCAGAGGCCAGGCCCTCTGCTGCTCTTTGCCAGCAGAGACTCTCTTATTTATTTTGGCAGTTAACAAAGCTAACAAGGTTTCTGGCTCACAGCAGTTGCACAGCAAATATATGTTGAAGGGAAGAGCTAGTAACTTTCAGGCCCAGGAAGTGCCTTATTAACCAAATAATAATTGCAATTTCCTTCCATGTTAAGTAAGGAAGAGTATGTGTAATGTCTTCTAATTTGCTTGGTTGGTATTTTGTTTGGCATTGGCCCTTCTTATTTTGAATCCTCCCTCAATTTAATTCATTTTTTCCTATTTTCAGATGTGGTAGTTATATTTCAGTTCAAAGAAATTAATTTATTCCATGGCACAGTTCTCAAGGGTGAAAGAACACAATTCTCTAACTAACTGTATAGTAATCAGTGTACTTTCCAAGGAATAAATGTACTTTTTTCCTTTTAACTATATTCATCTTTTTTCTTAGGTAGACTTTTAGGAACTTTTAGTGACTTCCAGGAAGCACTAATGCTATAGATAGAGTTGTATTTCAACAAGCTTCAGGAAACATTAAAAGTAGAATTTTCTTTAATTAAAGTGTAGTTGACATACAATATTATGTTAGTTTCGGGTTTACAAAAAGTAAAAATATTTTTTAAAACCATTAAAAACACTTAAACTGAATCTTATTAAGGTAAAGCCTCTATTTATAAAAGATAACATTGAACGATCAATTTATTTTTTTTTAATTTAAGTCCACGTTAGTTAACATATAGTATGATAATGGTTTAGGAGTAGAATTTAGTGATTCAACACTTACATAACACCCAGTGTTCATGCCAAAAAGTGCCCTCCTCCTTAATGCCCATCACCCATTTAGCCCATCCCCCCTAACCTCCCCTCCAGCAATCCTCAGTTTGTTCTCTGTATTTAAGAGTCTCCTATGGTTTGCCTCCTTCTCTGTTTTTATCTTATTTTTTATTCCCTTCCCCTATGTTCATCTGTTTTGTTTCTTAAATTCCACATATGAGTGAAATCCTATGATATTTGCCTTTCTCGGACTGACTTATTTCGCTTAGCATAACACATTCTGTTTCCATCCATGTTGTTGCAAATGGCAAAATGTTTTTCTTTTCGATCGCTGAGTAATATTCCATTGTGTGTGTATATATATACACGGGTATATATATACACGGCATGTGTATATATATATACATATATATGTATATATATGTATATATATATACACTGCATCTTCCTTATCCATTCATCAGTTGGTGGACATTTGGGCTCTTTCCGTAATTTGGCTATTGTTGATAGTGCTGCTATAAACATTAGGGTGCATGTGCCCCTTTGAATCAGCATTTTTGTATAAATACCTAGTAGTACAATTTCTGGGTCGTAGGGTAGTTCTATTTTTAATTTTTTGAGGAACCTCCATACTGTTTTCCAGAGTGACTACACCAGTTTTCACTCCTACCAGCAGTGCAAAAGTATTCCGCTTTCTCTGCATCCTCACCAACATCTGTTGTTTCCTGAGTTGTTAATTTTAGCCATTCTGACAGGTGTGAGGTGGTATCTCATTGTGGTTTTGATTTGTATTTCCCTGATGATGAGTTGCACGATCAATTTAAATTGCACTTACAAGAAGAAAGTCATGGAATCATAGAACTTTAAAGGTAGAGGATATCCCCAAGGTTTTCAGTATGTACTCTGGTGGAAAAATTCCAAGTAGGAATGGAGGAGAAAAGATAATAGTTTCACTTTAGCACTGGCTCCATATTCCTCTCTCCAGTTAATTTTCAAGAGAAATTACAACCCTTACTCATCTTCTCTTACCTACATATCATGCCCTAGTCATGCTTCAAACAAGTGCAGGTAGAAGCAATCTCAATCCAGGCCTCCTTTTGTTTACAGCCTGAAGGGACTGGATGCCCTGGCTCCCCCATGACCCCCAGACATCCAGACATCTTTGGTCTTTTCTTCCTGCTTGCTCATTAGGCATGTGTGTGCTCAGAATTTTGCCTTTCTTTGCTAACCAGGGAACTGGTTCAGTTTTCCAGATCCAAAGATCCAGAAGATCTGTTTGAGATTTTTAAATAGGGGGTGGGAGGTTATAATGAAAAAGATAATAGCAACTAAATGGTAAGAATGTGGAGAAATTGGAACCCTCATACACTGTTGATGGGAATGGAAAATGGTGTAGCCACTTTGGAAGACAGTCTGGCATTTCTTCAAATAGTCAAACATAGAGTTGCCATATGATTCAGCAATTCCGCTTTTAGTTATACCCAAGAAAAATGAAAAGATATGTCCACACAGGAGCTGGTACATGAATGTTCATGCAGCATTAATCATAACATCCAAAGAATAGAAACAGCCAAAATGTCCATTAGCTGGTGAATGGATAAATAAAATGTGGTAAGTCCATTAAATGGAATATTGTTTATCAATTAAAAGAAATGAAGTACTGATACATGCTACAACATGGATGAATATTAAAAACATGCTAAGTGAGAGAAAACAGTCATAAAGGACCATATATTTATGATTCTATTTATATGAGATTTCTAAATAGGCAAATCTGTACTGAGAGAAAGTAGATTAGTGGTTGCCTAGAGTGATGGCAGAGGGTAGGGGTGTGGGTGTTCTCTTTGGGGTAATGAAGGTGTGCTAAAATTGATTGTGGTAATGGATGTATAAGTCTATGAACATACTAAATGCTGTTGGGTCATACACTTTAAATGGGCAAATTATATTGTATGTGAATTTATGTCAGTAAAACTGAAAAAAAAGAAAAGAGGGGGGCATTTGGGTGGCTCTGTCAGTTAAGCGTCCGACTCTTGATTTCAGCTCAGGTTATGATCTCACAGTCCAGAGATTGAGCCCCACATCGAGCTCTGTGCTGATCGCACAGAACCTGCTTAGGATTCTCTCTTTCTCTCTCTCTCTCTCTCTCTCTCTCTCTCTCTCTCTCTGCCCTTTCCCCACTCATGCATGCCCTGTGTCTCAAAATAAATAAATAAACTTTTAAAAAAAGAAAGAGAATAGGGGTTTTGTGTCTTTTTCATTTAATTTTGTCTTCTTGTACTTCTGTGGCTAGCTGGACGTTCCCATGCCTAATTTCAAACTCATTTTGCCCTTTGATTCTGCCTGAAGTCCAGCCAATAGCTAATGTGGCAGGGTGGAAATTTAACTCACACTACAACCCAGACACAAAGAGAAAATATAAGTTCTTTATTTAGTCTATAACAAGTCTGGCTTTTCTGAAGCCCCAACTGATGGATAGTGGTGAAACGAATGGCATGGTTAGCAGTCTCTGGGAGGCCACTGTGGTGGAAGAAATGGCTGGAACTGATTTACCTGTAGCAACCACACACACAATTCTTGTTGTGACTAGATCCACTCAAATGACCAATGGACAGAATAGTGTGATGTTCCATGTATATAATTCTCAATTCTTGTTTTGATTCTTGATTCTCTGCCTTGCTTTGGCCTTTGTTTTCTATGTGATTCAAGACTTGCTTTAAACCCTGTGTATGTATGCTCCTTAACTCCCAGTGGCTCTCCAGACATGTGACTATGGGCTCTGTCTTAAGCACTGATTCCCAGGTGATGCATATGTCTCTGGGTTTGCTGTATTCCTGCGCCTGGTCACAAATGTTCAATGTCTCAGTCTCTTAATCATGGCTTCTAACCCCATCTCTATCTGTGATCAGTAGCTGGCTCAGGTGATAAAATAGTTTCCTGAGGCATTAGAGCTGTAGAATATATACACTTAATTCCCTTCTTAGGAAACTATATTTAAAAGTACTCTAAAATGTTTTAAATAAAATTTGCCATAATTTTGTATTGATAATGCTCTGAGTACTTATTATACTATTTACAGTTCTATTTTGTTTGTTTCTTTGGAAAGAGGACTGCCTAACTGTTGATGCTTTGAATGGAGGGAAGTACAAAACAGTGTTATATTAGTCAGCCCAAGAGGAAGATGAACTGTAATGTATATTTGCTTTTCCATTGTTTAATCTTGGCCAAACCAGGTCAGTGAAGTGACAGTTCAGAAAGGAATTCAAAGAGTACTTACAGGCTGCTTTGAGCAATTGATTCTGAAGAATTGTGACTTCTGTAAATACCAACAAATTTCAAAATTGGTATACAATCAGTACTTAAGGAATAGGACCTTAGCATTGATATATGCCCTACTGTCTGAGTGCCAATATAATGGGAAGTCTTTTTTCTTTTTTAACAAATAATTCATTATTTGGGGGGAAAAACAAATTCAAAAATATTTAACATTATATGAATACCTGTTGAATTTACAAAGAGACAAACTTGATTAAACTATTTGACTACTAAGTGAACATGGATTTGGTGTATTTTATAGGATTTTTTTATTCAATAGAAACTATCTATGTGTTATATATAAATCAAAGTCCAGGGGAATATATATGTAAATATATATAAATAAATATGTACATATAAGTAAATCATGACTATATATATATATTCTTAGGTATATTGTGCTAAGTTTCAGCTGGATATAATTTTCACAGCAGCCTGGAGCCTGCTTCAGATTCTGTGTCTCCCTCTCTCTCTGCCCCTCCCCCACTCACACTCTGTCTCTCTCTCAAAAATAAATAAACATTAAAAAATTTTGTTTAAAAAAGTGAAAGGTTGATAATGACAACCTAAAACAATTATATTCTTTTGGGTATTTATTTACTTACTCAGATACTCACAAGTTCTTATGAAGTTTAAAAATTCCTGAGACATTTATAACAACTTTAAAGCAGCTATGGAAGAAATACTAATAAAGCATGAGGTGTAATTACATAGATTGCTAAACGTGAATAAATGCAATGATGATAGACAAAGAACAGTCAAGGAGAGGGAAAACTGGAAATGAGAAGAGTGAAGCATTGAAGGAATGATCTAACTGTAGCCCTGGATGAGTCACTGACAGTCAAGGGGAAGAGTGGGGCATAGGAACAACATGTTTGCACAATTTAAGCACCGTGTTGGAATTAATGTGTGTATTCCCACACAAACTCCTACCTCTCATTCCATTTGTATTGGTTGGGATGCAGATTAGATAGACCACTGTATCAAAGGGGCCCAACATATAATGAGTTAAACAAGGAAAATCCAGAGTCTATAAGGTGGCTTCTCAGTGTCTAGGACCAAGGCTCCTTCTGTCTTGTGGCTTGGCCATCCTTGAAGATGTTGCTTTTATCATTCACACTGCAGAAGATGGTTCACCACCATCCCAACTGGGCCCACATTCTATCCAGTGGGAAAAGGAAAGGGGGAACCAGATGGTCTTATGAAGCCTGAAATGATTATTAGAAAGGGAAATGAAAGAGAAAGGAACCTGACCATGTGTCCAGTATGATTTAAGAGAAGATTGATTTGGAAATTTAGGTAGCATTATGTCCCTTAGGTAACATTATGTCTTTCTAGGAAAAACTGGTCAATCTCCGGGGTACCCCCACCTGTTCTGTTTCTCTTCTTAAGGAGATGCCCTGTTATAATGGGAAGAGGGATGTGGTTTATTGTTTCCCTATTGGGGTGAATTAGAAAGGTTTGGCTGCACACCAGCATTCAGCAAGGGTCAGCCACAGAAATGATCTTTCCAGGGCACTACATGAAAATCAAGGACAAACTTTGATGCCATTGGTATTACTTTCATTTATTCAACACTGGTTCTCAAAGTGTAGTCGCTGGATCAGCAGTATCACCATCACCTAGGAACTTGTGCAAACTCTCAAGTCCTACCTCTGACCTACTGAATCAGAAACTCTGGGGGTGGAGCCCCACAACTATGTTTGAACAAACCTTCTAGGTGATTTGAGGCATGTTAAGTTGGCGAACCATGGATTTAATGCAACTCACTAAAAGGAGGTGTCAGAATACATATTTAATTGACTGATTCTCTTTCTCTCTTGGTTTCTTTCTCTATTCCTTCTATAATTCCCTGGGACTAAAAAACAGTGAGCTTTCATTTACTTCTCCTAATATCCTACTTCGATAAAGCATCCACTTTCATATCAACCTCACTTAAGAAAACAAGCAACTAACAAACTAAACTAACCAAACCATAAGAATGGGCCCTTTGGAGGCACCTGGTTGGCTCAGTCTGTTAAGCATCAGACTCTTGATCTCGGCTCAAGTCATGATCTCGCAGTTCATGAGTTCCAGCCCCACATGGGACTCTGTGCTGGCAGTGCAGAGCCTGCCTGGAATTCTCTTTCCATCTCTCTCTGTCCCTACCCCACTGGGGCTCTTTCTCTCTCTCAAAATAAATAAATAAACTTAAAAAAAAAAAAAAGAATGGGTCCTTTGGGCTTTGTTGGGGAGAGGAGAGGGAATAATAGGTATTTGGAAAATAGCCTGGATTGCTGCATGATCCTATTTTGAATGCCAGAAACTATTTTGTCTTTGCATTCCTTTAATATAATACTAATTTCCAGCCCTTTTCCTGATGGATCTGACTAATGGATTCTGCCAAGGATACTGTTTTCAGACCAGGAAGAGAAGAGCACATTTTCCACAGTATTGTATCACCCAATTACATCTATTCACTTTTGTTAGAAGTCTACACTTACATTTTTTAAAAAAAAATTTAGTGTTTATTTTATTTTTTAGATAGACAGAGGGTGAGTTGGGGAGGAGCAGAGAGAGAGGGAGACAGAATCCGAAGCAGGTTCCAGGCTCTGAGCTGTCAGCACAGAGCCTGATGCAGGGCTCGAACTCACGAACCGTGAGATCACAACCTGAGCCAAAGTTGGATGCTTAGTCAACTGAGCCACCCAGGCGCCCCAGTCTACACTTAAATTTGATGAGAATGATGAAGAGGACCAGCTGCCTACTCCTACAGTGCTTCACAGAAAGAAATAGTACCAGGCAACAAAAACAGAGAGAAATAGTCAAGAATAGACAATGTCTAATTCTGGCTCTGTTTCTATCCCAGCATCCTCAGTGTGCATAGTTTCCCTTGATTATAAAATAGAGATAAATTCTAAATGCAACATTACATAAAAACACATTTATTTTTACTCCCTCCTCTGCATGGAGACAGTAATTTGTCTTCATCTCAATGTGAGTTAGAATTTATAATGCCTGAATAAAAAATATTTCAATTTTCATCCATTTAGCAATAGTATGTTTCCTTGGGAGAGAGTTGCCTAGTAAACAAAAAAAAATGTGTGGGATGTTAGGCTCTTATAATCACTTAAAAGAAGTGACTCTAAATATGCTACATTAATATGGCTATAAATCGGAAGTTGTCATTTTTGTGAATGGAGAGTTTATGTAAAAAGAGACACGGTTCTTCCCTTCACTTAATCCATTCTCCACATGTCTGACCTTTTGAATAATCATTTTAAAAATATAAATTGCATCACTCTCCTCTTGTGGGGCTTCCGAATGCACTTAGTTGCTGCTGAGACACTACAGGATCTGCCCCTGCATTCTTCCTTGGTGTCGTCTCCAGGCTTTTCCCCCTTGCTTATATTGGCTTTCTCCCCATTTCTTAAAGAAGCCACATTCTTTCATACCCTAGGGCTTCGGGGTGCGCCCTTTGCCAGGAATGTCCTTTCCCTTACCTCTCACCCAGTTAATTCTCGTTTATTCTTAATTTCTCACTGAAAGTTCTCTTCCTCAGGAAAGCCTACTGTGGCTTTAGGAGTCTGCTGACCCTTTCCCTTCATATACATTATCAGTTTGTAGTTATGAATTGATTTGGTGCTTATTATTTTATAGTCTAAATTAGAGAATAAACCCTGTAACATCACAGATCACGTCCATTTTGTTTACCTCTCCAGAGCCAGTGCCTGGCACACTACCTGGCAGGTAACAGGGCTCAATAAATATTTCATGACTGGATTACCAAATGTCTTGTCACACAGCAAAATAGACACTGTGGTTTGATTTATAAATGATCATTTATCCTGAAATTCTAACATTACAGTGTATTGAATTTGATTGTTCCCAAATGAGTTGAGTTCCAGAATCTGCAAACTGGTTATTTGACAGATTACATTTCTCTATAGAAAAGCTGTCATCGTTGGTCCAGGCCTGCATCTGCCAAGAATAACAATTAGAGATCCGTTCACCTCCATTCCGAATATTGGTGTCCTTAGACTTCAGTTTCCAAATCAGGGTTCCTAGTTTTTAGCCTCCACATAGTTTTTGAGGCCTTTGTTGTTGTGAAATTAAGATAGAAATGGTGCCTTAAAAAGATGATTTTTAGTTTATTTTCTCTCAGGGGCTCTTTCATTATTGGAGTGTTTGCATAAGGAGAGAGAAGCATTACTGTCAAAGTGTGCTCAGCATTAGAGGTGGCCTTAAGAAGCTGGGAAAAAGAACATCTTCCAAGAGTATTTGGAAGAGATCTGTCAGCATCCCGTGACAGCTTCCACTGTAGAAATGTATTTGTGTATATGTGGATTGCAGGTGGGGTGGAAAAGGAAGAGAGACATATTCTACTCAGAGGAGGAGGGGTGACCCTGGAATCAGTCCCTTGTACACTGGAGTGTTCCCTGCTGTTCAGTCACAGGGGCAGCTGCAAGGCCCTAGCTACAGTTGGAATGCTGGCTCTCAAAGACGTCAATGGCACCTAAGTGCCACCCACAAACGCAGATGTATTACTTACAGAGCCCAGTATTAGTCCGGCATCATAAGAACTCATTGCAACTCTCCTTCCTTGAGGTCAGTTTAAATCAAGTTCAGTTTTGCCTTCAAGTCCCTCCCAGACCTGTAGAAGCACATTAGTCTCAGAAAAGCCTAAGCGGCTAAAAATTTCCCTACCAGAAATTTCTACTTCAACAGCCCTGACATGCGTTCCTCCAGCCTTTGTTTGAATACTCACCTCCTTCACAGATAGCCTCCTTCATATTTGGACAGGTCTCATTGTTACATATTTAACTTCCTCATAGTGTAATGAAATATGCCTCCCTGGTCTTTCACCTCATTTGTCTTTGTTTTGCCCTCTGGAGCTATGCAGAATATGTCTGATCCTCCTTCAACATGATAGTTCTTCAGACATTTGAAGACAGCTGTCAGATCCTCTCCCCTAAATCCTCTTTGCCAGGTAAAATAGCCTCAGATCTTCCAATTGGACCTTTTATAAATAGTGTACTAAAGTGAAAAATGTATGAGCAACCAGCCTAGGCAGACCTGGGCGCTCTTGATTTGTTTTTATTCAGTTACTTCCTCTTTTTGCATTTGTTCCCATCAGTAAGTAGAATAAGTATGATACATCCTAACAGGGCGAAGTGCTTGGCTCAGTGAGTTCATACAGTAAGGAGGGACTTGACCAAGGCAGGGGAAGTCAGCTAAGCCTTTCTTAGGAGGTCAGTGTTGAACTGAACTGATGGATGGGTAATAGTTACCAAGGTGAAGAGGAGAAGAATTGCTCTCCAGGCAGA
The DNA here is from genome assembly GCF_018350215.1 of Panthera leo. Classification (NCBI taxonomy): domain Eukaryota; kingdom Metazoa; phylum Chordata; class Mammalia; order Carnivora; family Felidae; genus Panthera; species Panthera leo. Next base: position 80,929,444 of record NC_056680.1, on the reverse strand, counting down.
AGGAGCAACATGTACAAAAGCCCTGTGATGGGTAGGGCATGTGATGGAGGTATAACCTTCTTGGTCTTTAATTTCTATATATATGCAGAGATGGATTATAATACCTTCTCCTTTACTAAAAGAATTATTTCAAGGACCCTTTAGATGGGTGTGAATGTGCTTTAAAGTAGTAAAATACTATGATTTTAATCACAAAAAAAAGAATCCCTTAACCCAGTCAGGCCTGTTCCATCAATAGGCATTCCCATGTCTGTCTTTTTGCTTCTGCTCTCCCCATCCTAGAAAGGCCTCTCCTTTTCCGTTTATCCAATCCCTACAATCTGTATTGCCCATCTCCTCTTCTTATTCGTCTGGGAAGCTACCCTGGGCAGTGAGGCTCAGGTCTGTTTCTGTAGTGCAGTGGTTAAATGCAGGGTCTTGGAGTCCTGAGTTTGAGTGCAGGTTCCATTCCTGACCACCTCGTGGTTCTAGACAAATTGCTTAATCTCTGACATTTAATTTCCTTATCTGTGCAAAAGAGGTAATAATAGTAACTATTTCATTCAACTGTTTGTGAGGATTAAGTGAGATATCTGCATCTCTCTCTATATTTATCTCTTTGTATCTGTACATATATGATAGAGCCCTTCCTGATGGTTCTTACTTCCTTGTACTGTACCTCCTATGTGGCCCACACCAACTGGCTCAGTAATTTTAAGGCAGATTCTAAGGATAGAGGCATTGGAAGGAAGCCATATGCTCTGCTCCTGAGTATTTGAAGTCTCTGGTCCACTGGCTGTCACTACTGCACATCCGTGGAAGTGCCCCTCCATAAGCCCACATGTGCATGTGTGCACAGGACCTGTGAGCCACCCACTAGCCAAACCAGGTACCCTATAGCTCCCCAGCCTCAGAGTCACCGTGCATGACCAAATCACCCCAGCAAAACTGCAGAAGGCAAGTTATATTATGCTTTAAGTGGCAAGTAAAATCACTTTTCAAAATGCCTTCAAGTCTAAGGCTTTTCTGGATTAATAATTATTTTGCAGAATCTGATTTCATAAATACAGCTTGACAGTGTTTAATAACAGCAAAACAAATTATTTAATCCTTAAATTAACAGGTTTTTAAAGTTCTTACATTAAAATGAGGTTAACTAGGTGAAATTCTAGTATTATTTTCTAAAACATTGTAACCAGTGTGTCAAGACTACAGTCAAGGTTCTTGTAGTGGCAAGATATTTAATTTCTATTCTATCTTGGAAGAGACATGAAACATGCTAAACTGATTAAGTCAATTGATTTAAGATTCTTTATGTTTACCTCCTGCAGACAATTGTGGTTCAATATTGCAAGTAATTTTCTTCTCTGTAGAATTAAAAGAATGTACAAAACAGAAACTAAATCAGTGTTGTGCTTGCAATTTAAAATATAACCCCCTACCAACACCACTCTGTGTTTGTTTCATACTTCAAATACTTCTCATGCTCTGCTAGGTCAGGAACTATAAAAGACATTGTAATGGGTGTCTAGTTCTGCGATCAATAAAGCTAATTTAAACTATCCTCTAATAGGTGAGGTAAAAGATTAGTATTTAGGTCTGGGATTAACAAGTGAAAATAGGCCATTTTGTGATATCTTCAGGGACACAGCACAGTTCAGGGTTTAAGGCTCAAGGAAAATCTATTTTGAGAAAGACATGAGTCGTATACTTCATTATGGACAGATTTGTATCCCATTAATGACGATACCTTTTATCTTCAGTTCTGGAAGCATCATCTCTCTGTTAGGGTATTAACACTTCTTTGCCCCACCAATCTCAATTTGTCAGCTGAATTTTTCTGCCCTTCCCTTTGGTTTTTGAAGTGGGGACTCCAGTCACATTTACTTTAATTACTGCTTTGACAGATACTAAAACCAAGATCAATGTGCCTATTTTTCTGTTGCAACCATTTTGAACAATAAGTATTCAAATAGTATGTAAAATCTCACTGAAGCATTTAATTCAGAACCTAAAAATGTGTGTACAAAAGCCACTACCATGATTCTGTAGAGTTCAAAATTGACCATTTTGTTTTCTTACGAAATTGGTCAAAATGAAAATGTACATTTTGTTCTGTTCATTCAGTTTTCCCTAATTCTCTTTAATTCAGTTTTATTTCCTTTGTTCTTTGTAGTCTCCCTCTTCCCCACACTGATTTTCTTTCTGCAAATCCTTTCAATGATGGATACTGACATCCGTGTCCACAGTTTTAACACTTTTATTAAATCTAATGTCTTTCATAAAAACCCAGGCACACCTTAGGGAATCAGGAGCTTACTAAATGTTCACTTAGCCTCATTTTATGTCTAAATCCCTCTTTTCCTGTTGCTCTAACATTTATTTTATCAATAATTATTATCTTTTGATCAAGCATCATGATAAGAAATGTGATTTTTTCTTTCATTTTTTTTCTTTCACCACCCAACGTCTTATTTGGATAAACTTCAAACAGACAGAAAGGTTGAAATAATTGTATAGTGAATATCCATATGCCCACATATACATATTCTATTATGAACATTTTACTATATTTGCTTTACCACCCAGCTGTGCATTTGATCCATTTTTCCATGCATCTGTCCATCAGTCCATCTTAAGTTTTTGATGAAGTAAGTTACAGATACCAGTGTACTTCAGCCTGCATATCATTAACTAGAGTTCTATATTCGTTTACAATTTTTTTTTTCAAGCGGTATGTCCATGTAATGAGATGTATGAATATTAGGTTGCCATTTGCTGCATTTGGACAAATGTAGATACCTGTGTAACCTAAACCCCTATTAAAACAGAGAACATTACTGTCACTCCAGAAAATTTCCTCATGCTTCTTTCCAGGTGATCCTCACTCACCTTGCCCCTTCCCCCAGGCAACCACTGTGCTAATATTTTACCACCACAAATTAGTTTAACCTGTTTTAGAACTTCATATAGATGGAATTATAAAGTATATGCCTTTATGGGCAAGATTTCTTTTACTCAGCATAGTGTTGAGATTCACCCATTTTTTTTTTTAATTTTTTTTTTTAACGTTTATTTATTTTTGAGACAGAGAGAGAGACAGAGCATGAACAGGGGAGGGGCAGAGAGAGAGGGAGACACAGAATCTGAAACAGGCTCCAGGCTCTGAGCTGTCAGCACAGAGCCGGACGCGGGGCTCGAACTCACGGAACGCGAGATCGTGACCTGAGCCGAAGTCGGCCGCTTAACCGACTGAGCCACCCAGGCGCCCCAAGATTCACCCATTTTTTAATTATTGTGTGAACCAATAATTAGTTCCTTTTTACTGCTGAATGGTATTCTGCTATATGACTGTACCAGTTGGTTTATCCGTTCTTCTATTGATGAAAGCTGAGTGTTTTTCACATTTGACCATGATGAATAAAGCTGCTATGAGCACTTTTGTACAAGTGTTGTGAATATTATTTTTCTTTGCCTTGGGTAAGTATTTAGGAATGTAATTGCTGAGCCATAGGTGTATACTTAATATTATAAGCAACTACCAGACCCATTTCTAAAATTGTGCCATTTCACACTTCTGTCAGCAACGTATAAGGTTTGGTTGCTCCACGTTCTTGCCAACATTTAGTGTTGTCAGTCTTCGGAATTTTACCTATTTTGGTGGGTACACAATGAACCCATTGTGGTATTCATTGGCATTTCCTGATGACTAATGATGTTCAGTACTTTTGACATGCTTACTGGCCATTTATAGCCCTATCTTTGTGAAATGTCTGTTTAAATCTTTGTCCGCTTTTTAATTAGGTGGTTTATTTATTTATTTATTTTTGAGCCGTAGTTCTGTGCGTAACCTGGATACCAGTCTTTTGTCATATATGTTTGTGAACCCATTTCTTCTTTGATTTTATCCATCTTGGTGTCCATGCTGTAGCATAACTGAACCGGTATATTGTCTCCATAGCTTGTCCAAGACCCTTACAAGTTTTTAAAATAAATACCTGCTATATTTTTCTTTAATGCCATAGGAAGGCAATGGTGGACTCCTGAAAACTGTTGAATGTCAGGAACTAGTTTTTCTATTTGTCCTTCAGTGGCTTATTTTCAGGATGGAAATTAGCACTTTCTTAGTTTACTTTGAAAAATAGTTTCAGGGGCGCCTGGCTGGCTCAGTTGGAAGAGCATGTGACTCTTAATCTTGGGGTCATGAGTTTGAGCCCCATATAGAAAGTGAAGATTATTTAAAGAAATAAAAAAAAATAAAAAATAGTTTCATCTAGTAACCTTCCTATTTATAAAGTGATACAAAATGAAACAAATCTATGAATAATTATAAATCTAAGAAAACAAAACAGCAATGGAACAGGATAGAGAGCCCAAAAATAAACCCACTCATATATGGTCAATTAATCTATGACAATGGAGGCAAGAATATTCAATGGGAAAAAGAATATTTAATAAATGCTGCTGGGAAAATTGTACAACTACATACAAAAGAATGAAACTAGACCACTTTCTTACACCATACACAATAATAAACTCAAAATGGATGATAAATCTAAATGTGAGACCTGAAACCACTAAACTCCTAAAAGAAAGAAAAGACACATTATCCTTAGAAACATGTTTATGGATATGTCTCCTCAGGCAAGAGAAACAAAACCAAAAATAAACTATTGGGACTACACCAAAATAAAAGTCGTGGGTTTTTTTTTGTTTTTTATTTTTTGTTTTTTTTCCCCCCATAGCAGAGGAAACCATCAACAAAACAAAAAGCAACCTAATAAATGAGAGAAGATATTTGCAAGTGATATATCCGATTAGGGGTTATCATTCAAAATATATAAGAAACTTACACATGTCAACACCAAAAAAAAAAAAAAAAAAAACAAGCAATCCAATGAAAAAATGGGCAGAGGACCTCAATAGACATTTTTCCAAAAAAGACATACAAATGACCAACAGACATAAAAAGATGCTTAACATCACTAATCATCAGGGAAATACAAATCAAAACAACAATGAGGTACCACTTCACACCTGTCAGAAGCCAGTATCAAAAAGACAAGAAATAACAGGTGTTGGTGGGGATGTGGAGAAAAGCGAACACTCATGCGTTGTTGGTGAGATGTAAATTTATGGCAACCACTGAAGAAAACAGTATGGAGGTTCCTCAGAAAATTAAAAGTAGAAATACTCTATGATCCAGTAATTCTACTACTGGGTGTTTACCCAAAGGGAAAAAAACCCACTAAATTGAAAAGATAAATGCACCCCTACTGGAGCATTATTTACAATAACCTAGATATGGAAGCAACTCAAGTGCCTATCAATAGATGAATGCATGAAGAAGTGGCACACATACATATAATGGAACGTTGCTCTGCCATCAAAAAGAATGAGATCTTGCTATTTGCAGTGACATGAATAGACCTAGAGGATATTATGCTAAGGGAAAGAGAAAGACGAATACCATGTGATTTCACTTATATGTGGAATCTAAGAGCCAAAACAAGGAAACAAAGAAACAGACTCTTAAATACAGAAAAAACAAAACAAAATAAAACAAAACTGGTGGTTGCTAGAGGGGAGGTGGTGAGAGATGGGTGGGAGAAATAGATAAGGGGGATTAAAAGGTACAAACTTCCAGCAGTGCCTGGGTGCTCGGTTAAGCATCTGACTTCATTTCAACTCAGGTCATGATCTTACAGTTCACGAGTTCCGCAGTGAGCTCTACGCTGACAGTGTGGAACCTGCTTGGGATTCTCTCTCTCCCTCTCTCTCTCTCTCTCCCTTTGCCCCTCCCCTGCTCACACGTGCTCAAACTCTCTAAATAAATAAATAAACTTAAAAAAAAAAGGCAAGATGTTAGTGAAAATCTTGGAGACTGTAAGTACTTTTGCATCATGCATTGCTACATTGTAATACAAAAGATTGGCAACAATTCAAACAAACTGTTTCAGCCATCCAGTGGAACACTTACCCCTTCTCTACCTCCTACTGGATGTGTCACCTGTGTTGTTTTATGTTTTCCTTTATGATTTCATAACCAAAGGGCTCTATAGATGGAAATAACTTTGGGATCATCTGATTCTATCCCTTCATTTTACAGATATTAAATATTATGTCTCAAACAATAGAACTTTGAACAGTTTGAGGAGTTACTATTATACATAGGACTAGACATAGATCTACTGATTGAATAATCTTTTAGTTTCATGTTTTTTCTTCTGTTGTCCAGCCCTATGGGTTTTTGCTTTAAGATGACACTTGCATTTACCCCTTCTTTTCTACTGCCTTTACCAATATAATCTCTAATTTTATCTAAACTGGATTGTCACTCATTTAATCTATTTCCTTTAGGTCCATCCTGCACTCTTTTGTCTCACTGACTTTCCTAATATAGACCTTTCAACAGGCACTCTTCAGAAACTTCAGCGGCTGCTGTTGAATCAGGTCCTAAATTCTCAAGGATCTTTCATACCCTACTCCCACTCTTCTCTTCATCCTTATTTCCCATTCTCCCCAACCTGCACCGGCTCATCAGGGTGGTCTCCCCATTCCCTGGCTGCATGTGAACTCCTATTGTGGTTCCTTTCTTAGTCTCCTATTCTGGTAACTCCCACTCCCACCCCTTCTCTCCAGTTAGTCACTGACATACAGCTCATAGTTCAAAATACAGCTCAAGCTCCATCCGCCTTCCCCATGAAACATTTTCTAATTTCACAACTGCAATGATTTCTCACCCATGAATATACACTGCAACATCCCACCTAGCAATTGACCTGTGCACTAGCCTCCATGAGAGATAAAACCCCAAATCTCAGTGGCTTAACATCATAAAAGTAAACTTCTTGTTCAGTGATGATAGTGTATTTGTGTATTGTAAGTATTTGTGTATTGTTGATGGTGGTGATGGGAGCACTATGCTTGTTACAGCCATTTAGGAGCCAAGGGTGATGGAGCCTCTGCTCTCTTTATTTATGTATTTTTAGTTTTTTTATTTTATTCGTTCTTTTTTAAATTCATTCATATTTTATTCAACGTGGGGCTTGAACTCACAACCTGAGACCCAGACTTGAGCAGAGATCAAGAGTGGGACGCTTGCCCAACTGAGCCACCCAGGTGCCCCAAGGCTCTGCCATCTTTAATACAAAGCTCCCAGAGTTACTTTGGGTCAGGTCATGATCTCACAGTTCATGGGATCAAGCCCCACATTGGCCTCTGCATGACAGTGTGGAGCCTGCTTAAAATTCTCTCTCTCCCTCTTTCTCTGCCCCTTCCCAGCTGTCTCTCTCAAAATAAACAAACTTAAAAAAAATTAAGAGATATGTCTAAACTGTAGTGTTTGGATCTTGATTTGAACAAACGAATTGTTTTTTAAAATGGGAGAAACTTGTTTACTAACTGGATTATTTAATGATAACAAGAAATAACTTATTACTTAAGTGAGATACAGTACTGTGGAGTTTTTTAGGCCTTTTTTATTAGCAATACAAATGGAAATATTTACATGTGAAACAAGAGGACATTTGTGTTTAGTTTCACAAATGAGAGAGAAGTGAGGCATATAGATGAAACAAAACTGGTCATGAATCAGTCATTGTTGAAGCCAGGAGATATGTACATGGGATTTCATTACAAATATTCACCCTATTTTTTGTGTATACGTCAATTTTTCTATAACAGAAAAGATTTAGGAAGAGCAAGAGAAACGAGGTGCACCAACTAAAATATTTTATTTTATTAAAAATATTTTTTGGGGCGCCTGGGTGGCTCAATCGGTTAGGCGGCTAACTTCGGCTCAGGTCATGATCTGACCCGTGAGTTCGAGCCCCGCATCGGGCTCTGTGCTGATAGCTCGGAGCCTGGAGCCTGTTTCAGATTCTGTGTCTCCCTCTCTCTGACCCTCCCCCGTTCATGCTCTGTCTCTCTCTGTCTCAAAAATAAATAAACGTTAAAAAAAAATTTTTTTTTAATATTTTTTAATGTTTATTTTTGACAGAGAGAACATGAGTGAGGAATGGGCAGAGAGAGAGGGAGACACAGAATCTGAAGCAGGCTCCAGGCTCTGAACTACCAACACAGAGCCCGACGTGGGGCTCGAACTCACGAACAGTGAGATCATGACCTGAGCTGAAGTCAGATGCTGAACCGACTGAGCCACCCAGGTGCCCCAACAATATTATTCTTCTTAAATTGAATATAATCCAGTTGCATTTCACTTTCTGTGTGTGAAGAATACATTGCAAATGTGTTCTTAAAAAAGTTCCCTGGCACGGTTTACCGAGTAGTACCTATGTAGTCACACACAGTTATATATGAAGGGTAGAGTTGCAAGACAGGTTCTAAGTAGTTTTTTGTTTGTTTGTTTGTTTGTTTTTTACTTTTGCTATGGAAATTTTTAAATATACACAGAATAGAGAGAATAGTACAATGAATCCTTATGTACCCATCACTCAGTCCCAATGTCCATTAACCTAAAGCCAGTCCTATTCTATTCTTTCCCTCATTCACTCCCCCTTTTGTATTACTTTGAAGCACATTACATCATATCATGTCATCTTTAGGTACCTGAAGCATATTTCCCTAGAAGAAACAAACGTCTCACAAAATAATCACCGGATCATCACACCTAAAATTTGTTAATATAATTAAATAGGCAGTTGGTATTCAATTTTCCTGTTGCTGTGTATACATCAGCTTTTTTAGTTCCTTTTTTGAATTGGGATCTAATCCTCTCACATTGTGATTATTTCTCCTTCAATCTGTATATTACTTTTCTCTTTATTCAGATTTAAGAAGACAGATTATTTTTGACCTGTAGCTTTCCTCATAGTCTGGATTCTGCTGCTTACATTGCTGTAGCGTAGTTCCAAGTCAGATTTAAATATTAAAGAGAGTGTTCATGCACATTATGGTCAGGTTTCACCCAAAGTGGTGGTATTATTTTGGGCCCTGGTGATAACAGCTAGAGGTCAGGGGAGGCGGCCTTGCTAGTGGATCCCAGCTGGCTGTGAGCACCCTGTGACTGGCTGAGGTGTGCTTGTCAGGCTGAGAAAGCTTGTCTCCTGCCTCAGGCCCTTCCTGCTCTCTAAACTCCATTGGGCCTCTTGTTATGGATACAGTGTCAGACCATCCTCTACTTTTCCTTCAAGGAGCGGGTAACAATTTGTAAATGTAGTGGGCTTCCCCAGTTTATATTCCGAAAAGTCAGGAGTGCATGAATGTGACTTTGAATTCTGAAGAACACGTAAACCATGGTTTCCAGCTAGGAACGGGATGACACAGACTTGACAGTTCGTGATAATCATTTCCACATTGGAACTTTGTCTCTTGTGACTAAACACCAAGTTACATTTAATTTTTCTTCCCCTTCTTTTCTCCCTGGGGAGGACGAAGCTCCTGGGCCAAGGTCATCCTGTATATATGCAGTTCTTTACTCAGCCCTCACCTGTAACTGAGAGGCTGAGGCTATGTCTTCGTTTTGCATTCATCCTGATTTCACAGATCTGTAAAATCTTTGTGCCCCATCTATCCTCCAAACAGACAAGGAGAGGCGATTGGGAGGAGCCAAGAGTGGAGCACAGATGCCAACGGGTGCCAAGAAGAAGCACCGGCACCCTGTCCCCTACGGGGCAAAACCAAGGGAGGTCATTGCAATATCCAGATTTACTTAGATGAATCTCAAGTTTGGAATAGCACCCAGCCAATAGGACGCCTGGGTAACAAGGACTGAGTAAGTTCTGGCAGATGGTCTGAGTGAGGGCAGCATTCTAGAACACTACACATGTCAGAGTGGTGTGAGGAAATTGCTGAGAGGTTTTAAGCCCCTGAAGGATTTGAGGGTGGTGGCAAATTGCCCATGCAACCAGGGGAGACTGTGTGTGCGAACCTTGAGGCTGGAAGCAATGGTGGGGACCATGGACACCACCAGTGGATGCCATATACCACTTGCAATAAACTGTACCTCAGCTCATGTATGTGACCCACCAACGACCATGTGGACAACCACACTACAGAGGCCCCTCATGCACCGATGCTGCAGGGTAGTTAGGGTTCCTGGGGAAGTTGCTAATCCTCAAAAAAAAAAGGGAAACAGAAGGGGAAGGAAAACTTTGAATCAGAATGAATATTTACTAGTTTTAAATGGAAAGATACTGAGTTATCTTCAAGTGGCAAGATTGAGCTCATTTTCCTTCCATCAGCAGAAAGGGGACTCAAGAGCTAAGTTTGAATTCCATCAGAAAAAGATAAAGGCACATTCCAGCACATCTGGGCTGTGACTATAAATTTTAAACTCACTACACAACCCACATTTATGTGTTTATTTTTAAATGTCTGTGTGCACTGTATTAAAAGTTTCATGAGGGGTGCCTGGGTGGCTCAGTTGGTTAAGCATCCAACTTCGGCTCAGGTCATGATCTCACGGTCCATGAGTTCGAGCCCCACGTCGGGCTCTGTGCTGACAGCTCAGAGCCTGGAGCCTGTTTCGGATTCTGTGTCTCCCTCTCTCTGACCCTCCCCCGTTCATGCTCTGTCTCTCTCTGTCTCAAAAATAAACGTTAAAAAAAAAATTTTTTTTAAAGTTTCATGAGGGCACAGACCATTTCTTTTGTGTTGTGTATTCTTAACACCTAACCCAGTGATTAGCCTTGACAGACACTGAAGAAGGAGTTGTTGAATGAATATTGGACCCACACGCCAGAGCTACTTCCACAGTACTTAATACAGAGCAAGCTCATGATAGATGATCTTTTCCCTTTGTTCCTAAAGGAATATATATTTCTTTGGGGACAGTCTATCTTTCTGTTGAAATCCAGTTCTAACTTGAATGGCTCTGAAGGTAAATCAGCTATGTTGTTTTTTATGGGAGCTATTTAAGAAAATGACGTCCTAGTGTTTGTCTTCTCTGACCTTATTCTGTATCCAAAGGGTATATTGGATACAGCAGTAGCCATACCTGCAGATGCTCAGGGTTATTATGTGGAAGATGCTGATAGTAGTGATTGCCCCACCACCCACACAGTCCTGGCCCCTTGATTCCAAAACACTCTCTCCTTTTGCTTCCCAGCCTCAGATTCAGTCTGTTCTCATTCGCCTCTCCTTTTTCTGTGCCAACGCTCTTGTCTGCCCTTCCCCATTCACACCCCTGATCTTCACCCCTCTCAGGGCAGAACTCCTACCTAGCCAGCCAGCAGCCATATGTTTTGGATGGTTCTCATTTCACGTAGAGTCATCTCTGGAAAAACCAAAAGGGAATTTTATTAAAAGATGTCAATGTGCAATTGATTATCTATATCTTTAAACCATTAATTTGTATTCCACTTTATTTATAAAAGTATTTGAGGTAAGTAAATATATCTTAATAAAACATGTGTTGTAAATAAATTCACTAACAAGTAAAAAAAAATCTGTGAGCTCTGATTTTTGACTTGGAAAATAGGGACCCCACAGTCCAGTATTTCCTGAACTTGCCTGGTAAGAATTACCTTGCTGCTGGGGCATCTGGGTGGCTCAGTCGGTTAAGCATCCAACTTCGGCTCAGGTCATGATCTTGCAGTCTGTGAGTTCGAGCCCCGTGTTGGGCTCTGTGTTGACAGCTCAGAGCCTGGAGCCTGCTTTGGATTCTGTGTCTCCCTCTCTCTCTCTGTCCCTCCCCTGCTTATGCTCTGTCTCTCTCTCTCTCTCTCAAAAATAAATAAAGATTTAAAAAAAAGAAGAATTACGTTGCTGCTTGTTAAATACAGATTTCCTCAGCTCTTCCCCTCAAGACTGATTGAGTGGGCCTGATTTTTTTTTCTTATGCTTTAGGTAATTCTTTTCATTTGATTTGATAACTTGAATAAAAATCGCCAATGTAGCAGGGATAGGGAGGATGAAAACTCATGAGGAATAGGGACATAAGTTTGTGGGGAGGGACAGAGACCTTTCTGAGTGAAAAGGAATTTGATTCAGTAGGGTTTTTTTTTAACAGTTTGTTTTTTTTGTTTCTGAGGTTTTTTTGTTCGTTTTTTGGGTTTGTTTTTAGTAAACTTTACCCCCAACATGAGGCTCAAACTCATGACCCCATGATCAAGAGTCACATGCTCTACTGACTGAGCCAGCCAGGTGCCCACACACTCTTTTTTCTTTTCTCAGTATGAATATATCTGTGTGAATGCTGATAATCAAAAGCACTCATGGCATTATGGAAAGATCGATGGTGGCAAATTATACTGAACTATCAAAGTTAAAAAAATAAACCGAAAATGTTGGTCAAGCTGTGTCAAGTAGTACCAATTACTTTTCTTTTCAATGATCTCCTTACTGTTGTATCTTATTATCTTGCTGCACAATTAGGTATAACATCAAATGTGTCCAATTAAGTAAGCTGTAAGTTTTAATTTGATTAGAACAGTAACTTGCCTCCCTCTGAATACCTATTTGTATCTTTATATATGCCATCTTCGTAGGTTGTCATGTATGAGCATGTTACCTTCTCGATTTTAAAATATTAGAAGGAACAGTGCATAGATAAGATCTTTCTTTATTCTTATTTTCTGAAATTTCAGGCAAACCCCTGTTGGATCAGTAAGTCACCCACTTTATAGTCTGTATCTTTTGAGAATTTTGTTCTTTTCCACTCCATCCCCTTCTTGAATGGAATTCCACACTTCAAAAGTTACTCCACTTGGTGAAGAACAGCACTTACAGGAAGGGAAACCCAGGGAAACCCTGAAGTTTTGTCCTTTGAGAGCTCCACCCTCTGAAGGCTCCGTCACCCTTCATTCCCTACAGTCTCAGGTTCACTGGGAGGGAGCTTGTGGGGAGGAGAGCCTCCAGGGAGGTTGGCAGGTATGAAGGGCAGGGATGAGATTGGGGGAACTGGGACGCTGGGATGGGCTGCTGCTTCTGGAAGACCTCAGATGCTAGGGATATGTGAGGGCCTTGTGGAAGCTGACAGTCTGGAGACTTCCTGTCATAGTGTCCATTGCTTAGACGGTGAGATTATTAAAACCAGTAATTCCTAAAGTCACAGTTTCTGTAATAGGAATCTCTTCTCTTTTTTTTTAAAGTTATTTATTTATTTTGAGAGGTGGGGCAGGGCAGACAGAGAGGGAAAGAGACAATTGCAAGCAGGCTCCACAGTGTCAGCGCAGAGCCCGACGCAGTGCTTGATCTCACAAATCATGAGATCATGACTTGAGCCGAAATCAAGAGTCAGATGCTTAACTGACTGAGCCACCCAGGTGCCCCAATAGGAATCTCTTAAGAAAACAGTACCATGTGAAAGGCGTTGCATAGTGCAGGGTTTAAGGCCCTTGTATTCTCCTCTCCACTTTCATGTCAGCAGTCTGGCTTCTGGTCAGGGACAGCATATTTTCTAAGCCTGTTGCCCTGAAAGCTATTGTCATTCAGAAAAATTCCCGGTACCTTAGTACTTCCCAAATGTTGGGTACTTTTAGAGGTTTGCAGCTGTGCAATTATGACTATTAGTTTAATACTACTCCGCCCGCACCCTACACCCTGTCTGCTTTTATGCAAATAACAGCATGGTGCGGGCTGATCAGGTACCGATGGAATGCAGCATAGACCTTGATCATATTATTCAGGAAGGTTAAATTTTGGTTTCATAGACTCACACTGCTGCTGCCCACATTTACCACTGTCATCATTTCCTCTCTTCAGATGTCCCTACAGAGTTTGGGACATCACTGAAGAATGGAAAAATAATGCCTTCAGAGTTTCCCACCTTTTCATGAATCAAAGGAACATGGCATTGATAGGAGAGGCAGATTGTATTAGAATTATTTGGGCCCTTAGTTGGATTTCCTTCTGGGCTGGATTTCAGTCCCTTCCTTTGTGTCTGCCTATCCATCTGTGAAGAGGGGAAAATTACACCTGTTCCTCATTTGCCTCAGAGGGATGGTACAAAGATTCATTTAAAAAGTCTGTAAAGGTTTTTGAGCACGAAAGAGTTATAAAAAAATATATTGTCGCGTCAGTGGTACTGACAAATATCTGAAATCACTTAATCTGAATCACTGAAAATGATTTCAGTCATCAATGTAGAGAGGAATACACATTTTTCACATACTCTGTGTGTTTTTTTCCCAAGGTGTGTATGTCTAAGAGGAGAGAGTTTGGAGAACAGATCATCAGCCACAAAGGTAAGTTTTAAATAATCCACTTTCTTTTAACTAACTGTGTTCAGGCTTAAAGCTAAAGGAGATGAGCCAAAGAAACGACATGAAAAAAAACCCAGCAATCCTCAGCTGCACTGTGCAGACTCTAATATTTTTCTGGCCTATAATAAAAAATGACCATCTGAGTCAGAAAAGATTTCTTCAGGTCAGAAATGCTTCTTTCTGTTTTGTTTTGTTTTGTTTTGTTTTGTTTTGTCTAAGTTCTGGTGTAAATCTTTGCAAATCACCTGGACCTTTTTTTATTAAGTTTTTATTTTAATTCTAATATAGTTAACAGTGTTACATTAGTTTTAGGTGTACAAATAGTGATTCAACAATTCTATACATTACTCACTGCTCCTCATGGTAAGTGTACTCTTAATTCACCTGGACCTTATTTATTTTTTTATTTTTATTTTTAATTTTTTAATTAAGTTTTTTATTTTAATTCCAGTATAGTTAACATACAGTGTCTTATTAGCTTCAGGTATACAATATAGTGATTCAACAATTATATACATTACTCAGTGCTCATCATAAGTGTATCCTTTAATCCCCATCACCTATCCCCAACCCCATCCCCCGACCCAACTCTACTCTGGTGACCCTCAGTTCTCTATAGTTAAGAGTCTGTTTCTTGGTTTCTCTCTCTCCCTCTCTCTCTTTCTAGAGTGGCTGCACCAGTTTGCATTCCCACTAACAATGTGTGAGTGTTCCCTTTTCTCCACATCCTTGTCAACACTTGTTTCTTCAGTTTTTGATTTTAGCCATTCTGACAGGTCTGAGGTGATATCTCATTGTAGTTTTGATTTGTATTTCCCTGATGATGAGTGATATTGAATATCTCTTTATGCATCTGTTGGCCACCTAAAAGTCCTCTTCAGAGAAATGTCTGTTAATGTCTTCTGCCTATTTTTTAATTGGATTATTTGGTTTTGGGGTGTTGAGTTTTATAAGTTCTTTATATATTTTGGATACTAACCCTTTATCAGATATGTCATTTGCAAATATTTTCTCCCATTCTGTAGATTGCCTTTTAATTTTGTTGATTGTTTCCGTTGCTGTGCAGAAGCTTCTTATTTTTTTGTAATTTTTTATTTTATTTTATTTTGTATTTGTTTATTTTTTAATTTACATCCAACTTAGCATATATTGCAATAATGATTTCAGGAGTAAATTCTGGTGATTCATCCCCTATGTATAACACCCATTGTTCATCCAAACAAGTGTCTTCCTTAATGCCCCTTACCCATTTAGCCCATTCCCCCCCACCCACAACCCCTCCAGCAACCCTCAGTTTGCTCTCTGTATTTAAGGGGCTCTTATGTTTTGTCCCCCTCCTTGCTTTTATATTATTTTTGTTTCCCTTCCCTTATGTTCATCTGTTTTGTATCTTAAATTCACCTGAACCTTTTTAAAAAAATTTTTTTAATGTTTATTTATTTTTGACAGAGAGACAGAGCATGAGTGGGGGAGGGGCAGAGAGAGGGGGAGACACAGAATCTGAAGCAGGCTCCAGGCTCTGAGCGGTCAGCACAGAGCCTACGCGGGGTTCGAACTAACAGACCGCGAGATCATGACCTGAGCCGAAGTCAGACACTCAACCGACTGAGCCACCCAGGCGCCCTACACCTGGACCTTTTTAAATGATAAGTTTTCCAGGGGCGCCTGGGTGGCGCAGTCGGTTAAGCGTCCGACTTCAGCCAGGTCACGATCTCGCGGCGTCCGACTTCAGCCAGGTCACGATCTCGCGGTCCGTGAGTTCGAGCCCCACGTCGGGCTCTGGGCTGATGGCTCGGAGCCTGGAGCCTGTTTCCGATTCTGTGTCTCCCTCTCTCTCTGCCCCTCCCCGTTCATGCTCTGTCTCTCTCTGTCCCAAAAATAAATAAAAACGTTGAAAAAAAAAATGATAAGTTTTCCTAAAGATTTGAAAAGTCAGTTGACACATATACTTTATTTTTTTTTAATGTCAATTGACATCACCCCTAAAATTTCAATTGTCAATTATGTTAGAGGCATGGCTATCACAGATATATAGGAAACACTAGTTTCTTCCAAAATATCAATTTACCTATTATTAAATTTTCATTGTCTTTCAAGGAGGTGAGTAACAGCTGTTTCCTGAAAATTGCTAAAATTGCATCAACAGCATGGGAAACAGAGTGAGGAAAAGTACAACAAATAACTATAAACTCCCAAATGCAAATGAACTGATTCCTGTTTTTTTTTCTGTTCCACAGCACTCAACCCTGATCTCCCATTATGAAAATGAACAACAAATGTTTGTTAAATGCCTGCCATGTGTGGGAATAGTCGTTTTCCTAGACTAGCGACATCAGCATCACCTGAGAGCTTGTTAGAAATTCAAATAGGAAGCTTTGAGATTGGAGCCCAGCAATCCGTGTTTTAACAAGCCCTCCAGGAGATTCCCATACATGTTAAAGGTGTCATTTAGAACTGGAATTTCACAGGGTAATGGTGAGGTGGGGACTGGGCTGGGCATCCTGTGGGCAGCATGGGATAGTGGCTGAGCACAGAGCTCATTCCTCTGACTCCTTAGGGGGTGCACCTCTCGCCACCTCAGGACTTGCATTTGGGGAGGAGAATCATTCTTCTCTGGGAGTCAGATCTCATTCCAGATAAAATGCTCAAATGGGAGATATTCCAATTTGTGGTTAATACTGTGTGCCGGGAAAACAAAGCTGTTCTCTATTGCTGTCATGACATTCGCTTATGGAGCATGAGGAGGGACCTAAGAAGGAGTGAAAGGGGACAAGAGGGCCCGAAAAAGATTTGATCCCTACCATTACCATGTCTCCTTTCCACTACCCTGTCCCACAACTCTTTCCCCATTTACCTCTTGACCTCCCTGGGTCCGGCATGCTCTCCAGTGAATTTTGGGAGAGCTGAAACAGTGAAGGGGAGCTATGTACTAGAGATGGTGTAGAGAGGGAGGATGCCCCAGGCCAGTCCCTGCCTCACCCTTTAACCAACAAGATTCTGATTCCAAGGGCATGTTGCACCTTCACTAACCAGAGCTGTAAGAGTATTCAACCCCACTTCCTTTTGCTTTTTTTTTGGGGGGGGTGCGGAAAGCAATTCCTGGAAATAGAACTTGTCTTTCACTTCAACAGGATGTAACTCTGATGTACATTCCAATGTCAGCTGTTGGTGACCCAGCCCTCAATAGGAAGGCCAGCCCATCCCTACCCTAGTCCTTGGCTGAGAGTGCCTGACTGCTTCCCAACTTCCTGAGGGGCACAGAGCTTGTCACTCCTCCACACACCGTCTCAGTAGTCAGATTTAGGGACCAGTCATGCTTGGAATCAGTATTCCCAACAAGAAAGCTTTCCTTTTGGAAATTTTTGATCTTTGCATCATCAAAGAGACTGGGAGAGAGCAGTCTTTAATTTTTACTTATGGCTTAAAATTAATATGTAAATATATGAAAGAGGGGAAACTGAGTGGACTCAGTCACTAGACATCTGAGTCTTTATTTCAAAATCAATTTTTTTGCAAGATGACTACTCAGCTACATACATTGAAAGAGACTAATGACCGAAGGACAGAAGACAGAAGGGTTGGTTTATCTGGGTTCCATATAATCCATATGCAAGGAGATAGATTTGTCTAACACTAAAAAAACCTCAACTAAGTCGTTTTAAAGCAAATACTAGCAACATTGCTTGAATCTTAGATTAACTAGAGGGGTTTAACTATCCCCAAAGAACTATCAGGCATTTATCCAGTGGACTGTGGATAAACCTACAGTTTGCTTTTTTAGGCGGCGGGGGGGGGGGGGGGGTGCAGGGGGGGATTGAGGGTTAGAAGTAAATTGGTTTTTAAAAAGTCCCTAATATTCCTTAATCCTCAATTCCATTTTTCTGCGTTTCTTTGTACAGCATATCTATATAGGGTATCTGTTAAAATTCTGGTGTTTCTTTGGTTACTAGAGTTGCAATTTTTCTCCGAAGCCTCTATTGACATATGAACTTACTGACAGAACTTACTGTTCAGAATCATAGAACTGTTTATAACTAAAAGGGACTTCGAAGATTATAGTCCAACTTCTGTTATCTTACAAACAAGGAAACCAAGTCCAGAAAGTTTGAGTGACTTGCCCAAGGTCACAGAACTAGATGCTAGTGCTGAGACAAGAATTCTGGCCTTTTTTTTTTTCTTCTTTTTTTAAAGTAAGTGCTGTGCCCAATGTGGGGTTTGAACTCACAACCTCAAGATCAAGAGTTGCATGCTCTACAGACTGAGCCAGCCAGGCACCCCAAGAATTCAAACTTCTTAACTCACAGTCAAGGACTGAGTACATCGCCCTGTTACTTTGCTAGTTTGTTTTTGTTTGTTTGTTTGTTTTAATACCCGAAATTCTTTACCCTCTTGAGATTCCTGGAGCATTTTGCCAGTATGGTGTGAATATCAGGCTTTTTCTTAAGCAAGGAGGATTTGATACTATCAAAGAACACCTACATGGGGAACTGCTCCCAAGGGTGGACACAGATTAGATGAACATTTGGAAAGCTGGAGAGAAAGGTGACACATTGCAGGCTTTAGGCTGCCATTAGGACTAAGTGTTCTGATGGTATTCTTATTTCTCTTTAAGAGCAAGAGATCTGATTCCTCTTCCATTCTTTCAACAGACCCAGAGACCAGTCTTAATTAACATAAATATCTTGGATTTTTGAGAATGAGGAGGGTTTAAATTTAATATGGTTACAAAAATTAAATGAACTGAAGGGGGAACATTAATGGAATCCTCAATTAAACTTGAAAAAAATCACCTACAAACGCATAGTCATTTTGGCTACTAACCGCTTGGATCCTCTTGAAATGCACTGAGCTAGTTATTTCTCTGAAGTAGTCTGTATTAGCATGCACCTAGAGAAAGGGTCAGAGGTTTACGTTTTTGGGGGTTTTTTTTCTTTCTTTTTTTGGCACGGTAAAATCTTTTTCAAAAAGATTTTCTATGATACAGATTTTTTTTAATACTTCAGGTCAATTCATGTTCCCTTTGTATATGGTGATTCATGGTAAGATAAATAAACCACCACTGAAATTTGAAAAGAAGCTACTTAAGGAAGATCTTTAAGTAGCTAATGAGTCAGTGTGTATTCATAGAACTTTGATCAGTGCTTGCAGGGACTATTTTGTGCTGAGAACAAAGACACCAAAGAGATAGGGCCACTGGGAGGAAACTGGAGGGAGTGAAAAGGCTACCATGCAACACTGGAATCAGGAAATTCCCAGCCCTAATAACCAAAGCCAAGTGCAGGGGAGAGCAGCTGGAAAAAATTCGGAACCACAAACAGGTGAAAAATGCAATTCTTAGCAAGGAGAAACACCTTTTATTTTAGATTACCTACATATTTTCAGTGTACAGTCTTGCCCAAGAAAAGAGGTTCATTTGATTCAACAGCTGAAGGACAGCCTGTCATTCCCCCCTCCCCCAACAGCTGACACTCACTGGAGGGACACCAGAATCTTCTGCATCGGAGCATTACATCTTACAACAAAACATTTAATTTTAATTGAATGTATTTTCCTAGGAGGATTGAAAACACACACTAACCCACCGCTTTCGGGATGGTAATTTATTTATGTAGGTTTTGTTTATTCACGACCTAGATTGACTGATGTGGTTCCTCCAGGAATTGCCCCTCCAAAGGCTCTGACAATAGGTCTTCTGTGGAGGGGACTGCTGGGAGAGCGTTCAGCTTCAGTAAAGGCAGCTTTCAGGGAAAGCAGGAGCTCAGGGTCAAGCTGCCAAGATTTTAATGAATTGCTTCAGATATTCTCTCTCATGGCTTCCACTGTGTTCAGAAATCTGAAAGAAAAATAATAAATCTGCATACAAAACACATGGCAGTTGGACATAGAAGTTGCTGCACACACAAATACCTGTTACATATTTTTTAAATGGCTAAGTGCCATTTAAAAAATGTGTACATTTTTTAATGAAAGTGTTTCTGTAATAGTTATTATTTAATCTTTTTCCATCTATTTCCCTATGAAATAAAGTCATATGATGGCTCTGAAAAAAAATGTTTCATTTTAGTAATTTTTTTTCCTGAGGCCAGTTAATGGAAGATTCCTATTAGGGAAAAAAGTCATTGAAGAGGTGAAAAAATACAGTGTTCCATCATGCTTCTGCTTTTATTCGACTATGGCTTATTTTCAGTCAGTTGGGAGTATTCACTTCTTTTTTTTTTTAATGTTTATTTATTTTTGAGAAAGCGCAAGCAGGGGAAGGGCAGAAAGAGGAGGACAGAGGATCCCAAACAGGCTCTGTGCTGACTGTGGAGAGCCCGCCCATTATGGGGCCAAAAGTCAGGAACAGTAGAGGTTATGACCTGAGCCAAAGTTGGACGCTCAACCAACTGAGCCACCCAGGGGCCCTAAGGGAGACTATACTTCTTAAAGCACAAGGTTAATAAGTTCAGAAACTTTCTTTGCATTTCTTTAAATGTAATCTAATTTAAAGCCTTTACATCTTCTGATAATTTGATGTTTTAAATCCACCCACCCATGTCATTATTTAAAGTTTGCTCTTAACACAAAAATAATAGTTTTTTCTCTGGGAAAAAAATAAAAGTTTATTTATTTATTTTGAGAGAGAGCGGGGTGGGGGGAATTGGGCAGAGAGGCAGAGAGAGAGGACAGAGAGAGAGAAAAAAAGTCTCAAACAGGCTAGAGCAGTCAGTGCAGAGCCTGACACATGGCTGGGTCTCACAAACCATGAGATCATGACCTGAGCTGAAATCAAGAGTCCAGTCAGCCACTTAACCGACTGAGCCACCCAGGGACCTCAACGAAAAAAAAAAACTTTATAAAGCTTCTGAAACACCAGTCATTTTGAAAATATTTTGTTTTTATTTTTTATTTTTGTTTACACATTTTTTTTACATGTATCTATTTATTTTGAGAGAGAGATGGCTGGGGAGGGGCAGAGAGTGAGCGAGATAACCCCAAGCAGGCTCTGTCTACACTGTTAGTACAGATCCCATGAACCTCAAGATCATGACCTGAGTTGAAATCAAGAGTCAGACGCTCAACCGACCAAGCAACCCAGACACCCCATGAAAATATTTTTGTTTTAAAAATATTTTTCACATCTTGAAACAATCACAAGCTTACAGAAAAGTTGGAAGTATCCTATAAATAACTTTTTTTCTGAACCATTTGAGAGTAACTGCCAATCTGATGTTCCAATATCCTCTAAAACTTTAGTATATATTTTCTACAAGCAAGAACATTCTCTTACATAAACACAGTAGAACAATCAAAATCGGGAAACTAACCTCAAAACATCATTACCACCTAACCCTCAGACCCATTCAAGTTTATTCAGTTGACCCAAAGATGAATTTTATAGCAAAATATCCAGGTCGTGATCATGGGGAGAATTTAACTGCCATGTTTCTTCAGTCTCCTTCTGTCTGAAATACTTTGTCTTTCAGTGGCTTTCATGACCTTGACACTTTCAAAAATAACAGTCCAATAATTTTGTAGAATATTCTTCACTTGGGTTTGTCTGATGTTTCCTCATGATTAGATTAAGGTTATCATTTTGAGGAGTGATTATATACTATAATTTCCATTTGTTCCATTACTGATGTTGTTTACTTTGATCCCTTGATTTAGGTGATGTATACCAAGCTTAATAAGTATTTTGTGGGATAGTGCTTGGAAATTATCTAGATATCCTGTTCCACATCAGATTGTGTGTGTGTGTGTGTGTGTGTGTGTGTGTGTGTGTGTGTGTTCCTATGGTTTTCTTTTTTATTTAACATGTTTGTTAAATTAATTCAATTTAACAAGGAGGCCATTAGACTGAAGTGGCTCTAATGCCATGGTGGCTTTTGTAAGCAAATCAAAATCTAGGTCTATAAATGACTCAATGTTATGAAATCAAAACCCAACGAAAACCAATCACAGTCAACCAAGCTTTAAGCTATAGCCAATCAGTAATTTCCTTACTCTGCTTTCTCCTTTTCTCTATAAAAATTTTCCCCCAGAAGAGCACTTCTAACCATTTCCAGTTTGGTGCTGCCTGGTTTCAAATGGATTTTTTTTCAAATAAAATGTTAAATTTTAATATACCTATTTTTTTTAAGTTCATAATCCTTTGTTGTAATTGTTTATTTTGATACTCAGATTATTCCAGATTTGGCCATTTGGGAGCCCCTTCACACTGACTTCTGTGTACTGACATGTCTTAATCATACTTGAATAATGTTCTTGCTTTCTGGCACTGTGAGATGTTTCACGTGCATCTTGTTTTTTTCTTGTGCCAGGTGTGTTAACTGATACTGGAGGTATTGCTGTTCCCAGGCTTTCAGTGGACAGAACTAGGGAATATATATGTATACGCATTTACCCATATACACATTTATGTTACATCTACATTTCTGTCTATCTCTGTCATCATCATCTCTCTGTCTAGTGGAAACTATAAGTTTACACCAGTACCTCCTATTCCAATCCAACACTATGTAGTTTATTTTAGCTTTTTTTCTCTTTTTTTGTGACACCCTGGCCTAACAGTAACACAACTTACATTATTCTTAATATATTTACTTAACTGATCAATCCTCCTGTAAGTAGCCAAACTCTCATCTCAGCTGCCATTCTCATCCTCCTACAGATGCCCTCCCAAGCCATTTGAAATGTGATACCCCATGCTGGACAACCCCCACCCCTCTGCTACCTACATGGATGCCTGCAATGTTTGTATTGGACTGGATTCTGATACCTCCTACTGGGTGACTCCTCCCACCCCACAAACACTTTATCCACCCTTCTTGGGCTCTGAAATCCAAATTTTGGCAGACACCCTGCCCTCAACCCCACTGTGTAGATGCTTACCTGCCTTTGCCCCATCTGATGGCTTAAGGATGTAATTGTTTAGAAACAGAAGAGGAAAGGGAATATAGGGAATCAGGGGCAAAAAAAAAAAAAAAAAAGAGGAAGGAGAACAAGGAAGGAGAAAGAACAACACTTATGTTGAAATAGATCACAAGTAAGCAGATTAAGTTTTTGTTAATGTGATATGGTTTAAATACAAAGAATCTAAGAAGCACTTAGAAATGGAGTGCTGTCTGACATAGAATGTAATACGTTTTTTCCTGGTCTTGACAAAATCCATGTATTACAGGTGGCAGCCCAACTTTCACATGATTATATGTTTTGTGGATGATCTTTTCATATTTTGTATATCTATTGTTCTTCCTATTTGAGATACAGTAATTCCACCCAGTTTTAGTATTTGCTCATCAGTAAATTTCCCAGGAACTTGGTGAAGCGTTCTTGCTGCCAGAAATGTTCAGTACCCTTTCTGTTTCATCCCACTTCTTCCCTATCCCATGATTAAATCAGACATAATTCCTTTAGAATGTATTCAGACTGTTGTCTGGTCCATCTTGTTCAAGGTCAGTGCTTTATTTCCCTCAAAATCATAAGGCTATCATTCTTTGTAACATTTTCTTGAAAGATCTACGTCAGTCTTCTTTTCAACAAATTACAGGGAGAGGCTCTCATACTAACATCACAAATGATAAGTAAGCAGATTTAAAGTTGTTCGATCAGTCACTGCTAAATACAGTGTCAGCTCTCTATGGAAACATGTAAAAACAACATATGATGGGCGCCTGGGTGGCTCAGTCGGTTGAGCGTCTGACTTCGGCTCAGGTCATGATCTCACAGCTGGTAAGTTAGAGCCCTGCGTCGGGCTCTGTGCTGACAGCTGGGAACCTGGAGCCTGCTTCGGATTCTGTGTCTCCCTCTCTCTCTGCCCCTAACCCACTCATATTCTGTCTCAGTCTCTCTCAAAAATAAATAAACATTAAAAAAAAAAAAACAAAACCATATGATATCCCTTAGCATTCAGCCATCTCCACAACAACACGGGGCAAAAATTGGCACAAACATGGTTCCTTAAAACTTGAACAATACTGTTATTATCAAAATCAGAGTGAAGATGTGTGTGTGTGTGTGTGTGTGTGTGTGTGTGTGTATATAAAGCTACTTTCAAAATTAAAAAATTAAAGGTTTAAAAACTTTCACATAATTACATTTCTCAGAGATAACTATTGTTAACAGCTGAGACAGTCTTTGGACTTCCATTTGTAGCTGGTAAGAAATAGGACTATATCTTCTATTTTTAAGCATATCTAAGTATGATTCCTTTCTTAGATGAAGAAAGTGTGTGGGATGTTATGTGATTCATTTTAATTTTTAGGACAGAATTTAAAAATACTAAAAAATGACTGTAAAAACATCCTTATCATAACAGAACTTGGAATTGGTGATTAGGGACATATGGATTACCCACCTTGAACATTTTGTAGGTTTTTAAAAATTCTCTAGAAAGATGTCATATTTTTTCCATCTCCAGTTGTTTAGATCTCTAATACTGTTACTAGAGTTACATTAAATAAAACACTGAGAAGTCTGAACATAGGTAAAGAAGATCTTGACTTAGATGTCCATTTATTTTATTAGGATCACTGTGTTCTGATGTGCACAGAGCAGGCTATTTTTTTGGAGGACTCTTGTACTCATGGATCTTGGAGTGAGGTTTCTGCTCTGCACCATATCAAAACAGGTTTGAAACCAATAATTCAGACACAAACAAACAGAAAAGGAAGAAGACAACTCTTTTTTTTTTTCATATATGGTATTAGAACTGTTCTTCTCAAACTTTAATGTGCACATGAATCATCCAGGAATCTGTTAAAATGCAGACTCTGGGGGCACCTGGGTGGCTCAGCTGGTTGAACATCCAACTCTTGATATTGGCTCAGGTCACGATCTCACGGTTTGTGAGTTCCAGCCCCACATCAGGCTCTGCACTGATGGCATGGAGCCTGCTTGGTATTCCCTCTCTCTCTGCCACTCCCCAACTTGCTTGCTCTCTGTCTCTCTCTTTCTTTCAAAATAAGTAAACATTAAAGAAGATAAATTGCAGACTCTGATTCACTGCCTTGCTTCACCTCTTTCTTGCCTTGTGTTTGCACCTCCCCTAAAAAGTGTTGGCACTTTAATTTTTACCAGGCTGTACTTTCTGGAAGTCCTGGACTACCAGCCTTTTCCTTTTTTCTAAACCATCCTGCCTTCAGTTCCTGATTTTCTGTGGTCTGCCACTGGAACTGGTGGCCCATGGCCTGGTTCTAACTTACATAATCTGTACTCACCCCCATGTTAGACTTCTCTCTGGACTCTGGGGTGTCTCCACACCTAGCACATCCCAGCCTATCCTCACCGGCCCCTCCTTGGGGGTGAAAGGAAAGTAGGAATACACAGGTGGAAAGATCATTGCAATAAGCAGCAGAGCTTTACAATTCATAGTGTCATCTGTGGACCGGCAGTGGCAGCATCACCTGGGAGGTTGTTAAAGTGTAGAACCCAGACTGCCCACTCAGAATCTACAGTTTAACAAGATCCTCAGGTGATTTGCATGCTTATTCAAGTTTGAGAATCCCTGATTTGACGTGCGGTTAGCAAAAGTAACTGAAAATCCAATTCAAACTGGCTTAACACAATAAAGGAAATCTGTGGCTCCTGTAATTGAAAAATGTGCTGATAGAATGAGTTTCAAGGGTGATCAGATCCAGGGGTTCTTTTTTTTTTTTTTTAATTTTTTTTTTAATGTTTATTTATTTTTGAGACAGAGAGAGACAGAGCATGAACGGGGGAGGGGCAGAGAGAGAGGGAGACACAGAATCGGAAGCAGGCTCCAGGCTCTGAGCCATCAGCCCAGAGCCCGACGCGGGGCTCGAACTCAAGGACCGCGAGATTGTGACCTGAGCTGAAGTCGGACGCTCAACCTCAGGACTGAGCCACCCAGGCGCCCCAATCCAGGGGTTCTTAAGTCTTTAGGGCTCCGGAACTCTTTTTGCTTATCTGGGCTTTTTTCCCTCCATGCCAACCCCATTCACATTATTTCATTTTATGTTAATAAGAATAATACAAAGATACAGGACAATGTAACTGTTAAAATAAAAAACTTGTTATGATCATACCACTCTTTGGTGGAAGCTACCAGAACTTTGAAATGATAGCCCTTTAAAGCTGAGACCCTTGGCTGCAAGTAAAATAAAAGCCTGACTCAATCTTGTTAAACAATAGAAAGTTTGTTATCTTTAATCTCAGAAAGGCCAAAGGTAGGGCGGGTGCCAAGAATGACATGCCAGGGCTCCCTTTCTTTGCACTTCTCTGGGCTCTGCCCAATTCCATCCGTGGATTCCGTCCTCAGACCAGAGCTAGACTGGTGAAGTTCCAGGAATCATATGCAGGCCTTCAAATACATAAAGGCTGAAAAAGACCTTTTCCCATGTCTCCTTTTTAAGGAGTAGATAAATCTTTCCCAGAAATAACATCTCATAGGTTTCCTTATAGCCCATTGTCTAGGATTAGGTTTCAGGCTCATGATAGAGACCTCTAATTACTTGTGAGCATCCATTCTCTCTGCTCTCTTCAGTAATATTATTCTGATTTTATATGGACATATGGCTCGCCAGCTAAAGACTAGATTCCCTTGCTTCCCTTGCATCTATATTTGGCCATATAACTAAGTTTTAGTCAATTAAATGTAATAAAAATGTTAGGTAGAACTTCCAGGAAGTACCCTTAAAAAGAGAAGTAGCATCCTCTTTTATCTGTCTTCCATTCTGATTTCCGGAACGCAAACAAAAAAGGTTGAAGCTTTTACGGTCATCTTAGATCATGAGGATGAGGATACACTCAAAGAGCTGGTAGAACAAAAAGCTGGAAGAAGCTTGGCTCCCTGATAACTTTAGGGACTTGCCCTCACAAGTATTGTACTGCCCACCTCCAGTTATGTAAGAAAATAAAAGCTTGTATGTTTGATTCACTTTTAATTTAGGTTTTCATTAACCTCCGGTGAACTTAATCCTGACTGATGCACTTGCCCATTCCCAAATCAATCACCGGCCAGAGGATGTGTTACCACCTGACTGGTGGCAAGTGGATTTGGGGGAAGTCAAATGATCACCACATTAAATATTTATTTACTTAAGTACATATTAAATATTTCCATTAAAAAATAAATTATTATAGGGAAGCAGCCTTCTCAATATCTACAAATATCTACCTTGTTGTGAGTGAGCATCTTAGTTACTGAACTTTAATGATTATTTCCTGTGAAGGGCAGAGGCACACTTTACCTTCATTTAGATTCTAATGGACATTCTGGTAACTTCTATTCATTTTCATGAAAAAATTCTTAGCTGTGCTTTCAAAGGATTAGCCTCCAAAATGCAGGGTTTGGTTTTGAGCTGATTCACTTTTACTTTTTTTTAAGTTTATTTATTGATTTTGAGAGAGAGCACATGGCGTGCAAGCAAGGGAGGGGTAGGAAGAGAGGGAGAATCCCAAACTGGCTTTGCACTGACTGCAGGGCCCCACATGGGGCTTGATCCCACAAACCTCAAAATCATGACCCGAGCCAAAATCAAAAGAGCCAGAAGTGTAACCGATTGTAAGTTCTGCAATTTCTCACTGTGGTCCGAGAATTCCACCCCCAGTCGGGGTGTGGTATTTGGATGACTAGAAATCGTCAGACTGTAAGGTAAGAGTACTTTAGTTCAGTTCACTGGATGTATTAACACAAACACCAGTAGCAGGAGACTTGTTGTTCTGAGCCCCCAACTTTGTGCTTAATTAACTTTGCTGTTTTATACCAGACACTCACTTCACCTTTTTGAGCCTCAGTTTCTTCTATAAAATAAAGGCCTTGATTACAAGATCTTTAAGTCTCCAATTCTGTGCTATGTGTGGATTTTAAGGAAGACAGTGGCTTATTTCTAAAATCCTCAAGAAGCAGAAATATTTCTTCTCTCCCCAAAAGTCAGTTCCAGTGCCTGATGATTATGTAAGGCAGCTTTCTTTTGTTTCCAGCTTTACTGATGTATAAATGGCAAATGAAATTATATATAAAGTGTACAGTATGACTTAATACACATATACATTGTGAAATGAGAACCATAATCAAGTCAACACATCCATCAATGAGGCAGCTTTTTAAATAAAGAGGATAGCACTGTCTCCAGTTCTGTCTTCTCTAGAGTTGAAGGATAATCCGCTAGGATTCTTCTATTAACCCTTCACAAATCTTAAACCAGTAAGTCACCATTCACCAGTCTTTTTTCCCTAGCAAATGATCTTCTGAGCTCAGCCATTCATGTACTCCTCCATAGTTTGGGCCTCATCTTTCTGCTATCTTGGTTCTTATGTTCTCTATGTTCCTTTTTACTTAATTTTGAAGAGAATTTTTATATAATCACTGCTTGATGAGGATTATGTATGAGGATAATATCAGTCTTGCTTGGCAAAAATAGAGGTTAACTATGGGGGGAAAAAAACAGAAACTTAACTGAATTTTAAAATAGACAAGGAAAGACTTTATGACAAAAGCAACAAGCTTCATTTGGTATGAAGCATTTGTTGTAGTAGCTCCCCATGACTTCAGTGGTCTTCCTTTTGTGCAGCAGCATTATCAGTAGCCTCAAACCTTTCTGTTAAACCTGCATGCACTTTACAGGTGGGAAGATGTTCCCAGGTATGTGGTGGTAAGTAGTGGGGTTCTACCTGAAATCATCCACTACCTCAGGTGGAGACGCATGTCTCTAGGGCAAAATCAATAGCTTCTTTTACCTTGATTTAGGATAATTTTCAAACCTTAGCCTAAGAATCACCTGAGGTTCTGGCTAAAATGCTCATTTCTGAGCCTCACCCAGGTCTATACTAGAGCCTAAGAATTGTAAAACAACTTCCTAGATGATTGCATGGCAGGCAGTTTTCAGAGCCTAACTTTGAGAAACATCTGATAAGGCTTTCTTCCATCTATTACTGTATTTCTTTATTCTTCAATAACTGTTGAGCACTTTTCAGGTGCTCTGGTAGGTGCCCCTGATAGGAGGCAAAAGGGCAGAGGGATGTGCCAAGACTCGAGATTTGGTATTCACGTCTTGAGGCAGTATATGACTATGAAATGAGGCACACTGGCAGTATCTTTCTAGGAGTTCGGGGTTGGGAATATTGCTGTGGGCTGAAGCTGTGAGAAGGCTTTGTGGATCCAGATTGGAAGGACTTGATTTTTGTTTTCTTTTTTTTTTTGTTTGTTTTTCAGAGGAATCAGCTTCTGGAAATTAGATCAGTCTGGAGGTGAAGTTCTAGGTGCAAAGGCTGGAAAGTCCCTTAAAGTGTAGGCACTTTATCCTAGGGCCATCAGCTGTTACTCAAGGTCTTCTGCCTAGGGACATGAGGGTAGCCTTGTTTTAGGGAGTAATAACTGGGTGTTGATGTTCAGGATTGAATCTGTCAGTGCCAAAGGCACAACACCCATTAAACTTACTGAGGGTGCATTCATGGGAAACAGAAGAAAGCTAGGGGCACTTGGGTGGCTCAGTCAGTTTAGAGTCTGATTCTTGATTTCCACTCAGGTCATGATATCTGGGTTGGTGGGATAGAGCCCCGTGTTGGGCTCAGTGCTGGCAGCGTGGAACCTGCCTGGGATTCTCTCTCTCCCTCTGCCTCTCCCACTCTCACGTGCACTCTCCCTCAAAATGGGTAAATGAAGTTAAAAAATCAGATCACACACACACACACTATATATATAATACGTATATATAAAAAGCAAAGTGGTGAGACTAAGAAAACACCAGATTTATTTGTAGGGGTGGGGATGAGAAGGTGTCCTGCCCAAGATAGAAGAATGAGAGCACTTAGTCACAGCGGGAATCCTAAACAAGTCAACAATTCAGCTTTGTAAAAGCCAGTTCATAAAATCCTAAACAATTCCTTTTGTAAAAAGGGAACCTCTTGAACTGGCAGAGGACCTGTTTATGTTAAGATTGTTAACCCTTTCCAGGGTCTCAGTATCTCCCTCAAAATAGAACTATCTTCTTCACAAGCTCCCCGATGCTACCTAAATACTGCTAATGAAACCTTATCTCCCTGCAGCTGGGTCAGTAGGCCCGGGATACTGCAGGCTTCCAGCCCCGCGATGAACTAGAACCTTCTCAGGTGATCCCGCTAAAATACCTCTCTCTCTTGTCAAGTGGTTTCCAACTTTGCTGCAGAGGAAGCACCTGAGGATTTAAAAAGAAAAGAAAAATAAGCCTAGAGCCTCCTCTAACGCGCAGCATAATTTAAAAACCATCGGTTCAGCGACATCTCCATGGCCCTTAAATCCCTCCACTCATCTGCCCTCCGCCCGAAGGGCGCACGTAGAGGGTTCGCGCCGGGTGGGCTTGGTCGCCGTGCCCTAGTCCCCTTTCCTCCTAGTCCGCGGTGCCGAGCTCGAGGCTCCGGGCTCGGCGCAGGCCTGCAGGAGGCGGCGCCCCGGGCTCCCCGGGCCGGGCCGCAGCAGAACCGAAAGCGGCTGGCGCGGGAAGGCGGGGGAGAGGAAGGAGGGGCGGGCGCCGCTGGGGAGAAGGGCGAGGTGGCGCGCGGAGCGGAGGGCCGGGAATGCCCGCGGCGCGGGGCCCGAGCCGCCCGCTGGCCGCGTCCGGGCAATGGCTCTCCGTCTGGTCTCCGATTTCGACCTCCGGAAGGACGTGCTACCGTGGCTGCGGGCGCAGCGGGTGGCGTCAGCGGCCGCCGGGGCCCGAGGCGGCGGCCCAGGTGCTGGAGGCGCGCGTCCGGGCCAGGGGCGGGGGGCAGGTGCGGGCCGGCGAGGGGTGAAGTCTGAGTGGTTCCTGCCGAGGGGGTTCCCAGGACCGGAGGGGGTAGGGGGCGTTGACCAGAGGGGGAGCTGCCTGCAGCCCCCGCCAACCTGAGAAGGTTGGTGCGGAAGGGGTGAGCTTCCCTCTTTGGAGTCTGGGCTTTGCCACCCTCACCCCCGGGCACTGGTGCAGGTCGGAGGGGCAAGCCCTGGGCAAGGTCGCGGCTGTACTGCACTGCTTATTCTAGCGAGTCCTCCAGCTTCTGGTTCACTTGTTGCCTAGTCACTCACCTTTAATAGAAAGGCCGAGGACACTAGTGATACCTCAGCATCACCTCATCAGGGCAGGGCGTGGAGGAGCACGATCCTCCGGTCCAAGTCTGCAGGGAGTGGGACAGGGTCTTCTGCGTGCTTCATTGGCATCTCACCTGCCTGGGAAGGTTCATCACCCTTGTAGGGGCTCTGCCAAGACTGGGGGCTCCTGGAAGTTCTTGCGTTATGAGAAAAGATGAATCAAGGCCACCAAGAAGGCCACCATAGAAATACTTAACGGTTGCACAGTTTTTCCTCACATTGGTGAGGTGTGTTTCTGAGCGAAGTGGACGTGCCTCTTCAGATGTGAAGCGCGAGAGGGCAGGGGCCTGCCTGCAGGATGTGAGCAGTGAACTCGAGCCTCCGGTTTTCCAAAGAAGCTCCAAGCCCATCGCCACCAGCCCAGAACACTAGCCTGTGCGGGCTAGCAAGAGGAGTGTGAGACAGTGACAGGTTTGCTGTTCTACTTCCTCAGGGTGAATGAGAACACTTCCTTCACAGTTGAGGCTTTGGTTTTCATCTGTCGCAAAAAATCTTTTGTTTTGGTTTTGATGAGGGAGAGAAAAGTGACTTTTGAGCCTTTCCAGCATTAATCAGTCAAAACTTTAAAAAAAGGGGAACTCTGATTTCTCAGATTTTTTTTTTCTTTTTAAGAAGCTTGCTGCAAATAATGATCCATTCTCAAGGCTTAACTTCAGCTTCAAAAGCTATGCTACCCTGGATCCCATCTTGTTCACAGGAGCTTTTCAGTGTGTTTGCCCCTGCCCTTGTTTTTCCTTACACGCTATAGACTGCTGGAGGGTGTTGTTTTGGAAGGGTTATCTCGTATCTACATATTTCTTTCTCCTTAACTCTGGTGAAAGTTTTCTCTCCCTGCCTTCTGTCTTCACACCATCCTATGTCTTTAACAGAATTATTTGTAGGGTAGCTTGTCTTGGCCTGTTGGTTGTTAGTTCCAAATAAGGAGTCATCTTCCTGTAGCTTAACGCTTGAGTTTGTTGTAGTGTCATTATTAGTAACGTGTAGCTTTTTTTGGAAAAAAAAAAATTCGTCTCCTAAAGAGTTTTGGAAGCTTTAACTTTTTAAAATACAATAGGCAGCCCCAAGTCTGCTTTCCACCACAAAGTAGTTTTTTCTCTGAGCCTTCACCTCCTATAGCTAAATGGCAGGTGTCTGCAAATGAGAAGTTACGCGAAGTGTGAAATGCCAGTCTTGTGTTTCAGTAATGTGTGTTGTGATTGAAAAGCTCTATGTGAGCCAGTTCAGCTTTAGCTTCCTGTGCCTTTCACTCATCTGTGAAGAAATATAAACTTGTGTATTGACATTCCGCTGAACAGATGCACTTGGGTTCTCAGAAGGTAAACCTACTAGAAATACCAGCTTTTTCTGATATTGGTAGTATTTCCCTCTTGCAGAGCACCTTGGCAAGATTAGTAGCTCTGTTATGCTAACAGAATTGTTACTCCTTTCTTTTTTTAAAAAATGTTTATTTATTTTTGAAGGAGAGAGAGATGGAGTGTGTACAGGGGAGGGGCAGAGAGAGAGGGAGACACAGAATCCCAAGCAGGCTCCAGGTTCTGAGCTGTCAGCACAGAGCCCGATGCGGGGCTCGAACCCACAATCCGTGAGATCATGACCTGAGCCGAAGTCAGACGCTTAACCGACTGAGCCACTCAGGCACCCCCAGAATTGTTACTCCTAAGGATCACCAGTGGGTGGTAGCTCAAAAAAAAAAAAAAAAACACAGTTAATTCCTCTTCCATAATTTGTAGTACTGGCAAGGGAATCTGGGATTCTGATTTATTTCTAGCATGGTTATTACTCCACACATTTGACAAATTATTTTCCTTTCAAAGTCTCAGCTTTTCAAATGTAAATTATAAGTAATTATACCATTGTAATGTCTCTTCTCTACACACTTGCTTCCTAGATTTGAAGCCTTAATATTTTTACATCAACAAATACAATTAAAGATTTCTTAGTGGTGCTAAGTAATACTCTCTAAGTATGACATATTCCTGGCAAAATAGCCAGGGAGCTGGACTAAGTTAGCCATGGAAATTAAGTGCCTGTGTGATAGTATTTTAGTCAACCAGGGGTTACAGAGTAGGGAGATCAGATTTGGTTACTACGTACGCTCCTGGTTCTGGGTTGAATTTGGGAAAACGGTCTTTCCTGAAATAAATAGAAAAAATGTTTCTTTTAAAAATTAAAACAATTATACAAAATATTTTAACACATATAAGCTATACATAACAAAAACCATGTACCCACCTTAAAATAGGATAATATCAAGACTTTGGAAGGCTCTTGTGTCTCTCTATCTGATCCTATTTCTCTATCCTTCACCTCTTGGAGGTAATAACTACTTAAACTTTTATCTTATTTGTAGTTTTAAGCTATATAAATAGGTATAGATCTCCCTATGCAAAATATCATTTCATTTTGCTTGTTTGTGAACTTTAAATGAAAGAATATTATATGTATTTTTTGCTTTTTTTTTTTCTTCTTATATTCACAGTGCTATAGGTCATTATTTTTCACTGCTGTATAGTATTCCATTGTGGGAATACACAATGCTATGGTGGACATGGAGGTGCCCTGCTTAGATCTTCCTTTCAAGGAAGGGCTTGTCCCAGGTGCTGAGGGTAGTTAGCAGATAATCTTCTGTCAGCCCCTTCAGGGATTGCCTCCACAGAAGGTTTCCTTCCTCACCCAAAGTCAGGATGTGTTGGGTGTGGCCCACTTTTAGTTAGGGACTAAAGTGGGATATAAAGGCCTGACCATTTTGACTCAACACAGGACAACTTTGACAATCCATTTCAGTTTGAGAGCTTCTCCAATAGGGGATTCTGAGATTACCTGAGGCTATGGTAGCTTGTCTCCTCCCCACTTTGTGGACCTCCTTCCTTCTCCTTCCTCCTACGGGTGTTAATCCCACATCCCTGAACACTCACTGGTAAGTATCATGGATACTAATCCATCTCAGGGTGCTTCCTAGCTTTGCTTATGCTTTTTCTATTGGTGACATTTGGGAAGTTTCTGGGGTTTGCTATTACAATCAATGCTTTTACTCACTTTCTTATGCATGTCTCCCGGTGCAGGCATGCACAGGTTTCTCCAAGGTGGATATCTAACTGGAGTTGCTGAGTCACAGGCTATGTACCTCTTCATTTTTCCTGGGTAGTGCCAAATTGTTTTCCAAAGTAGTTGTTCTTATTAACAACCCCATTTGCAGTGTAGAAATGTTTTTGGTACTCTTGGTATTTCCAGATTTGTAATTTTTTGTCAAATGGGTGAGTCTAAATGTTATGTCATTGTGGTCTGAAGTTGAGCATCTTTCTCTATTTATTGACGATTCAAGTTTCCCTTTTATGAGATGTCTGTTCATCCTGTCCATTTTTCTATCATGTTTTTTTTTTTTTTCATACTTTTAAGAGTTCTTTATTCTGGTTTCCAATCCTTGGTTCATCATCATATGTTGCAAATATTTTCTCTCATCCTGTTTTTTTCAGTTTGCTATGGGGTGCCGTTGATAATTGAGAGTTTTTAGTTTTAGTGTAGTCTAATTTATGAGTCTTTTTCTTTTTGGTTTGTGCCTTTTTGGATATTGTAAAGAAATCCTCTCCTATTTAGAAATTACGAAGACGTTTTTAAATTTTCAGGGTTTTGCTCTTTGCATTTTGTTTTCTAATCCATCTGGAATTTATTTTTGTACATGATACGATGTAGGAATCTGACGAGGGGACACAAGAGCCTTCAGAAGTCTTGATAATGTTCTATTTTTAAGCTGGGTGGTGGGTAAATGGTTTGGTTTTGTTATTTATAGCTTACATGTGTTAAAATGTTCTTTTGTAAATTGTCTTGGTTTTCTGTATTAATCGTTCTAGTGACACTAACCAAATAAACCTACCTCTTCTCATTGACAGCAAAACCACTTCCGTGACATATCAAGTTTCCACATATGTATGGGTCTCCCTTCCTGGCTTCTTAATTTTGTTCCTTCTGTCAACTTAAGATGAAGACGTGTTAATAACTGTCTTTATGATAAGTCTTGATACCTGGTGGAGTAAGCCCCCTCACCTCGGCAGTCTTAAGGACCATCTGGGCTATTCAAAGTCCTTTGATATCTTATATATATATAATTTGGAATCCGCTTACCAGATTTCACCAAAACATCTGTTGGAATTCTGATTTGAGTTGCATTGAATCTGTACATCAGCTTTGGGAGAATTGGCATCTTTACAATATTAAATCTTCCAACTATGAACCAAGTATAATTTCCTATTTATTTAGATTCTCTTTATGATCTTAATAAGTCTTAAAATTTTCTTCATGGAAGTTCTGCACACTTTTTCCTAGATTTATTTCTAGGTTGTTATTTTATGTTGCTTCCATAAATGGCACACTTAAAAATCACATGTTCTACCTATTGGTATATTGCAATACAACAGATCTCAGGTTATTAATTTTTTATCCAGTGCTTAATCCCCTCTTGCCATGTATCACTTTCAAGAAACTAAGAAAGTGTATATGGTATGCATATTTCTGAAGGTTTAAATGTCATCTATATTTAAGACCAGAAAGAATGTAGGCTTCTTTGCGTATATATTCTTGCCTTCTTTGATATTCTTAGATCTGATACACAGATTGATTCATCTTTCAAATACTGTAATCATTCATCTTTACCAGAGAAGTGATATATTTTACCAGATGACTGATTCAAGAGTAATGTCTTTTTGTTGCCTCCTATATACCCCCAGACAGATTTGAGGGCCAGAGGTCTGGCTTAGCCACATTGTTTTTTTTTATTGTTCCAGTATTCTCTTGGAAGGCAGCTGTGCTCACCACTATACCACCAGCACTGCACGCCAGTATTGATACTATCCTTTTCGCTTTTCCTTCCCCTACCTTCCTAGCCTCCTTTTCTAATTGTCATACTTTTCTTATTGCTTCTTAACTAAAGCACCCCATCCTTTTTTTTCTTTTTCATTTCATTCAGAATATGGGTATAAACCACATAATGATGTTTACTTTATAAGTTTAGGAATTATAATATCTCGGCACGTTGAGACAAATACTTATATGAATTATTTACAGCATACACGTGTTGTAGGTATAATCCTATCTTAGCACCTCCTGATCTATATAGGAGCAATTCAAATTTTTGTGTAACACTGTGAGACCCCTCGTTGGAAGACAAATACTTTCATCTGATTTTTGTCTGAATGCAGCTGGGAACAAAATTTACACATTTGGCAAACATCTTCCTATAAAAGGAAATCACTTGTGTTTGGCAAAGAAGAGCTTGCAACGCATGAGAGTATCTGACAAACCAGCTTTGATTTCAAGTGAACTGTGCCTTGCCAACACCTTTTAGTGTGGAGGTACTCTCCTTTTCTTCAGTAGGTTCACTTATGCAAGTATCTACATTTTTGCTTCATGAGCTCTGAGGACATTGAACTGTAAAATTAAACCACGTTTCCTCATTTGAATTGCTAAACTTCCTCTTCTGGACTTTCCAGTGATGAACTACTGGGAGAAGAGTCAGAATGAATAAGCAAAGAGGCTATTGACTACTTCTTTTTTAAAAGGGTGTGTCTAAACCATGAGCAACTAATCCGGGGAGGATGGGTTAATAGTGTGTGGTGAGACACTGGTGTCTGGATTTCCAACATTGCCAAATTTGTCTAATTCAGATGTTTTTGAGATGAGAACCATGAACTTATTAACTACAGGATTATTTTAAGACTGCAGTTATTACTACGCAACAGATCCACAAAGGCATTATTTTTATTATTTTTCAACTCTATCATGATTACATTATAAGTTGGTCCTAGTTATGTTATTTAATGAATATTGTTTAATATATAATACAAATATGTGATTCAGTGATTCTCAACCCTGGCTGCACATTAGAATCAGATGGGGAGTTTAAACACACACACACCAGAGACTGGGCTCCTCACCAGCCCAATAAAGTCAGGATAGTTCGGGTAGGGCTTGGGCATCCATGTTCTTTTAAAAGCTCCCCTAATCAGGGGCACCTGGGTGGCCCAGTTGGTTAAGCGTCTGACTTCAGCCCAGATCATGATTTCGTGGTCCGTGGGTTAGGGCTCTACGTCAGGCTCTGTGCTGACAGCTCAGATTCTTTGTCTTTCTCTCTCTCTCTGCCCTTCCCGTGCTCATGCTCTGTCTTTCTGTCACTCAAAAGTAAATAAACATTTAAAAAATTATTTTTAATAAAAAAATAAAAGCTCCCCTAATCATTCTAACCCAAAGCCAGAGTTGAGAACCACCAATTTAATGGAACAAGCATATATCATTTGTTGTAATCTGTATGGGGATTTTTAAAAATTGTTTAGTGTTTTGGAAATAGATGTGCTTTTGTAAGTAAATTGAATTTTCTTAGCGAGATTTCTTGTAAAGGAGTTTCTTATCTTAGCTGAAACCTTTTAAGTGTACTTTGGAGAGGGTCTCTCCCAGCATCCTTATAATCTTGAAAGAAAAAAAGTACTTCTCAAAATATTGACACATTACATTCCAGAAGTTTTGAGTCATGCGCGGGATGAAAAAAAAAAAAAAAAACTCCCTGAAATTCTCTTTAGATGTCTAGAAAATCTACCTTAAAGGATTTTTTTGGTAATTATCCATTTGCCTATTGTAAGCATGATACAGGAAACTTAGTTTATTCTGTTTACCTTTTTTCTGAGTTTGAGATTAGTCTGTGCCACTTTTTTGATATATTGGCCAAGTATCTGAACCTCATTGAAATTCAAATGTTTCATTAGTACAGTGAGCCTGTAAAAGCTGACACAGTGTGGCTGAGCTAAAAATAACTCAGTAAATTGTAAAGTGCTATTTATCGGCGAGCTATTGAATCATACTATTCTCCTAAGAAGACTAGGTGATTATCCTTATTTTTAAATCAGTGGGAAGTGAGTCTGACAGCTCATTATACATTGAAAAATGGATGTGCCCACGTTAAAACAAAAACAGCACTTCGCCCCCTGCCTTTACCTTGCTCTTAGAAGATCCAGGCAGCTTCTTCCTGTGAGGGATGGGGAAGAGAGATGCCAAGATGATTCCCACATTTTCTACAAAACCTGCTCTTTGTCTTTTGAAATGTTTCCCACCTCCAGTTCCAGTACAGGGCTCCAGGTCACCAGTTATCCTGTTTTGTTTTGTTTTTCTTTTTAAATCAGGAATACAACCTGAAATTTGCTCTGAGTTGGAGAATATTTGTCATATGTCTTGTCTGAATATTGCAACTTGTCATAATCAACATAATTTAACATCTAAAACACTATTCATGTGTGGGGAAAATGAGTCAAGTTGAAGCGATTTTGTGGAAATTAGGGAAATATGTATTTCTCTCCAATTAATGATAATTATCAAAGCTGTATCTACTAATGTTTAAATCCCTTAATTGTAGGGGCACCTGGGTGGCTCAGTCGGTTAAGTGTCCTCCTTCAGCTTAGGTCATGATCTCACAGTTCATTTAGGCTCTGTACTGACAGCTCAGAGCCTGGAGCCTGCTTTGGATTTGCCTCTCTCTCTCTCTCTCTCTGCCCTCCCCTGCTCACACCCTGTCTCTCTCTCTCTCTCAAAAAAATAAATAAACATTAAAAAAAATTTTAATCCCTTAATTGTAGAATTGAGAGGAATATACTAAAATTTTGACCAAAATATGATGGTCAGTTAAGTTACAAGTTAAATGTTTTGTATAAAGGACCTTTCTATCTTTCATCAAAATATGGCTTTCATGCAGAAAGGTACACAGATCATAAGTGTACAGCTCAGTTAATATTCACAAAATGAAACAGACCCTTGTAACTAGCACTCAGAGCAGGAAAGAGAACATTAATAGAACCACAAAGGTCTCACATACCCCTT
The DNA here is from genome assembly GCF_018350215.1 of Panthera leo. NCBI lineage: Eukaryota > Metazoa > Chordata > Mammalia > Carnivora > Felidae > Panthera > Panthera leo. The sequence goes on along the minus strand of NC_056680.1, from coordinate 80,890,396 downwards.
TCCAGCAATCACTCAACTAGCACCATACGTTCATTTTGCCTGTTTTCGAAACTTGTGTATAAATTAAATCATATAGTTTGAACCTTTCTTGGGAGGGGGCAGGATCTTGGCTTCTTTTGCTCAGTTATTTATGTTGAACATCATAACAAGTTATTATGACTATTGTACAATAGGCCATTGTTTGGGTATCCTACAATTTATTCATTCTTTGCCTGATGGATATTTTGGGTTTCCAGCTTGGGCTATTATGAACCATAGTGCTATAGAAATTACATGTGTCATTTGCTGAAATAAGTGTATATTTCCATTGCGATATATGTACAAGTACAGTTGCTGAGCCATGTATGTTCGGCTTTAGTAGCTACTGCCAGTTTTCCAATATATATTCCTGTTAGCAGTGTATGACATTTCACTTGCTTCACATTTCTTGCCATCCCGTAATATGAAAACATAATTAGTTAAGGACTAGTATTGTAATCTTTAGGATAAGTAGTAATACTAAAAGATTGTATAACAAATTAATAAGTAGGAGAATTAAATAAGTTTTTTGATTAATCCAGAAGAAGGCAAGAAAAAACAATTGAGTCGTATAGAAAATAAATAGTAATATCATTGATACAAACCCAACATATCAGTGATTAAATGTAAACGGACCACATACTCTAAAGGATGTTGCTTGTAAGACATATCTTAGGTGTAAGGACACAGGAAGATTCATAATAAAAGGATAAAAAATGTTATGTAAGCACTAATCAGAAGACAGCTGACGTTGCTATACTGTAATCAAAGTAAACTTTAAAAGCAAAAAGAATGTATTCATGAAAAAGGGCATTTTATGGTGAAAAAAGGGATTAACTAGTCCAGCTCCTGGTTAAAAAGCTATGTGTGATTTTTCAGGCACAACCGTATGCAATTGCAAAAGCTTAGGGATGCCTGGGTGGCTCCGTTGGTTAAGCATCCAATTCTGGATTTCAGCATCGGGCTGTGTGCTGATAGCACAGAGCCTGCTTGGAATTCTCTCTCTCTCTCTCTCTCTCTCTCTTTTTCTCTCTCTCTCTCTCTCCCTCTCTCCCTCTCTCCCTCTCACCCTCTCTCCCTCTCTCCCTCTATCTCTCTCTCTCTCTCTGTGTGTTTCTCACCCTGCCCCCCCCCCAAATAAATAAAGAAGTTTTACCTGGCAGCCCTCATGGGGGGAAAGCTGCCCCCGCCCCCCAACCAGACTTGGTGCATAGCCAGTGCACTGCAGTTCTCCAAGGGAGTTGCAATCGACTCAGGCCCCCTCTGGGTGGCCATCATCTTATCCATAGCTGCGTTCTCAGCTGGGGTGCCTTCATTCAGAGGCCTCTTTATCAGGAGCTATCAACACAGACCTTCTTTAGGTACCTGTGCTGAAACCACCCCAGGAAAAGTTGGGGAACCTTGAAGATACTCTTTCTCCACACTGACTCAGTACTTGTCCATGTTAGCTCTTCTCCCTCTCTCTGCCCTGAGAACCCTGGGGTTCACAACACTGCCGGAGCCTTTTGTTGAGGGCTCCTTCAGCAGTGAGAGATTCCCCACCTCTCTACTGATCTACCTGACCCTCCACCACATGTCATTCCATGGGAGAAAATAAACTGAGAAGTTGATGCTTTCTCTGGTATAGACTCTTCCTTATACTCTCATAGCCAGTGAGAAAAGACTTGACTATTACTTGCTTTTTATCTTGTTGCTTTCATCTGATAACTCTGCTGAGTTCCTAAATGTTAATCCACCAGGAAGCTATAACAGCACTAAATTTTTATACCTCTAATAACATAGTTTCAAAATACATAAAGCACAAACTAATAGCTACTTAAAATGTATTGAAGTATAACATACAGAAAAGTATTTAGGTTAAGAGTGTACAGCTCAGTGAGTTATTGCTAAGCGAGTATATCAGTATACCCAACACATATTGCATTACCAGCACCTCAGAAGGCTCCCTTGAGATACCTCCCAATCACTAGATCTTTCCTCTTCCCTAAAGGTCACTAAGTAGATTAGTTTTGCCTATTTTTAAACTCTATATAACAGAATCATCAGTATGTACTCTTTTGTATTTGGCTTTTCACTAATATTTGTTAGATATGTTTTTAAACATTCCCTGTTAAATATTAACTTGCTGCTATTATCATTTTAGGTGTTTTAGAAAATAATTATGAGAGCTTACGTATACTAAATGTTGAAAGAAATGGAAATGTTATTTATACCTATAAGGTATGTATGCTTTTTTATTGTGGTATGATATGCATGACATAGAATTTACTATTTTAACCATTTATGTTTTTTCACAGAATTTTATGCTATATCTTACTGAGGGGTAAGAATAAGTGCTGGCATTTAACTTTTAACATGACTTTTATTTTATGAGATTCAACAAACTAATTGAAATTGAGTCTTAGGAAATATTTTTTTAAACAAAAATTACATACAATATCTGACCCAGCACTCAAATTTTTTGAATAAATGAAGTTCCATTCTTCAGAGGAACAAATGCTAAGTGAAAGACGTTTAAACCTAATTAATATGTAAAGTTTTGATCTTTGAAACATATTAAATATGATTACATAATCTGTTTAGGTATCATCTGTTTTGAGGCATTATTTAACATGTTTTCAATGTTCAGTGTTATCAGGAATGAAAATTTAACTTTACTGATTACTATAGTAGGGAAACACGAAAGAATAATTTTAGTGGCCAGTTTGCTTTGCGTAGATGTATTACTGTTTTTTTGTTTGCTTGCTTTTTGTTTTGTTTTGTTTTTGCTTAAAAGTTATTTTAAGTTGGGGCACCTGACTGACCCAGTCAGTGGAGCATGCAACTCTTGATCTCAGGGTTGTGAATTCAAGCCCCATGTTGGGTATAGAGACTACTTAAAAATAAAATCTTTAAAAAAAATAGTTATTTTAAGTTGTGTCTATAAGTATGCTGCATTTAAGGAAACTGTGTGATTCAAAAAGTTTTATTTATAGGAATATCATAGACTTGTTTTAGCCACTCCCAATCTCTATCATATATATTATATTAAATAAAAGGAAGTATAAAAAGATTCACTCCTTTACTATGCTCTGTCCTACTAGCCAGGGTCCCCCCAGTCTGGGTCCCCCAGACTCACCAAACTGTACACTCTTCATTCATTTCACTCTTTGAGCCTCTATTACTAGTTGAAACAGGTTTGGTCCCTTTCTGACATGCTACCTTTAGAGTGCTAATTGCTAATATTGATTGAATTATTGCAGGTTTAAGACTAACAACATCCTAACTTCCTGAACAATGGTATATAATAAATATCTGGTTAATTTTTTTAAGGACAATAAGGGAAATGTCTTCTTTGGATTATATGACTCCCAGACCAGACAAAATGAGGTAAAAATTACTATAATTCATAGATAACTCATTAGTTACTTTATTGTTTTTAGAGATTTTTACTTCTTTCTGCCTCCTTTTTCTAGATACATATTCTCATTTCATTTTCTAAAAAATTTTTTTGCCTCCTCCCTTTTACCATCTCTTGGACCATTATCTTGAAAAATGAATGAATGAATGAATGAATGAAGTGCAAGAACTCCTGGACCAAAACATTACCTGAGGTTTCTTAGTCCTTTGAGATTTAAGCAAAATTGGCTCAAATCAATTATCCAATATTCCATAGGAATGTAGGAAGTCCAATGCCTTCCTGAGATTTGTGTGTGTGCTCTCACAAGTTTAGGATCTCATATTGACCTCTGGCTCTGTGTTCTTCTCCTTAACCTTCACTTCTCTTACTTCTTAAACATCCAGGTATAGAACGCAGCCTCCTTTTCTTAATTTTTCCCCAAACCACCCACCTAGAGCAATGGTTGACGTGACAGGCTTACCTAACTCTCAGTGTAAATACAATGGGGTCCCTTTGTGCCTATGTAAAAGCAACTTACAAATATTAAGGGACCAGGAAGTCTAGAAATGTACCCTGGCACAGAAGGTTCTCTAAACATACTATTACCTGAAAAAAGCGAATTGCCAGAATAACACATTTCATTTATGTTTAAAAAAACTTTCAAGAAAGTATGAATACATATGCATAAACATATATTCATTTAAAAAGATCTGCAAGCCTAGCGAGTAAATAAAAACATGTTTCCTTTTGGAAGGTAGTTCGTACTGGGTGAGCATAGCAGGGAGCTTTGACTTTTTATTTGATGGTGTCTGTGTGTTTTAAACACTGAGACTATACTCGTGTTATTTTATAATTAAAAAGGTAAAACACTAAAAATTAAGTGTGTACAACCATAATTCTTCTTACTTATAACTTAGAATCCCTCAGAGCAAGAGTCAAAAGAGACCAAAATGTCTGAAATGAATTGAGAGCCTTCTTATTCACTCAAAGTCCACTTTTTCTAATCAAGCGTTTAGTGACTTCTCAACATTTTTCAACTTCTGGCCATAGGGTTTTAGTGTATTCTTGGTACTTTTTGTATCTATAGGTACTAATTACTTTCCTAGTACTCCTGCCATGTGTTGTTTCTCTTAGCCTGTTCTCTCCTGAGGTCTAAGACTCTTGATCTTTTCTTACCTTCTCAGTGTATTGTAAGAGAGTTTGCCTAATATAACTACAATTGTCTTTATTTCCTAAATCTGCATGTCATATCCTCCTCCTGTATGACCATTTTCATTTTCTTTAATATTTAATAAGGAAATGGAATCTTGCTTGTTCAAACAGCAAGAAAATTTTTTAAAAAATAAAAATTAAATAAAAACAGAAGATTACTTTGCCAAGGCTCTGAATATGAGAGTCTTAGAGGAGATGCTCTTGTGATTCTGTCTTAGCCTTAGTTAATGATATCATAGTTAGACAATTTGGTTAAAACTTTACTTGTCTCAATAATTATAAGAGCTGACATCTGAATGCTTATTATGGGTGGCAGACATTATAATAAGTGCTTTGAATGGATCATCTCACTTGATCCTTCTAAGGATTTCATGAAATAGGTATTATGATTTTTATTTTACTGATAGAGATTGTCTAAAGTCACACAGCTAGTAAGTGGCACAGTCAGAATTTGATCCTGTGTTTAACCTGGCTCCAAGGTTTAAACTCTTAACCACTTGGTCATGTTGTCTCATGGTTAAGCTTCAGTGCCAACTCTGGTCTATGATTGCAGACTTTTTCTTAAAAAATAATCTGAGGGGCACCTGGGTGGCTCAGTCAGTTAAGCGTCCGACTTTGTCTCAGGTCATGATCTCGCGGTCTGTGAGTTTGAGCCCTACATCAGGCTCTGTGCTGACAGCTCAGAGCCTAGAGCCTGCCTGGGATTCTGTGTCTCTCTCCCTCCCTACCTTTCCCCCTCTCTCACTCTGTCCCTCTCTGTCTCTCAAAAATAGATAAAAAGTTAAAAAAAAATAATCTGAAGCTTCTCAGTATGGATAAACTGGTTCATTGATGGTTCTTTAATAAAAGGTCTTGCCACCATGACACCTGTTTCAGAGCTAAATGGGAATTTGAATTCTATAATTGTTATTTAACACAAAACTCCAAATTAAAAAATAATTTTGTTTTAACAGCATCTCTATACATTTGAAAAAGACTTGCACGTTGTCAGCTGTTCTGTCAATAGTGATAGAACTTTGCTGGGTAAGTTGGACTCTTTTATTGCTACATGTCAAGAACTAAACTACATTTGTTGAGTTTCAAAGTATTGGACTTTTGCTATATTTGACTATTCTATAACAATGATTTTCTGGGAGGAGATGCTCCTGGGAGATTAATTTTGAAATAAAAAATCTGTGGAATCCACCTACAAAAAAAAGAAAAAAAAAAGACTTCATTCTGCATTACCTTTATCATCCACTGACAGATTTTTTGAGCCTTCACTTATTTCAGGTCTAAAATGGTAAACTTTAACCAGCCACTGCATGGATCACTTGCTAATGGATTATTTTTTTCTTTTTCCATTAGCTGCGAGTTTAGTTCATTCTACTAAAGAAGGAAGAAAGAATGAGCTTCAACCAGGTATGACATAGTTTTTAGTGTCTATTGAAAGATGAAGATTTATTAACTAAGTCAAATTTCAAACATCTTTACAAATAGCTTTATCTCAGAATGAAAAGGCAAAGGTCATGAAAATGTTTTTTTTTTACTTTTTTCAAGAGAACAAGAAAATACAGAAAATAATGTAACAGTGAATAGTAGAAGTATTAAAAAGGCATTTAGTACCTGCAGACTAAATAAACACTGAGGACACACTAGAATCCTATGGTTCAGAAGCTGGTGTAAAGGGCTGGGCTTTTAAAGGGTTGATATTCCTTCAAGAATGCATTTTTGTTCTTAACATCTGGTGAACTATTGAGCAGTACATAATACACTATGAGTAGTCCACCAATTCTAAATAAAAATTCCCATTTGCCAAGGTCACTTTGTAGTTTATTATCTATGTGATACTCCCCCCTTCTTTTTAACATTATGTGTCATCCATCTGTCCAGAACTCAACAAAGAAGTGCCTGCAGTGGGTCAGGCACTGTGTTTGATGCTGGGAATGCAATGTTATGCAAGAGAGGTGTGGCAATTGCCATGGTGAGCTATAGAGACTAATGGTGGGTGGAGTGCCCCCTGGGGCATGGGTCTCATCTTCAAAGGACGGCAGTAATCCCTGTGGGAGCAGCTTTTCAATTTATCAAGAGAAGTATGGACCTTTATGTAAAATTTTAATTTAATCAAAAAAATTTTAACGTTTATTCATGTTTGAGAGACAGAGCATGAGCAGGGGAGGGGCAGAGAGAGAGGGAGACACAGAAGCTGAAGCAGGCTTCAGGCTCTGAGCTGTCAGCACAGAGCCAGATGCAGGGCTCCAATACATGAACCGCGAGATCATGACCTGAGCCAAAGTTGAACATTTAACTGACTGAGCCACCCAGGTGCCCCTAAAACTTTATTTTAAATTTTGGCTCAAATATTTTTTTAAAAATTCTGCTCAGGCAGTGATAACCACCTGTGGCTGATGTAGCCCATGGACTACCACCATTTTTCAATCTCTGGTCAAGTTCTCATTTCAGTCCCTTACTATTCCCATCCTGCAGCGCTTCCCATCTGTTGTGTTTATTCGGGGCTTAAGCTCCTTTTGTTAGCATAGTTCCCACTCAGATGTGTTCTTCTGTGGTTGTATGTGATGGAAAAACTTCTTGCACCTTCCTTCCCCGTGGGGCTTATGAGGCAGTCCTGGGTTCCCACAGAGTCAGCTTAGAGGGTCAAGGGAAGCAGAGTCAAGTCTGGATGGGATCTTCTCAGGGACCTTGGCAGAGAGATTATGGGAGATGCTGCTGGGCAGGAGGCTCACCTGGAAACCTCATCATCTATCTGATGATCTATACCATCCTTGCCTTCCCTCCTGCCTTGTTACACGGAGAACCACAACAGCCACCTTCCCTCTTGAGTGCCATGTCCCCCTCTTCACATCCTCTGCTCCTCTTAGAATGAAGTGCAATGCTCACTTCAGAACTGATGGAACTGGACTAGTTTAAGTGAAATAGGATCTAAGACATTGGTGTCCTGACCCTAAAACAAAGGCATATGACCTCAATTTCCTTTACTTAAGAAGAGAAAGGCCTCGTCTCTTGTGCTTCTCCCAATCACAAGCCTGGGCATCTCTACACATCCTTCGATTAGCTCCCTGTGCCTCCCTGTTCTTTTTGGCCCCTATTCCTATTTGCCTCTGGAATTCTTTATTATGCTGGTAAACCAGTAGAACCTATATTCTTCACTTGATGTTTACCATCTGTGCTTGATTGTCATGCAGAACAGTGGCGATTATGTACATTACAAAATGCACTTTCAGACCAACTTTACTGTAAATTTTATTAAATTAAATCCTATTCAGATACGCTTACTCTTGAAGTTTGGTGCACTTCTGGTGAGATCATCTGATTGCATCTTTAAAAATACTAAAATGACCATTGTTAGTTATCGTATTGGCTACCTCATGCTTTATATCTTCTCAGCTCACCTTTCATGCCAGCTGCCATGGTAAGAACCAGCTCCCCACAAACGTAATTCGACAGACAGTGCCTTAACTCTGCTGCTCTACCTGCTTCTTGCTTTGTGCCCAGAGCCCTTGGGAAATTCTGTTTGCTACCTACATGTGTGCCACCTGGAAGCATGGCTGGAAAGGATTCCCAGTAGCATAAGCCATGACCAACCAGGGGCCAAGGAGCTGAAGGATAAATACTCTTCTTTCCATCCCTTAAGTGGATTATTCTGAGGGCACGCTGCATGCAGCTCAAATCCCACAGTGGTCACAAATTGGATTGGGTTCCTTACAGTGGTAGACTCTTCTTCCTGTTTCATGCTGCCCACTCCCTCACGCCAGCCCTCAGGGCTAAAGTGATCCTGACCCCTGAAATTATTTCTTGTCTTGGTTTGGGTTTTCCCCCCAAAGTAGAGTCTGAGGCAAGTATTTGAATGAAATTAGTTTATTTGAGGGATGATGCTAGGAAATACTATTAGATGAGTATTTAAGCAGAGATCTGAAAGAAGGGAGGGAGCAAGCACATGGCTGTGGGGAAAGCACATTTCTGGCTGTGACCACAGCCAGCACAAAGGTCCTGAGGCCAGAGTGTACTTGATGGATTTGCTGATCAAGGACAGTGAGGAGGTTAAAAGGGGAGAAAAAAAAAAAAAAAGGATAGTGAGGTCAGTGAGGCTGAATGAAAAGGGGCAAATCAGTAGGAACTAAGACCAGAGGAAAACGGGGCCAAAGTACAGACAGATCATGGAGACCCTTATGAGATCTTCGTTCAGTTAAGAGTTTAGAAATGATGTAACCAGAAAGCACTGTAGAATCTATTATAATGTTTTGCCCTTTGAACAGTTATTTTGGAAAGCCTTATTTTATTTGTCCATGAATGACCTGATAAGCCATTCAATTATAAAATGTGGTTTGCCTGGAGGTGTTGTTTAACACTCTGTTGCTTATGGGATTTTTCCATTGTAAGTGAGACAAACTGTCACATCTTTCCTATGAACAATACAGGGTTCTTTGGTCCACATATTTTACAGCACAGTTTTTATCAATAGTGCTTCTCTTGTTGGCTGTGGCCATGGCAGAGTTAATGTTTTGTTTGGAAAAGAGGGAAAAAAGAGATGCCTGGCAGTCAGTAGAACATGTGACTTCTGATCTCAGGGTCATGAATTCAAGGCCCATGTTGGGTCAAGCTTACTTGAAAAAAAAAAAAAAGAAGAAGAAGAAGATAGGGAGCCTGAGTGGCTCAGGTGGTTGAGCTTCTGACTTTGGCTCAGGTCATGATCTCACCATTCATGGGTTTGAGCCCCGCATCGGGCTTTGTTCCATCAGCTCAGAGCCTGGAGCCTGCTTCGGATTCTGTCTCTCTCTTTCTCTCTTTCTCTTTCTCTGCTCCTTCCCCACTCACACTCTGTGTGTGTCTCTCTCAAAAATAAACAAACATTAAAAAAATAATAAATAAAAAAGATTTAGGGAAAGAAAAGAATTAAAGGGCCTAGCTCCCCCCTTCACCCTCCCCTGTGGAATTGCATTTGCCCCAAGGCACAGTAGATTCCCCCTGGGCAGCTATTGGGGTGTCCACATGTGTTGGCCACTGAGACTCTCCTGGGGTCCCCTGCGTCATTATAGATAGTTGAGTGCTGTGGATGTTCCCTGGAGCTGTGCTTTGGTTCAAGAGCTCCAGTAACCAGAGCTGCTTCAGAACCATGCCCTACTGGCCTTTACCAACCTTGTCAGTCTTTAAAGTTTGGTGCACCTCTAGTGAAGTTAAATGATCACATCTTTAAAAATACTAGAATTTTCACAGCATGTGTCTTCACCAGGTTCTTTTGCCCACTCTATCCTCCCCATGCCATGCCTATCCCTATGCTTTTATTTTTTTTTCAATTTTTGTTCAATTTATTTAAGCTAAAAAGACAGAACAGTTCACTTATTTCTCCCATTCTCCACCCCAACCCCCCACCTCTTGTAACTGCTAATTTGTTCTCTGTATCTATGCGCATGTTTCTTTTTCTCTCTTTCCAAGAGTCCACACATAACAGATACCATACAGTGTCTTTTTCTGACTGATTTCACTTAACACAACGCCCTCAAGGTCCATCCAAGTTGTCACTTTTGATCTTGCTGTCTTTACTTTCTGTGATATCTACATCCTGCCTGGATCCGTCTTGCCCTTCAGTGATGCCCTCCCAGTCTCCCCTGAGATCGGTATTCTCTAACTTCTTAAGACAACTGTAAGTACTTCATGGAATCATGGGATTTCATGACTGAAAGTGATTGTGGAAATGATCTGATTCTGTAGTTTTTTTTTTTTTTTTTTTAATAGCAAGGCACTAAAGCCTTGAAAGCTTCATCGTTTCTAGTTGACACTAGAGCTGATGTCTCTAGAATCCTGATCCAGAGTGCATCATATCACACCATGAAAGCACATGGTGTGTTATTGAGAGAAATTCCTTTTCCACGATTACTCTTATGACTATGCTGATTATATTAGTTAAGTGTCTGGGCTGCCCTAAAGAAGGGAAAGATTCGTGTAGGAAGATAGTTTCTGTCCTTGAAAATCCTCCCATTTTAAAATCAAGTGAATTTAGCTGATAGCTGGTTATCAAATTCACTGCCAAAAAATCCAAATGTGAGGTGATTCTTTACTTTTGCAATGAGTAGGATCCTCTACATGTCCCCTTAAAAGGTGGGGTTTTTTTGTTCCCCAAATTGGAATATATAGACTTTTAGGACAAGAGATAAAATAGCCAAATGTCAACTTATACTACTTTATTTACTTAGTTATACATACTTCGTATAAAATAATAAGGAAAATAGTTTTTTTCTCATTGTCACATTTCACAAAACATTTCTATTTTTCTTAAGTATCGTTGGCACCAATGTTTTTCTTATTCCTAGAACCCCCTTTTTTTTTTCTTTTTGAGTGATCAAGCAGATTCCCAAAGCTCCTGAGCTTTACCTCTGTCCCAGTTATTAGAAGTATAGTTCTTTCGGGGCGCCTGGGTGGCTCAGTCGGTTAAGCCGCCGACTTCGGCTCAGGTCATGATCTCATGGTTCGTGAGTTCGAGCCCCGCGTCGGGCTCTGTGCTGACAGCTCAGAGCCTGGAGCCCGTTTCAGAGTCTGTGTCTCCCTCTCTCTCTGACCCTCCCCTGCTCATGCTCTGTCTCTCTCTGTCTCAAAAATAAATAAACGTTAAAAAAAAATTAAAAAAAAAAAGAAGTATAGTTCTTTCGAACTGGTGTATGATCGTCTCACTGGGATTTTTGTTTGTTTTGTTTTTTATATATTTATTTATTCTTGAGTGAGAGAGTGCGAGCAGGGGAGAGGCAGAGAGAGGGAGACACAGAATCTGAAGCAGGCTTCAGGCTCTGTGCTGCACAGAGCCCAATGTGGGGTTCGAACCCACAAGCCATGAGATCATGACCTGAGCCGCAGTCGGACGCCCAACCGACTAAGCCACCCAGGTGCCGCAGTGTCACTGGAATTTTTATCCCAAGCTGTAAGTACCATTGACCAAACAGTATTTGATTTTCATTTGTTCTGTCCTTGTATATTTCAGATCCCACATAATAACTCACTGTCTTGCTTTCTCAGTAATCTTTAAAAAGCATGTTTATAGAGATATCCAGTCCTTGCAATTGTGAGGCCATATCCCAGGAATTGTTTCACATTCTTTCCCTTAAAATAAAAATGTTTACTTATTTATTTTTGAGAGAGAAAGAGCAGGAGTGGGAGAGGGGCAGAGAGAGAGAGGGTGAGAGAAAATCCCAAGCAGACCCTGGGCTGTCAGTGCAGAGCCCATCACGGGGCTTGATCCCCAGGAACCGTGAGGTCATGGCCTGAACCGAAATCAAGAGTCAGACACTTAACCTAGCCAACTGAGCCACCCAGGCACCCTACCTAAGACTTTTTGGGTTTTGGGGTTTTTTTTTTGTTTGTTTTTTTTGTTTTTGTTGTTGTTGTTTTTCCTAAGCAATGCTATCAGGTTAGTTACTTAAATAGTGAAAACTGGCACTGATTCAATTCCAGGTTGCTGTGCTGTCTCCAAGTTGTATATTATTTTTCAAAATAAAGTCATTGAAAAAGCATCAGAGAATAGTTAAGTCTTTATAAGAACTCAGATATAAGACAACTCCTTCTTCTCTGAGGTTTAGTCTTAGGGGAGGGGAACTTTTGGCCTAAATGTAGATATCTGTGGTAATCCCATTGTAGCCTGTGTCCAAGGACTTCCCTTTTAATTGCTATCTTTTAGGACATTTGCTACAATGTGACACTGAGGAAGTAAGTGGGTCTTTATCAGGGCAGTTCCAGTACCTTTCCCAAGGGAAGCCAAGCCCCTGTCCTCTTAATAGGCACTCTCAACTGTAACATGTTCATGCTTCAGAAAGATCTTTACATTTTCATACACAAGCAGTATTTGCCAGTGTGCTGCAGAATTGGAGTGATAGAGAATTGAGTTGTGTTTGCTTAGACTTAGAAACTCAGAGGGCCTATGAAGCTGTGCCAAGTGGCTGAGGAGTGGGCAAGAACTTGTTCCTCACTTGTTCATGAATGCGTATTGCTTTCTCTTTCATGAGGTTTTCTTTATCTGTTGTGGGTTTTAAGAACCGTCAATGTAAATTTTAAGAAAATTACTTTTCCTGGTTGAATAGCTAATACAACAGGTAACGTGTTTATATTTTCCAAGTTCAGACGTACATGGAGAAGATCATGAATGACATTCTCATCTTCTTACTAAAAGCCTCCTTTCCTTTGTAGGATCAAAGTGTTTAACTTTGTTGGTTGAAATCCATCCTGTTAACAATGTGAAGGTTCTAAAAGCAGTGGATAGCTATATTTGGGTGCAGGTAAGCGAGCATGTCCATTTATCACTCATCTCACTAATCAGAAGGTGTGAAACCTAGAGGCAGTGGTGCTTACCAAGTGTTTTCACACCCATTATCACATTCAATCCTCAAAGCAATCTGGTAGATGGGTATGGTTGGAATTATCAGCTCACCTTTTGCAAACACGGAAATCAAAACTCAAACCTAGTTCCTCTGTCTCTGTTATGTCATGGTTTATAATGTTTTTACATGATAAAATACTCTCAACACACATTTAAGGTAAGTTTAAAGAAAAGTTTGTTTGGTGTATTCACATAGTTGACAGAGTACACATGATTAAATGGCTAAATCACTGAATTTGTCAGCTCCATGAAATGGTACAGAAGCACTGTAGGTACAGTGTGGATGGACCAGATCTAGTCAACATTCATTACAAGCACATTCTGAATTTGTGAGTTGTCCTACTCACTAAAATCTATTTGTGACATCAAAGTCAATACTCTTGGTGCCGTCACAGTTATCTACAGACATGTGGAAAGTGGTGAAAAATTTGTCACTCAGCTGAGGTTGAACAACGAGACACTGCCTTCTTGATTGAGTTCTTATCCTATAAATGAATGTCATTTTTATGATCTATTTAGCGCCATGATTTTCACATTTTTGAGCTTTTTGTTGGTGATTTCACTTTTCAAATGTCCCCCATGCATAGTGCTAAAGTGCTGGCTACTGTCCCTAAGCTCAAGAAGGCTGCCATATGCTTTATAGAGAGAATATGTGGGTTAGGTTAGCTTCATTAGGGCATGAGTGCTGTTGACCATGAGTTTAATGCTAATGGATCAACAATATATATTAAATGTGTTTTATAAAAACAGGAATACACACGAAACAAAATTATGTATTAATTCGTTGACAAAAATGTTGTGGCCAGGCAGGAGCCTGTCCTTGTATGTCCCCTAGGAGTAATGGTTCAGCATTCAGTATACGGTGTTTGTGGTGACTCCATGCGATCTGACTACCACAGATGACAGTGGACTGTACATGTTCATGCAGTGCTATAGCATAACTTCCTCGTGTAACCTGAACTCTCTGCTTCTCGTTGCTCCCCCCCCCCACCCCTGCCTACTCCCAGCCTCAAGCCACTGGGTCTCCCTCTTGCAATGTGTCAGGAGAGGGACCTCTCTCCCATCCCCACCCCCCCAGGTCCTTCACTGGGGGCCACTGCCTGTTTCCAGCTCCTAGGCTGTATTCCTCCTCCGTCAGGAAGCTGCTATGTTTACACTGTCATCAGTACAGGGGTGACTATGGGGCAGACCACACTTCCCTTTTTTGGTCTGTTCTTGGCTTCCTTAGCATGTCCACTCAGGGCTGAGTAGGCAATGGAGATACTAATGAAGGATTAGGGCAGCTAAAGGGAATTAGAGCACAGGAGGGAAAGGATTTTTATAAGTATGTAGTTGCACAGCATTGTGAATGTATTAACAACTACTGAACTGTATACTTTAAAACAGTTAAAAAGGTGATTTTTCTGTTATGCAAATTTTATCTTAATTAAAAGCAATTAATAGTACATGATGCATGACTGCATCCATAGGCCAAAGGGGAAGTCCCCACCCAAATGAGGTAAAACTCGTACTTGTCTTGAGGACCCATCTCTGTGCCTAGCCCTGCTCCCTGCTCCTCATTCTTATGTTTCTGGAGGGAGAAAATCCTCCAAACCTCCATCCAGGACAACCCCCCCACCTCCCTTTCTCCCTCCTTCTCCCCTTTAGAGAAATGCCATTCATTGTCCACTGAATTTGGTCTTGCCCTGAAATCTGTCTCCCTTTCCTTACCAAAACATTCATGGTGATCTCTGATAGTACATTTCCCCAAGTCTGTATGTGCAGCCTTGACCTCCTTCACAGAGAAACTTGAGCAGGACAGTAGTGGTTAGGGTTTGGATCCCAACCCGGTACCTTTGGAGAATCGCCTACCAGCATGACCTGCATCTTCCAAATGGCTCCAGATATCCACCTATAGTGCATATCTTCCAACTGAGTATTAATAATCAGAGTCTAGCTCCATATCTGTGAAGATAAATATTTCCCTAATACGATGTAATCTATATAGACCTCTACTCAAACTGCAAGAAAACAAAAACCTTGCATGCTTTTATAGAGCTGTGTCTAAAACCTGTCTGTCTGTCTCTTTTTATTTTTGAGAATGAGCACACATGCAAGCAGGGGAGGGGCAGAGGAAAAGAGAGAGAGAGAGAATCTCAAGCAGGCTCCGTGCCCAGCACAGAGCCTGACACAGGAGCTCAGTCTCAGACTGTGAAGTCATGACCTGAGCTGAAATCAAGAGGCAGACGCTCAACTGACTGAGCCCCCCCAGGTGCCCTGAAGTCTATTTATATTCTCATTTCTAGGCCTTGCTCTAAGGCTGCCTCATAATAGAAAGGAGAACCACCACCACCTAAATGGAACTTTTAAAATCATGTTCTCACTGATTGCGGCACAAACACCAGGCAAAGGCTTAGAACTTGTCAGCATCATACTCCAGGTCACAGCCCTAGGCAAGTACGCCTTGGCCACCTCTGTAGTCCCAAGGGAGGCCGAATCATCTTCTCTAGGAATATTTCCTTGTTTTGAGGCACCGAGTGTTGGCTCTTCCGCTATCTGTATGGTGTCACTCAGCTTTGCTTCTCCTCAACCCCAGGACAGGCAGTTTCCTGTTTGAGGTGCACAATTTCACAAATCAGGACATAGTAAGTTCTACATTATTTTCATAGCTGAATTCTACAGTACTATTTTATAATTTTGAAGATTTGCCATGAAAAATGGTGTATCGTTAATGTTCTGTTTTTCAATTCTAAAAAGGAAACTTGACTATGGACAATTAAAAAAATTTTGCCAGTTCTAGGGGTGCCTGGGTGGCTCAGTTGATTAGGTGTCCGACTTCGGCTCAGGTCATGATCTCACCTTTGGTGAGTTCCATCTCCGCATCGAACTCTCAGCTGAGAGCTCGGAGCCTGGAGCCTGCTTCAGATTCTGTGTCTTCCTCTCTCCCTGACCCTCCTCTGCTTGTGCTCTTTCTCTCAAAAGTAAACAAATAAACTTAAAAAAAAATTGCCAGTTCTATTTTCATTTTGTCATCATGAAAAGTTAGAACACCAGGTAATACATTTTGTCAAAAATGTTCCTAGTCTTTAGAAAGGCTGCCGATTATAAAATAAGGACATAAAAAGGCTATGTTCTTTCATAATGCTTTGAACTGTGGAGGGAAACAACAAAATTCACGGGTGGATCCTATCTAGTAAGCTGTTTTTCATGTTACAAAATGAAACTGCTGATTTATAGTCACCCTTTTGATGATGAAAGAATTAAGTCACTGGAGTCATCCCAGGGCCCCTTTTCCCTCATTATCACTGCTGATGACATCAGGCTGTTTCTGGCTGGCTGCTTTGTCCTGTGGGCTGACCCATATGGGAGAGCATAGAGAAGGAGGAGTAGGGTGGATGGAGCCTTTTCTTCCCAACGGCAGTCATTCTATTATTTGAGGCTTGCAAATCCTCCACCACATGCCACATCGTGACTCACTCTTCTGCATTGGAAAGTCCCATGTTACGTTGTGCTTTGTCTTTTGGATGTGGGACTTTGGAAGTTGTAGGAGAGCCTACATTTACTTGGTTGTCAAATTAAATACTACATTTAATTGCACAACAGATGTATTGACCCCTTTTTTGTGTGCTTGCAAAACAGAACTTTCTGTACTGATGTTTATATTGTTTCTGATTAGCTTCAGAATCACGCTCCAAAATAGGAAGCACCATCTCTAGAAATAAGCTTATACTTTAGCCTTACTGTTTAAATGAATTATGTTGGCCTGCCATCAATTTCCCCCTGGAAAACTGAGCTCCTGAAAGTGTTTCTTTTTCCTCCTTGCTTCCATTTGTAATGTGTGTCTGCAAACTATTCGGTGGTTCCCAGTACCTTCTAGGCTGTGTAGTAGTACAGTGATCAAACACTTTTGGAATATTTGTGTAAGTAAGATAGTCTTTGCTTATGATTTTGGTTCATTTCCTTTTTATAGTTTCTCTACCCCCATGTGGAAAGTCACCCCCTTCCAGAGAACCATCTGTTACTGGTTTCAGAAGAGAAATGTAAGTGTATCTTTAGATGATATATACAAACTTCATGAAGGGCACATCTCCTAGTGAAGTATGGGACTTGACTGAATCTTCTAGATGTTCACTCACCAGTGCTGAAGGTCCATCTGACCTTTGATGTTCATTTCAGATCTAGCACTCCTGTGGAAGGGCTTTTCCTTTTCGCCCCACTTGTCCCCTTAGGCTCTGCTCTGTTTCCCATCCCAGGAATGATGGGCTCCTATATGCATGGATTTCCATGTTTGTCACATGGTAGAGTGTAGACCAGTTGTGGAGGTCACTTTTACCTTCTTTAGTTCATCCTTCTTCAGGGTATCTGTCACCTTGGATGGAGAAGGAGGAAGGTATTAGAAGCCAGTAGAATTTGATAGTAGAATTTGAGGACACATACTTGGTCACATTCTACCTGAAATAAGATTGGGACATCCTCTAATGAAGTTTTTTTCACTTTGGATGGGGAGGGTAGCAGAGAAGGGACAAAATCCACTCGTGGATCTTACCTCGTAAGCCATCTTTCATGTTATAAAATGAAATTGCTGATTGATAATGGGAAGAACAGGCCTGGGGGTGTTAGGTTCATGTTCACTTTCTATGCTCTTGACCAATTATCTGTCTCCCATTTTTGTACCTAGTCTGGCAGAAGGTTAAGTATGGCTAATTCTAGATTGCTTCCTGAGAGAAAGGGACCATCCACAAATCTACCTAAATTGCTGAGAGTTCTCTTATTGTGAAACTGATCCCTGTAAAAATACCCCCCAATATCTTGTATAATGAGTTTTCTCCCCATTATTTTCATATGATATTTTCATATGATATTTGGAAATTGGAGATAAACCCTGCCAAAGGAACCCCTGTTAGCTCCAAATAAGACTGATGGTGCAGGGGAGGCCAACATTTGAGGAAACCCAGGGGAGCAGAAGGGTTAAATGTCTCATCCATTGTTGACATTGAGGAGCAGAGTAAATGCTAGATTTGCAATAGACTATGGAGAGAGGCTGGAGAAAGGTGGGTTTTGTTTTGCACTTATATTATGAAATTGCTCTCTGTGATAATACTATTTTTCCAGCCAGTTGATTCATCTGCATTGCTTTTATAAATAAACGTTCACCACTGTTAGGTGTAAAAAGGTGCTCATAATTTTCATAAAGGTTAAACTGTCTTTCTTTTGTTTATCTTTTTAAAGATATCGAAAAGTTTCATATCCAAGTCATCCAAGAAGATGGAAGTAGAGTGGTAAATATTTGAAATTTCTCTTGCTTCACAGTTTTTTCCCACAGAGTGACATTTCTAGACTGTTAAGGGTAGAGTAATGTTACAGACACAGACCATTTCTTTATTCGACGTCTTTCAGATGACAGACTTGCTGTTGTAACATGTGAAATAATGTGAGATCTATGAAGGAGTTAATTATCTCCTTTATCTTGACCTCACTGTCCAATCTCAGTCTCCTGAGATAACTCATGACAGCCTGTGTGACTCTTCCCACACCTTTACCTTGCTCATACAAACGTACACATATGCAGGAATTCAGTTGTTTTTACCAAAAGAGAATCTATTAATTTGCCATTTTTGTTTTTTGCTTTTTACTTAGTATATCAGGGCTATCCCCGTAGGTTTTTAATTAGGAATGTAACCTTTTCCACTAATTTTTATGCATACATAGAATAAATGGGATCATAACATATATGCTGGGGGATAATACAGTTCAAATTTTTTTTTCCTTTTTTCTTTTTTTCTTTTTTTTTTTTTTTTTGCTTGTATGCTACTTCTCCCTTGTGTTTTCTCCTCTAACTTTTGTCTACAGCCTATTAGGTGTCCTTTCATGCTGTTCTTCATACGTGTATATATCTCATCCCCACCCCTGACACACCCAGAGGTTTGTTTATTAACCACTCCTTCCTCCTACAACTTTGTGGCATTACCTACAAGTCAACCTGAATATGTCAATTCATTCTTTTTAGAAACACATAATAGTCCCCGGCGTGGATGTACGCAACTTCAATCATTCTCCCATGGATGGCCACTTTTTTTTTTTTTGAGTAAATAAATATCTTTTATTTATTTATTTTTTCAATATATGAAATTTATTGTCAAATTGCTTTCCATACAACACCCAGTGCTCATCCCAAAAGGTGCCCTCCTCAATACCCATCACCCACCCTCCCCTCCCTCCCACCCCCCATCAACCCTCAGTTTGTTCTCAGTTTTTAAGAGTCTCTTATGCTTTGGCTCTCTCCCACTCTAACCTCTTTTTTTTTTTTTCCTCTTCCTCCCCCATGGGTTTCCGTTAAGTTTCTCAGGATCCACATAAGAGTGAAAACATGTGGTATCTGTCTTTCTCTGTATGGCTTATTTCACTTAGCATCACACTCTCCAGTTCCATCCACGTTGCTACAAAAGGCCATATTTCATTCTTTCTCATTGCCATGTAGTACCCCATTGTGTATATAAACCACAATTTCTTTATCCATTCATCAGTTGATGGACATTTAGGCTCTTTCCACAATTTGGCTATTGTTGAGAGTGCTGCTATAAACATTGGGGTACAAGTGCCCCTATGCATCAGTACTCCTGTATCCCTTGGGTAAATTCCTAGCAGTGCTATTGCTGGGTCATAGGGTAGGTCTATTTTTAATTTTCTGAGGAACCTCCACACTGTTTTCCAGAGCGGCTGCACCAATTTGCATTCCCACCAACAGTGCAAGAGGGTTCCCGTTTCTCCACATCCTCTCCAGCATCTATAGTCTCCTGATTTGTTCATTTTGGCCACTCTGACTGGCGTGAGGTGATATCTGAGTGTGGTTTTGATTTGTATTTCCCTGATGAGGAGCGACGTTGAGCATCTTTTCATGTGCCTGTTGGCCATCCGGATGTCTTCTTTAGAGAAATGTCTATTCATTTTTCTGCCCATTTCTTCACTGGGTTATTTGTTTTTCGGGTGTGGAGTTTGGTGAGCTCTTTATAGATTTTGGATACTAGCCCTTTGTCTGATATGTCATTTGCAAATATCTTTTCCCATTCCGTTGGTTGCCTTTTAGTTGTCTTGGTTGTTTCCTTTGCTGTGCAGAAGCTTTTTATCTTCATAAGGTCCCAGTAATTCATTTTTGCTTTTAATTCCCTTGCCTTTGGGGATGTGTCGAGTAAGAGATTGCTACGGCTGAGGTCAGAGAGGTCTTTTCCTGCTTTCTCCTCTAAGGTTTTGATGGTTTCCTGTCTCACATTCAGGTCCTTTATCCATTTTGAGTTTATTTTTGTGAATGGTGTGAGAAAGTGGTCTAGTTTCAACCTTCTGCATGTTGCTGTCCAGTTCTCCCAGCACCATTTGTTAAAGAGACTGTCTTTTTTCCATTGGATGTTCTTTCCTGCTTTGTCAAAGATGAGTTGGCCATACGTTTGTGGGTTTAGTTCTGGGGTTTCTATTCTATTCCATTGGTCTATGTGTCTGTTTTTGTGCCAATACCATACTGTCTTGATGATTACAGCTTTGTAGTAGAGGCTAAAGTCTGGGATTGTGATGCCTCCTGCTTTGGTCTTCTTCAAAATTACTTTGGCTATTCGGGGCCTTTTGTGGTTCCGTATGAATTTTAGGATTGCTTGTTCTAGTTTCGAGAAGAATGCTGGTCCAATTTTGATTGGGATTGCATTGAATGTGTAGATAGTTTTGGGTGGTATTGACATTTTAACAATATTTATTCTTCCAATCCATGAGCAGGGAATGTCTTTCCATTTCTTTATATCTTCTTCAATTTCCTTCATAAGCTTTCTATAGCTTTCAGCATACAAATCTTTTACATCCTTGGTTAGATTTATTCCTAGGTATTTTATGCTTCTTGGTGCAATTGTGAATGGGATCAGTTTCTTTATTTGTCTTTCTGTTGCTTCATTGTTAGTGTATAAGAATGCAACTGATTTCTGTACATTGATTTTGTATCCTGCGACTTTGCTGAATTCATGTATCAGTTCTAGCAGACTTCTGGTGAAGTCTATCAGATTTTCCATGTATCGTATCATGTCATCTGCAAAAAGTGAAAGCTTGACTTCATCTTTGCCAATTTTGATGCCTTTGATTTCCTTTTGTTGTCTGATTGCTGATGCTAGAACTTCCAACACTGTGTTAAACAACAGCGGTGAGAGTGGGCATCCCTGTCGTGTTCCTGATCTCAGGGAAAAAGCTCTCAGTTTTTCCCCATTGAGGATGATGTTAGCTGTGGGCTTTTCATAAATGGCTTTTATGATGTTAAGTGTGTTCCTTCTATCCTGACTTTCTCAAGGGTTTTTATTAAGAAAGGGTGCTGAATTTTGTCAAAGGCCTTTTCTGCATCGATTGACAGGATCATATGGTTCTTTTCTTTTATTAATGTGATGTATCACGTTGATTGATTTGAGAATATTGAACCAGCCCTGCATCCCAGGAATGAATCCCACTTGATCATGGTGAATTATTCTTTTTATATGCTGTTGAATTCGATTTGCTAGTATCTTAGAATTTTTGCATCCATATTCATCAGGGATATTGGCCTGTAGTTCTCTTTTTTTACTGGGTCTCTGGTTTAGGAATCAAAGTAATACTGGCTTCATAGAATGAGTCTGGAAGTTTTCCTTCCCTTTATATTTCTTGGAATAGCTTGAGAAGGATAGGTATTATCTCTGCTTTAAACGTCTGGTAGAACTCCCCTGGGAAGCCATCTGGTCCTGGACTCTTATTTGTTGGGAGATTTTTGATAACCGATTCAATTTCTTCGCTGGTTATGGGTCTGTTCAAGCTTTCTGTTTCCTCCTGATTGAGTTTTGGAAGAGTGTGGGTGTTTAGGAATTTGTCCATTTCTTCCAGGTTGTCCAATTTGTTGGCATATAATTTTTCATAGTATTCCCTGATAATTGTTTGTATCTCTGAGGGATTGGTTGTATTAATTCCATTTTCATTCATGATTTTATCTATTTGGGCCATCTCCCTTTTCTTTTTGAGAAGCCTGGCTAAAGGTTTGTCAATTTTGTTTATTTTTTCAAAAAACCAACTCTTGGTTTCGTTGATCTGCTCTGCAGTTTTTTTAGATTCTATATTGTTTATTTCTGCTCTGATCTTTATTATTTCTCTTCTTCTGCTGGGTTTAGGCTGCCTTTGCTGTTCTGCTTCTATTTCCTTTAGGTGTGCTGTTAGATTTTTGTATTTGGGATTTTTCTTGTTTCTTGAGATAGGCCTGGATTGCAATATATTTTCCTCTCAGGACTGCCTTCACTGCATCCCAAAGCCGTTTGGATTGTTGTATTTTCATTTTCGTTTGTTTCCATATATTTTTAAATTTCTTCTCTAATTGCCTGGTTGACCCACTCATTCTCTAGTAGGGTGTTCTTTAACCTCCATGCTTTTGGAGGTTTTCCAGACTTTTTCCTGTGGTTGATTTCAAGCTTCATAGCATTGTGGTCTGAAAGTATGCATGGTATAATTTCTATTCTTGTATACTTATGAAGGGCTGTTTTGTGACCCAGTATATGATCTATCTTGGAGAAGGTTCCATGTGCACTCGAGAAGAAAGTATATTCTGTTGCTTTGGGATGCAGAGTTCTAAATATATCTGTCAAGTCCATCTGATCCAATGTATCATTCAGGGCCCTTGTTTCTTTATTGACCGTGTGTCTAGATGATCTATCCATTTCTGTAAGTGGAGTGTTAAAGTCCCCTGAAATTACCACATTCTTATCAATAAGGTTGCTTATGTTTATGAGTAATTGTTTTATATATCTAGGGGCTCCGGTATTCGGCGCATAGACATTTATAATTGTTAGCTCTTCCTGATGGATAGACCCTGTGATTATTATATAATGCCCTTCATCATCTCTTGTTACAGCCTTTAATTTAAAGTCTAGTTTGTCTGATATAAGTATGGCTACTCCAACTTTCTTTTGGCTTCCAGTAACATGATAAATAGTTCTCCATCCCCTCACTCTCAATCTGAAGGTGTCCTCAGGTCTAAAATGAGTCTCTTGTAGACAGCAAATAGATGGGTCTTGTTTTTTTATCCATTCTGATACCCTATGTCTTTTGGTTGGCGCATTTAGTCCATTTACATTCAGTGTTATTATAGAAAGATACGGGTTTAGAGTCATTGTGATGTCTGTATGTTTCATGCTTGTAGCGATGTCTCTGGTACTTTGTCTCACAGGACCCCCCCCTTAGGATCTCTTGTAGGGCTGGTTTAGTGGTGACAACTTCCCTCAGTTTTTGTTTGTTTGGGAAGATGTTTATCTCTCCTTCTATTCTAAATGACAGACTTGCTGGATAAAGGATTCTCGGCTGCATACTTTTTTCTGTTCATCACATTGAAGATCTCCTGCCATGCCTTTCTGGCCTGCCAAGTTTCAAAAGAGAGATCAGTCACGAGTCTTATAGGTCTCCCTTTATATGTGAGGGCACGTTTATCCCTTGCTGCTTTCAGAATTTTCTCTTTATCCTTGTATTTTGCCAGTTTCACTATGATATGTCGTGCAGAAGATCGATTCAAGTTATGTCTGAAGGGAGTTCTCTGTGCCTCTTGGATTTCAATGCCTTTTTCCTTCCCCAGTTCAGGGAAGTTCTCAGCTACTATTTCTTCAAGTACACCTTTCAGCACCTTTCCCTCTCTCTTCCTCCTCTGGGATACCAATTATGCATATATTATTTCTTTTTAGTGCATCACTTAGTTCTCTAATTTTCCCCTCATACTCCTGGATTTTTTTATCTCTCTTTTTCACAGCTTCCTCTTTTTCCATAATTTTATCTTCTAGTTCACCTATTCTCTCCTCTGCCTCTTCAATCCGAGCAGTGGTCGTTTCCATTTTATTTTGCATATCGTTTATAGCATTTTTCAGCTCCTCCTGACTATTCCTTAGTCCCTTGATCTCTGTAGCAATAGATTCTCTGCTGTCCTCTATACTGTTTTCAAGTCCAGTGATTAATTTTATGACTATTATTCTAAATTCACTTTCTGTTATATTATTTAAATCCTTTTTGATCAGTTCATTAGCTGTTGTTATTTCCTGGAGATTCTTTTGAGGGGAATTTTTCCGTTTGGTCTTTTTGGATAGTCCCTGGAGTGGTGCAGACCTGCAGGGCACTTCCCCTGTGCTGTAGTGTATAACTGGAGTTGGTGGGCGTGGCCGCAATCAGACGTGATGTCTGCCCCCAGCCCACCGCTGGGGCTACAGTCAGACTGGTGTGTGCCTTCTCTTCCCCTCTCCTAGGGGCGGGATTCACTGTGGGGTGGCCGTGGCCCGTCTGGGCTACTTGCACACTGCCAGGCTTGTGGTGCTGGGGATCTGGCATATTAGCTGGGGTGGGTAGGCAAGGTGCACGGGGGCAGGAGGGGCAGGCTTAGCTCGCTTCTCCTTCGGTGATCCACTTCAGGAGGGGCCCTGTGGCAGCGGGAGGGAGTCAGACCCGCTGCCGGAGGGGTGGCTCCGCAGAAGCACAGCGTTGGGTGTTTGCGCAGATCAAGCAAGTTCCCTGGCAGTAACTGGTTCCCTTTGGGATTTTGGCTGGGGGATGGGCGAGGGAGATGGCGCTGGCGAGCGCCTTTGTTCCTCGCCAAACTGAGCTCTGTTGGATGGCCACTTTTTCAAAATCTGTTTTAGGGGCGCCTGGGTGGCTCGGTCGGTTAAGCGTCCGACTTCGGCTCAGGTCATGATCTTGCGGTCTGTGAGTTCGAGCCCTGCGTTGGGCTCTGTGCTGACAGCTCAGAGCCTGGAACCTGTTTCAGATTCTGTGTCTCCCTCTCTCTGACCCTTCCCTGTTCATGCTCTGTCTCTCCCTGTCTCAAAAATAAATATACAAAAAAAATAAAAAATAAAAAAAATGTACGTTATAAAACGTTTTTTAAAATCTGTTTTATAAATCATCTCAAATGTTTTTTATAGCTATATATATATATGGTACACATATTTCTTTGGGTTAAATTCTCAGGGAGGGATAATTGGGTTGATGGATGTACGCATTTAATATATTTCAACAGATTTTGCTAAGATTGCTTTCCAAAACACCTTGTAACAATTCACAGTTTTACAAGCAATGTGTAAGAGAATGCTTTCCCTCTACCCATACCAATCATAGCCACATTTGCCTTTTATTTATTATTTTTATTTTTTTACGTTTATTTTGAGAGAGAGAGTGCAAGCAGGCGAGAGGCAGAGAGAGAGGGAGAGAGAGAATCCCAAGCAGGCTCAATGCTGATAGGGCAGAGCCTGATGTGGGGCCTGAGCCCAGGAACCAGGAGATCATGACCTGAGCTGAAATCAAGATCAGATGGCTAACCAACTGAGCCACCCAGGTGCACCTGCATTTGTCTTTTAAAAAAATTTCCAGGGGTACCTGGGTGGGTCAGTTGGTTGAGCATCAGACTTCTGCTTAGGTCATGATCTTGTGGTTCATGAGTTCGAACCCTACATCAGGGTTGCTGCTGTCAGCCTATCAGCACAGAGCCCACTTCAAATCTTCTGTCCGTCTCTCTGTGCCCCTCCCCTGTTGCACTGTCTCAAAAATAAATAAAGATTTAAAAATTTTTTTCCAATTTGATGGGTTTAAGTTCATATCATTATTTTAATTTGTATTTCCCTTAATGTTACTGGCTATGTGAATTTGTTTTTCTGAAAATTGCCTAATTATATCCTTGTCTGTTTTTTTATTGAGCTGTCTTTTTCTTGACAATTAATGTAACATAATAATATATTATTGGTATTAGAAATTATTTCCTTCAATATTTAAATAGTCTTCATCAAAATAATCTTCTCTGAAGATTTTGATTTTAAAGTTATATGAACAACATTGAAATGAAAAATGTCATTTATTAATTATGTATCTATGATTGAAATCTCAACTCAAGAGGCTGGCTGGAAAATGACTAGAAAGTAGTCAGAGACAACCATAGAAAGTGGTTGGAGCTCTGGGCCACCAGTGGCATGGATGACAGGGCATGGACAGGGCTAGTGGTCAGAAAAGAGACCAGAGAGGAAAGGTGAAGGTAGAATCTGAAAGCCAGCAATGTGAGTTTAGAGGAGAGCATCTTCTAGGATTTACAGGTCAGTGAAATAAACAAGACTAGAAGTGGGTATAGACAGAGGACTGGCTGGTTAGAAGAGGGGCTGAGAACCACGAGAGACACTGCAGAGTGAGGGCCTCTGTCAGCAGCCAACACAGTATGGCCTCAGCACTCCATCCTTTTGTGCCCTTCTGTGAAGCATCATTGCCCTTATTCTTTAAAGGCTTGGATGACAGTGTCTTAAGGCACTGTGCAGTTCCATGCATTCATCACACCCTGCAATAGGTAGGCAGTGTTGTAATTATCCCCATGTTTACAGAGAATACAGCCAAGGCTCACAGAGGTGAGGTAACTCCAGAGAGGGGCAAAATTGAGATGTGAACTTGGGTTGCCACACTCTGATGATCATTTTCTTGCCAGTATATTCCTCTGTGAGTCCCCAAATCTCTCCTAATTTAACAAATTTCAGAAAAAATGGAAATAAGATGGGCTCCCCAAAGTTAAGAATCTTGTTGAAAATATAAAGGTGTTGAAGGGGAGTGCATACTCATTGGGGTAGACTTATAGGAGTAGTTAAATGTAACTGTAATAGAAATATGCCAAAGTACAAGGATGTGGAGAAAGGAGAACTGTCTTGCACTGTTGGTGGAATGCAAACTGGTGCAGCCACTCTGGAAAACAGTGTGGAGGTTCCTCAAAAAATTAAAAATAGACCTACCCTATGACCCAGCAGTAGCACTGCTAGGAATTTACCCAAGGGATACAGGAGTGCTGATTCGAAGGGGCACATGCACCCCAATGTTTACAGCAGTGCTATCAACAATAGCCAAATTATGGAAAGAGCCCAGAAGTCCATCAACTGATGAATGGATTAAGAAGATGTGGTGTGTATACATACACATATACACGCACACAGGAATACAATTTGGTGATGAAAAAGAATGCAATCTTGCCATTTGCAACAATGTGGATGGAACTGGAGGGTATTATGCTAAGCAAAATAAGGCAGAGAAAGACAGATATCACATGGTTTCACTCATGTGGAATCTGAGGAACTTAACAGATAGGGGAAGGTAGGAAAAATAAGATAAAAACACAGAGGGAGGCAAACCATAGGAGACTCTTAAATACAGAGAACAAATTGAGGGTTGATGGGGGTGGAGAAAATGGGTGATGGGCATTAAGGAGGGCACTTATTGGGATGAGCACTGGGTGTTGTATGAAAGGAATGAATCACTGGATTCTACTCCTGAAGCCAAGACCACACTCTGTGTTAACTAACTTGAAAATTAAAAACTAAAAAAAAAAAAAAAAAAAAAAAGAAATATGCCAGAGTACCATAGAAATACAGAGGTAGTGAGTTTTGCCTTGGTTTTGGGGACAGGTGAAGGAGGGCTTTGTACAGGAGGCAGTGCCTAAGTTAGGCCTTGAAGGATGTGTAGTAAAGTATTGCTTGAAGGATGGGCAGTATCACCATACTCATTGTGGAAGAGATAAAGGTAAGAAGCATGGCATGAATACTTTATGGCCGATCTGGGATTGTTGCCCAATACCCCTCACCCCTAGGCCTGAGTTCTTTCCTTGGCCTCACAGCTGCTGCCTTTGGTAGTAAAGTCCTTTTGTCTGCAGATACCTGAGTGGATTAGGTGCAGAATGGGAAACTCTGAACCTTCTGTTAGCCTAGGTATTGATTTGTGGTAGGTGTGGCCTTGCCTTCAACATCCCTGGCCTATCTGGCAAACTAGGGACAAGAGTAATATTGCTTATTATAAAATGGTTGGAAAGAGTAAGTAATGAAATAGTGCCTTAAATCTTTTCTGGAAAGGCTTTCCATGTATATGTGTTGGGGATCAGGGACTGCGAAAAATAAACCGTGGCAATATCTGTATGTATTATAAAGATAGAATATGCAGAATAATAATGAAATCCAGATATAGTCTCCTTTAAAATAGTTACTTATTTCTAAAATCTCTTTGCCTCTTTAGGTAATTAAAGACTCTGGTCATCTCCCGAGAGAGAGAGTAGCTGAGGATTTTGTTTGGGCTCAATGGGATATGTCAGAGCAGAGATTATACTACATTGACCTAAAGGTAAAAATGAGTCCACTGGCCTCCTTTCACAGGAACAATTTAATTTTGACATTATCATTGTTATAATTACTGCATTTTCATTAATGGGGAAGTCAACGAAGGTTTATTAAAAACGTGAAAAGATTTTCATCACTGTTTGCTTCTTGGTTGCTTCCTTTTCACTCTCCCTCTCTCTTTTTCTTTTTTTTACTAGTGTTTTTATTGTTTTTTTAAATTGTGATTTGTCATTTATCCTGTTTTTTCTTCTAGAAGTCAAGGAGTATTTTAAAATGCCTCCAGTTTTCTGCTGATGAGAAGTTTAACTTAATGGTAAGTCTAGAGAATGATGGGACTATAGGAAATTTTATAACGCATGGCCTCCTTTTAAAGAGAGCTGTTATCAGAAAGAGCATCTTAGACTTCTTGTTGCATTAGTCACTTGTATGAGCAAGTAGCACATTTCTTGCCTCTTAAGGCTTCAACTCTATAATATATACAATCAATATAGGTGATTAGAAGAGCACATAGGAAATTTCTGCTAACTGAATGTCTCTCATTAAAGAAACAAGTATATAAGTGAGGTCTAGTAGAAGGTAATAGGAATTATCTATAGTAGATAGCTTTAAATAATTACAAGTCATTTGACCCCAAAAGACTTGTGAGGATAGTGAATTTGAGTATGGAGTAAAATGTCAATGAGAGTGTATAGTCTGATTAGTAAAAATCTAGCATCACTCTTGGCAAAGCCATTTGGAATGCTAGTCTCATGAGGAGGAATTATAAGTATCTTTTACCTGTGATGGATAGAATGTTATTCTTCTTCCCTAGGATTAATATTGGTGTCTAATATAGATTGATATCATACTGTTACAAGAATTTCATTTACTCCTCCTGCCTTTTTTTTTTTTTTTTTTAAACTCATTCTCCTTCTAAAGACACCCAGTCTTTCCCTCCGTACGTGGTCATCTGTGTCTTGTAAAAGTCTACCCCTACTGACTGGCTTATTATATAACCTATTTATGATACTCAGATCCAAGGCAAAGTTTGCCAAGTATTAGCCCTTTAAGAAATAAATATACACCAAGCTTGTGATTGTATGTAAACGCCAGAATATTTCCAGTGGACTTCCTGTGCTGTGGATTTAGGAGATAATCTCTGAAGATAATGATGGTTAAATAAATAGGTTCTTCATCAAAAGGCAAGCACAGCATTGTCAGACTTGCTCTGGTCTCAGAACTATCAACGCTTAATGTTGTTTTTTGGTTTATTTTCTCATGATTTTTTTGACAGTTTGAAGCACCCTTGGATATAACATTAAGTGACTCAGGATTTAAGTAAGTTATTCATAGTTTACAACTAATTTTTATAGACACTTGTGGGCAGAATGTTTATACTTATATTTAATCTGTGGTATACAGATAAAAGGACAGTTCAGTATTCCATGTGTGTGTATGTGTGTGTGTGTGTGTGTGTGTGTGTGTGTGTGATTTTTTTAGATTTCTGTCCTCTATAGGGAACATAAACGACTTTATCAAGCACAAACACAGGGTTTTTCATGTAAAGTCAATCATATTGATTTTTGTAGCCACTTATTTCTGTAGGATGTTTCCATTTATTTTTTTTTTTTATTTTTTTTTTTCAATGTTTTTTTATTTATTTTTGGGACAGAGAGAGACAGAGCATGAACGGGGGAGGGGCAGAGAGAGAGGGAGACACAGAATCGGAAACAGGCTCCAGGCTCCGAGCCATCAGCCCAGAGCCTGACGCGGGGCTCGAACTCACGGACCGCGAGATCGTGACCTGGCTGAAGTCGGACGCTTAACCGACTGCGCCACCCAGGCGCCCCATTCCATTTATTTTGATCTGTGGAAGTGCTCTTCTCCCTGTGATTCAATAAAAGGATTTGATGAATCAGGGAGGGCTGCATTTAGAATCCAACATCAAAACCCTTTCCTTGTTGCCATCAAAGAGGATTGTAGCTCAGTTTTATCTGTTGTGTTGCTATTTGTTTTCCTTTTTACACAAAAGGTGAGCTTTTTTCCCCCCAGACTATTTACACATAGTAAAAACATGAACACTTTTGAAAAAATAGGCAGAAGCCCACTAGTGCACAGAAGAAATGAAAGTTGTCTTGAATTAGACTACTGATAACCCTAAACTGTTCTATATTTCAGTAGCTTTATTTCATCACATAGGAACACTCAGTTGTACTTATTTTGAAACAGTATATGCAGCACTCTTATTAGAAAAAAGTTACATCACTTTCAACTTCTGTTTTTATGTATTTTTTTCTCTATTGCCAGCACCATGCCATTTCTGTATGGTAGTTTTTTTTTTTCTTTTTTAAATGTTTGTTTATTTTTGAGAGAGAGGCAGAGCGTGAGTGGGGGAGGGGCAGAGAGAGAGAGGGAGACACAGAATCCGATGTCTGGTCCGAAGACACAGAATCTCATCAGCACAGAACCTGATGAGGCATTTGAACCCAGGAACTGTGAGATCATGACCTGAGCTGAAGTCGGACACTTAACTGACCCACCCAGGTGCCTCCTGGGTTTCTTTGTTTGGTTGTTTGTTTGTTTTTTTTTTATCACGTTTTTAAAGAACTTTTTTTTCTTTTAATTTTATTTTTTATTTTTGTAAATTTACATCCAAATTAACTAGCATATAGTGCAACAATGATTTCAGGAGTAGATTCCTTAGTGCCCCTTACCCATTTAGCCCATCCCCCCTCCCACAACCCCTTCAGTAACCCTCAGTTTGTTCTCCATATTTGAGTCTCTTCTGTTTTGTCCCCCTCCCTGTTTTTATATTATTTTTGTTTCCCTTCCCTCATGTTCATCTGTTTTGTCTCTTAAAGTCCTCATATGAGTGAAGTCATATGATATTTGTCTTTCACTGACTGACAAATTTCACTTAGCATAATACCCCCCAGTTCCATCCATGTAGTTGCAAATGGCAAGATTTCATTCTTTTCGATTGCTGAGTAATACTCCGTTGTGTACATATACCACATCTTCTTTATCCATTCATCCATCAATGGACATTTGGGCTCTTTCCAAACTTTGGCTATTGTCAATAGTGCTGCTATAAACATGGGGATGCATGTGCCCCTTGGAAACAGCACACCTGTATCCCTTGGATAAATACCTGGTAGTGCAATTGCTGGGTCGTAAGGTATTTCTATTTTTAATTTTTGGAGGAACTTCCATACTGTTTTCCAGAGTGGCTGCACCAGCTTGCATTCCCAGTTTTATAGAACTTTTAAACAAAAAGGCCCACATTATCTACTTAAATTTCTCAGGAACAAGTCTCTACCTTTGTGGGTATGTTATAGCAGTTACTATCCTTTATGAGGAAACTTTATTTTTTATTTTTATTTATTTATTTTTAATTTTTTTTTAACGTTTATTTATTTTTGAGACAGAGAGAGACAAAGCATGAATGGGGGAGGGTCAGAGAGAGGGAGACACAGAATCTGAAACAGGCTCCAGGCTCTGAGCTGTCAGCACAGAGCCCGACGCGGGGCTCGAACCCACGAACCGCGAGATCATGACCTGGGCCGAAGTCGGCCGCTCAACCGACTGAGCCACCCAGGCGCCCCTATTTTTTATTTTTAAAAAATTCTTCCTATTAAGGGTGTCTGGGTGGCTCAGTCAGTTAAGCATCAACTCTTGATTTCAGCTCAGGTCACAATATCATGGTTTGTGGGATCAAGCCTTGCATCAGGCTCTGTGCTGACAGTGTAGAGCCTGCTGGGGATTCTCTAACTCTCTTTGCCCATCTCTCCCTCCCTTCTTCCTCCCTCTCTCTCATAAATAAATAAATAAATAAATAAATAAATAAATAAGAAAGCAAATAAATATGAAGCAATTAAAAGATTCTTATTCAAGTGTAGTTGACACACAATGTTATGTTAGTTTCAAGTTTACAACGTAGTCCATTATTCAATGCTCCCTGCGTTAAGTGAAAGAGGAAACTAGTTTTTTTTTAAGTTTATTTATTTATTTTGAGGGAGAGAGAGAGAGCAGGGGAGGGGCGGAGAAAAGAGGGAGAGAATCCCACACAGGTTCCACACTGCCAACTACAGAGCCTAACATGGGGCTTGAACTCACAAACTGTGAGATCATGACCTGAGCCAAAACCAAGAGTCTGTTGCTTAACTAACTGAGCCACCCAGGCACCCCAAGAGAACTAATTTTTAAAGGCATTCACAGTTTCTTATGCTTTATGTTTTTAGACTTGTAAACTTTGGATGTGATGATCTTCAAGACCAAGAGAACTTATCGAAACACCTGACCCTGTGCGTTTTTACCAACCATACAGGTAGAACCAGGATTATATTTATCAATTTATTCAATTATACTTGAGTTCTACAAAAAATTTAGTCATTGTTTAGATATATGGATCCTTAAAATATAATAGAGCCACAATCTTACATAAGTGATCCTATGGATATTTATACAGTGTATCAAATTAACTTCTCCACTCCAATTTTATACATCTGTTGTCTGCATAAAGGAAGCCACAGTCAGCAGGGTTATTTTTTTGTGCTTTTTAATAGAGGGGATGGATTCGTATGTAATCAATCTACATTTTCTCACCTGTTCCGTCTTTTAACAAGTGTCATACAATTATGAGGATGCTTTTTGTGTCAGGCCTACTAATATATTTGGACTCTAAACCTATGTACCAGGCTGCTTTAAGAGCCGTTCTAGAACTTACTGAGCTAGCAATCAAAGCTTGACATAAAGTTTAGTGTACTGTAAGCCTCTACAAAGTCAACACTAATAACTAAATTTGATAGCCATTTTTAATACCCTAGCTTGAGTAGACAGTTACCACTGAGTTAAGTAGCACTTGGAATAAAACTGTATTCCTTTAAAACCAGATTATGTGGTATTCACTAAGCCAATGTTTATGGAGACTTACCGTATGCTAGGTATTGGAGAAATGATGATGAGAAAAAATGACCTAATTTTCATTAGTAAAATCCACTATTTGAATTTTAGACATTAAATAAGTGCACACAGAGTATTTCAATAGAATCTTGATAAACTGTAGGAATTAGGAAGTCATGAGAGTGTATGATAGAAGGTACTAATATCTTCAAATATGTTCTAGTTCAGCTAGTCTGTCCCTGTGCTCTTACCCTCCAGCACATTCTGTCTTAGTCCTGAAAAGTGTCTGCTTTCCCACCTCACTCTTTCTTAGTCTCTCCCAGTTTTTCCTGTTCATCCCAGGTCTCAGGCACAAAGTCCCTCCATAAACCAGTCTTGAGAGTTTAGGAAGGCAAGGATATTTCACGTGAGACTTGGAGGGTGTAAATGAGCTAAGAACAGTGTGACTGAAGTAGAGGGAGCAAGGGGGAGAGAACTGTGGCGGAGAGGTGGCTTGAGCAAGGTTACATAGGGCCTTGCAGACCATGAACGACTTCATATTTTTATCCTGAGTCTAAAGTCATTAAAGGTTTTTTTTTCTTTTTTTGACATTTTATTTTGAGAATGCCCAAACATTACAGCAAGTCTCAAGGACAGAATGAACATTCATGTACCTTTTACTTAATTGTATCATTTACAGTATTTGCTTGATCACTCTCCCCAAACACAGGTACCATTTTCTTCCTTTTGACTAAGCCATTCAAAAGTAAGTTGCAGACACCCTGACAGTTTACCAGTACATTATTTAGCATGTATCTCCTTAGGTTAAGGACACTCTTTAACATAACCTCAGTTCCATTATCACTGAAAAAAATGAATTACACTAATCAGTAATAATTTCATATTCAAATTTCCATAATTATTTCAGAAAAGTTCTATATGTGTTTAGATTTCTATATATGTTTGTATATGTGTTATATATTTGTGTGTATGTATAAAAATGAATATATGTTGTGTGCATAATTTTTAAAGTCAGGATCCCATCAAGATTTGTTATTATATTTGGTTATGTCTTTGTAGTCTCTTTTAATGTAGACCACTCCCCTCCTCCTATCCTCTGTCCCCACCCCCTGTTTTTTTTGTATTTTTTTTCCCCTACAACATTGATATTTTGAAGTGTCCAGACCAGTTACCCTGCATTCTGGATTTGTCTGTTTCCTTGTGGAAGTATTGAACTTCTTGCTCTGTCTTCCACATTCCCTGTATGTTGATAATTAGACTGAAAGGCATCATTACACATAAGTTAAAATTTTTTCATAAGAATACTTCATGGGTAATATTGTGAAATTTACTCACACCAGATCGGGAGGCACATAATGTCAGGATGTCCTACTACTTGTGATGCTAAGTTTGGTCATTTGGTCACGTGGTAACCACTGCCTGTCTCCCTTAAAAGGTACATTTTAATCTTTGCAGGAGTAACCTGTGAGCTATTGTAGTATCATGCGACTGCCTTAGTCCCCAACAGCTTTTTACTTGGCACTCCTTGATGCTCCTTCACTGAATGTTGTGGTTTTTAAGTTTTTATTTATTTATTTTAAGAGAGAGAGAGAGAGAGAGAGAGAGAGAGAGAGAGAGAGAGAATTCCAAGCAGGCTCTGCACTGTCAGCATAGAGCCCAACGTGGGGCCTGAACTCACATACCATGAGATCAGGACCTAAGCCAAAGTTGGACACGTAACCGACTGAGCCACTTAGGTGCCCCTTCACTGAAGTGTTTTAAGCAGGCAGTGATGTGATTAGGTATGTGTTTTTAAAAGATCGCTTGCTGCTGTGTGAAGAATGGATAGGAGGCAAGAGAAAAAGTAGGGAGATGAGCAGTTAGGATGAGGTTATGGTCGTACATTTGGGAGGGGGATGGCTTGAACTAGGATGGCAGAGGTGGTAATTTGGTGGGTTTGAGATGCATTTGGAGATGGAACTGAGAAGACTTGCTATCAGTTAGCTGGAAAGGAATGGTTCTCAGGTTTCTCACATGGGTGAACAGTGGTGCCATTTACTGAGGTATAGTGGTTTGGGTCAGGCTTAGAAAGAGAGATTGTGAGGGTTGTTTTGGACATGTTAACTAAGAGATCTGGGACTTAGAAGAGAGGTCGGGACTGGACATGAATAAATGTGGAAGTCATTAAGTCTGCAGTTGGCATTTGAAGTCATGGGAGGGGTATAGGGTCAAAAGGGAAGAAGTTTAGGAATAAGATCTGAAAAGCAAAATATATAAAGATTGGGTGGAATATCCAAAGAAAAAGGAAAAAGAAGGTCTGGAGAGAGAAGGGGAAAAGCAGTTGTTTTACTATAGCAGCCAAAGGCAGAGGGTTTTACAAAGGGGAAATTGGCTAACTGTTACTAGGCAGTTAGCGGTGGAGTCCGTGTGGTCTGGCAGCATGGAGGTTACTGTGGGTGATTGCAGTGAAATCCTGGTTGTGCTGGGTAGTGGCACATGGGAGGTGAAAAAAAATCATAGCAGGTATAGACATGAGAGGGGCAGCAGCTAGAAGGGGTAGCAAGATTTAGGGAGTATTATTTTTGAGGATGGTAGAGACTCCAGTATGCTTGAATGCTTACATGGTATTTAGTGGCAAGAGAAAAGATAACACACAGCAGAGAGGAATCTTTGGTAGAATGAATTTGCTCGGAAGGTGGGAGGTAACGGGATCCTGAGCTCATGTGGAGGGACCTGGGTAGGCTCTTCCCTGGTGCTTTATTTTAAATCTGCCAAATATAAACAATCATTTTAGGCTTTCATTCTTTGAAGCTTTTATTCCTTTTCATTTTATTCCCATAGGAATTTCTCATGAACAGTAGCAGCTATAACTTACAGATGGGTGATCTATGATGTATCTTATTCAATAAAATGTTGGGTTTATCTGCACCAGAAGGGGAAGAGTCTGCTTTTTTTCCTTTCCCAGCAATGTCTAGGACAGTAGAAAATGAGCCTTGTTCTTCACAGTCAGCTTCGAAATACAAATAAGCCTGTTTCAAATGGGATACGTCCTGATGTAAGATGCAAACAAGCCAGGAAGCATCCTTTTGGTTTTTAACTCAAGCTGTCACCTCATGTATTTCCCAAATTTCTCTTGTAAAAATGATTTTTCACCTTTGCAGTTACCAAACAAAAGCCTAGTTCAGTGAAGTAGGAATGGAGAAGGGAACAGATAGTCTAATCCCTATATGGCTCCCTCTGTACCAGAGAGCTTAATTTTCCTCGGGTGTGGAGACCAGAGAACAGGGTTCATGCAGTGAATGCTGATCAGACTCAGGGTTGTAAACAAACCTGATCTTACGTCACTGATGCCATAATAATATTTGGTGTTCATTTGTCCCATATTGGTCATTAAGAGCTACTCTGTCCTTTCAACATTGCTTGTTACATGCTCAAAAGCATCTATGTCCTGAATTTTCCTGCCCTAAGAAATGAAATCCACTACCTTCCAAGGAATTAGAGCTGAAAATCTGGATGATGGGGGTGCTCATGAGCGGTGATGGTGGGCAAAAGTGCTGCCACTTATGTATTAAGATTGAGTTCATACAGATTTTTTTAAAATGTTTTTAATGTTTGTTTATTTTTGAGAAACAGAGTGCAAGCAAGGTAGGGGCAGAGACAGAGGGAGACACAGAATCCGAAGCAGGCTCCAGGCACAAACTATCAGCATAGAGCCTGAGGTGGGGCTTGAACTCACGAACTGTGAGATCATGACCTGAGCCAAAGTTGGATGTTCAACCGACTGAGCCACCCAGGCACCCCATAATTAATGCAGATTTTTAAAGATAGTTTATAGCAGGAGGGTAAATCAGAGACTTCCTAAAGCAGTGAAGGAAGGAAAATATTCTTTTCCTAATAGTCCACTCTATAGCTGTACTTCAGTCAGTGGCTGTATTCTTTCTTGTGCACCACCTACTGGGAGGTAGTGAGGGGTGAAAAGTGTAAATTCTCTTTTCCTGTTCATATAATTGCAAGAGTTGCCCTTCACAAGTTCCCAGAATTAGTCTTGTGTTTTAGCATTTTATAGAGCCTTTTACAATGAGATAATTTCCCTTGGAAAACTTTGCCCATAATAGCTTTCATTGTCCAAATAGTTTCCCAAAGGCTAGCCAACTCTGAGATTTTATCTTCATCATTGATGAATATTTATTAAACATCTCTTTCTGGATACACCATTAAGAGCATGCTTTGTTTTTTTTTTTGAAACTCTGACTTCCCCCAAGTGAGTTCCCCCAACTTGTAAATAGCAGCAGAATCATTCTGGAATAATCATAATCGCAGCTAACCTTTATAGCCAGACATAACTTCTTTGGCAGAGCTTTATACATACATCTCATTTAATTCCTATGTAAGAACTATATGAAGTAGGTTCTATATTTTCTTTTATAGATGAGGAAACTGAGGTTTAGAGAACTTAATGTGCCCAGGCACATTTTAAAAATACTGATGCCTGGGTCTCACCTTCAGAGATTCTTTTTCAGTTGATTGAAGGGGAGGTTTGAGAATCTGTAAGCCCCAGGTGAGTTTAATATGCTTTCCAGGTTGAGAACCAGTGCTCCATTGCTGTGTTGTCCAGTATGGCAGCCACTAGCCACATGCTATTTACATTTATTAAAGTTAAACAGAAAAGAGTCACAGTAGCTACATTTTATTTAAAAAAATTTTCCCCAAATCAATACAGCTTTTATTGCATCTTTAAAATTCACAAACAAGTCTGATAAATTGTCTGGCATCTTGGTATTTCTGTAGCTAGACAAGTTAGATTTTATTCATCAGCCTGCTGAACTGTTCCTTTTTCAGAAACATAGATACCATCCAAAAATTTTCTGATATCCTTGTTTTTATGTAGGTACATTTTAAGTGCTCGATAGCCACATGTGGCTAGTGGCAACCAATTTGGACAACAGATATAAAGCATTTCCATTATCAAAGAAAGTTCTATCCATGGGACAAGCTTCACAGAGTCGGTGCACACCCGTGTCACCTTGCTGTGTCTTTATTATTTTTCCCACCTTTGGGCTAGGGAAGGGTAACTAAGCCACAACCTAGTAACTATTTGGAAACGTTTGCTTATGAGATCTGAAGATGGCTCCTGGTGAATGTAATTGGGTACATTTATTTTACATCTCACTTCAACTTTCTGCAAAACAAGAAAAATGATGACCTCCATTCTCTAAAGGATGGTGTGGAGGATTTTGCTAGAAGGGGGGGATATCATCTTCTTTATTGTGGACATTTCATGTTTATGCTACAGGATAGATTCCTACAAGAAGAATTTGGGTCGACAGGTGTGAATATATTTAATCCTCTGCCAAACTGTGTTTCAGAGAGGTTGTAGCAACTTCCTTCTTATTTGAGAATGTTTTTCCTACTGCTCCCTTGACAGAATTGATTATCATTTTAAAAACTTTGCTAATTTGAAAGAAAAAATATGGTGCCTTTAAAAAAGATTTTATTTTGTAATTACTAGAGAGGCTAAATTTTTAACTATGTTTGCTGAAAATTTCTTTCTCCTTGTGATCATAGAACATAAAAGGACAGGGTAAACCAGTAGTTTTTTGCTGGTAGTATCTTTACTTTATAAAAATAGTCCAAGTGGTACATAGAACTTTTTTAACTGTTATAATTACTATTTTTGTTTAAGCTTTAGTATAGTGTTACTTGGTTTCTTAGTCTGCTGTAATTTTAAAGAAAAGTTATTATTGTATACTCAGTAGCCATAACAGTAATTTTACATCTAGTAGAATTGTTACTATTTTTATCTGATAAAATTACTCTTTTAAATTCTTTTGTACTTAAGATATTGCAATAAAATATACTTCTAACAATATGGTGCGGTTTTAAATGTCATTAAAAATAGTCACAAATGATAAATATTATAACAAAATTCTCATATATGTCTTTGAATAGCCTTCTTAGAGAAAATTGGCGCTTTTTTTTTTTTTTTTTTTTTTTTTGGCCACCCTGATTCTTTGACAAAGGACCTAGTGAAGTATAACAGAGGAAATACTGTATTCACTGAAGTAATGATTGAATTTACATGGCTAGCTAATTGTAGTTCTGGGACCAGAACCCAGGTTTCCAGATTCCTTGTTAATTAAGTTCCTTTCCACCTGGAAATCTCCTATTTTGGGTAATCACATAAACATTAGCATTGGAAGTATCAGTTTCTGTATAATGCCCTCAATGGTAGGTCTTTGATGAGAATATCTAGTCTATCCACATAGCAACAGCTGCTAGAGATGATGGACATATTACACACTGAAGGAGGGGTGAAGGCTGAGGGTGTTCTGGAGTGATGGGGTAAGTAAAGGCAGTCAGGGCTCATCTGGGAGGACTGCTTTGTGCCACAAACTCTTCTTTGCCCTTGGACCAAGGCTCTTGGTGACCCAAATATGTTTGGGTATGGTCCAACACACATTTGCTTTTATTGGCCCAGTTTGCCTTCCATTCCAGATAACAAAGAAGACTGGAAACTTTCTATAAAGAAGAGGTACATTTTTGTTAAACTGGGGTCTATAGCTATTAGTAATGGCCTGGAAGGCAAGCTAAATAAGAGAGCAGGGCAGTATATGTATATTAGGAGAATCTTATGAAGCTTTGTAAATTTCTCTAGACACTCATGATTTCATATGTAGGAGTGTATCTCTATTCATTTTCCTATTCTTTAGTAGCTCATCACAATACATTGCTTATGTGTGTGCTGAGTAACTGTGGAATTAGCAACTTGTTAACTTATTAATAGACCATTTCTAGATTTGGGAAATAATCTCTGTATTAAGTTGAGGCAGAACGTCTAAAGGAATAGAAGCCAGGTTAAGTGACTTAGGAAACTTTTTATTTGTCTCCTATTCTTTTCAGCTCTACTAAATACCTTCTTACTTCTAGGAAGTTTATGTGTGTGTTACAGTCCGAAGTTTGACTCTTGGGAAAAATTCACATATTCAGTGTTTTACTTTCATAAAGGTACATGCCATTTATTCTTATTTTTTTTTTTACTTTTACATAATCACTTTTTCCAAATGGTAGCAAGTTAGATAAATTTTAAAGACTTATTACCTTGTAATGAATTTTATCAGTACATTCTATACCTTTATACCTATATAATACATGTTTCCTGAATAAATTCATTAATGATGAATACAGTTAACCCTTGAACAACGTGGATTTGAAGTGCACAGATCCACTTACATGCAGGGCTTTTTCGATAAACACAGTAGAGTTCTATAAATGTATTTTCTCTTCCTTACAATTTTTCTTAATATTTTTTCTTTGCTGTTAGAGTACAATGTAGAATACACATAACATATATGTGTTGACTGTTTATGATAAATGTTAAGTGATAAACATTACAACAAAATGCTTCAGATCCTTCTATCTGAGCATAACCCATCTTATAAAGTCTAATATTATACTCCAAGCCCAGAACAAGTACTAGATGGTGATTGCACTTGTGATCCATTTTCTCTGCTGGTTTTTGGAGAATGATGGGGAACCACGAAATCCAGAAGTCAGACACATGCTTTGTCAGTTTCACAGCTCCTAAATGTTGAGAGTATCACATAGAGTAATAGCCTTGGGTGGGATTCCGGCTCTTTGTTTCTTACCATTCTTTTCTTGGTTTCCTGTTCTCTACCCACAGGGCACGGCAAGACCTTCACTGCTGCTCTTGGGAGTGTTGACTCACATGTGACAAAGGGCCTTACTTTTCTCAACCTTGGTGAGTGAGAGGGAGATGGGTCTCTCTGCTCTGACACTCCTTTCTAGTACATGTGATACTCAGCCTTTAATATCTCATTTTCTCATCTGTGCACCCCATTTTCTCCTACCTCTTCAGGACTCGGATTGTGAGGACAATCACTGACCTCTCTGAAACCTGATAGGGGAAGGTTTTCTCTGGACACATTAGCACCCGTAATTTGTCTGTTGTTCAATAGTCAACTGTATTAAGTTAGTTAATATTTTTATAATATATTTTTTCCTGACCTATGTCTTTTTCAAGGCTTATAGACCAACCCTAATGGACGTATTTGTGTCCCCCCATCCAGATCAGCTTTTTTTTTGGGTGGGGGGGATGCATCTCCCTTTTTAGAGAACACAGGCTGTGAGCTTTCCTGTGTTTTTAGTAGGAAAGAAGCCTGGGCACACATCTCAGCCCTTCTGAGCCTCAGTTTCATTATTGATTGTAGAGAGGACAAAGGTCTTTGAATAATCGTCCATTTCCTGTTGCTAGAGCCTTCCAAGCTGTAAATGATTTACGGATCAGCTTGAATGTGTTGATTTTCATTGAGTAAATATGGTAAGGGAACTTGAGTGTTAGGTTGGAACGTATTAATGGAATCTATAATGAAGAAAATAAAGAAGGAGTTTATTGTACCAACCTCCTGAAAGCTGCTTTTGCATGTCATTTGGGGTGAGGGTCACAAACAGGTTAGCACAGAACTAAATAACAGAAGTATTGCTTGCCTACCCAAGGGACATGACAATATTTAAAAAGAAAAGCTTCAGCTTTAGAGCACATGATTCTTTGATGTATTCCCCTATTCCTGTTCCCCAGTCCTTCTACTGTCATGACAAAGGCTTAGGAAGGTGTGATGTGAGGGAACTTGGCAAAATGAGAATGAAAATGATAAGAAAGTACATAAAAATATTTTTCTTTTGAATGATACTATTGGTGAGGTATCTAAGGCTGAGTGGGCTAGTATGTGGCAAATGTTAACATGAGCTTTGAACCTGTGGGAAATTACTTTAGAGAGGCCTGATTCTACTGCTTCCTGTGGTAAGAGAGATAAATATAAGGTTTCCTTGGTCTGAGACTTGATTATTATCAAGTAGTGAATGCTACATCAACATCCCATCTAAGAGTGATAGGGGAAACTTTCCACTAAAAATAACCTTAGCATTTTGTGAGGTCAAAGGTAGCCTTCCTTTTTTTCCCCAGAGAGTGACTTTAAAAAAGGGCAGGCATGATTTAATCTATGGTCTTCAGACCGTGGAGCCAGCAGAAATACTAGAGCTTTGTAAAAATAGGCCATCTTACATAAGTTATCTTTCCTTCTTAAACACATTTTATCTCATAGGCACAAAATTATACCCAGGATTAAAACTATTCCAGGAGTAATTTTTATGACAACAGTATTGCTTTGTGAGTGATGTATTTTTTCCTATAAATTGCATGCAATTTTCCTGATTGCTACCCTATTAAAAGGGGGCTTATATTGATTAAAATACTAAAGGATTGGGTTTTGGGACGTTTTCTATAAATCCCAAACACCTCTATATAAGAAAGATACATTGGTAAATAAAAAGCTATCATTTTGAAAAATGAATACTATATGCTAAGTTTGTTATTTAAATTATCTTGATCCTTAAAACAATTCTGTTTGGTGATGTTATCCCCATTTTACAGATAATGAAAGTGAGGCTCAGAAAGGCTGAGATGTGCACCCAGTCTTCTTTTAGTGTCTCATGTCAGGGGCACTGTGTTAGTTTCTTATGGCTGCTATAACAAATTATCACAAATTTAGGGCTTAAAACAACATAAATGTTGTCTTAGGGATCTGGAAGTCAAAATTCTAAAATCTGGAGTCTTGAGGGGCTAAGCCAAAGTGTAGGTAGAAATGGTTCCTTCTGGAGATTCTGGAGAAGAATTCATCCTTGGCCTCCCGCAGCATCTTGAGGCCAGCATTTCTTGACTTGTGACCGACATGACTCCCATCTCTTTCATCCTCACATGATTTTCTCTGTAGTCTGGTCTCCCTCTGCCTCCCTCCTGTGAACACATTTGTGGTTCCATTGGGTCCACTTGGATGTTCCAGTATACTCTCCCCATTTCAAGATCCTTGATCCCATCTGCAAGGTGCCTTTTATCACTTAAGGTAACATATTCACAGGCTCTGGGATTAGCACCTGAACATCTTTGGGGGTCAACATTTGGCCTACCACAGGTACTGTTGACATTTTTGATGAAACAATACTTTTTGTGTGAGAGTGTCCTGCACGTAGAGCGATTTAATAACCTTTACTCCCTACCACGCCAATGACTGGGACAACTCAAAACACCCTGACATATTTCCAAATGCCTTGTCTCCCAGGGACAAAATTACCACCCTAATTAACTGGTTAAATGCTACAACTAGGAGTTAACTTAGATCATTTGATGCCTAGACCCTTTCCACTGTATGCTACTATATCATTATTTGTGTCTTTCTACTTAAATGTTACCATAATAAGAACATTATTGCAACCATTTGTGCTATAGACTTGAACATCACTTAATCCCCTGTGACTGAGAGGGCACTTCTAAGTCAAATCATTCAAGTTTTACATCCTCTTTCCTTTCCTTTCCACTGAATGCCTTCTATGCAAATGATTTTTTTTTTTTTTTTTTTTTTTTTTTTTTTGCTTCTTAGGGAAAAAAAAAAAAGAGTCCAGCTGGCTCACTTAAAATCTAAATGTGTCTTCTATGTGAAATTCACTGCTATTGCATGAATTTTTCTGTTTTTCTAAGGTCCTAGAAAAATTATTGGCAAGGGCTACTTCCACCTTCCCATTCCCCAGAAACCTATTTTTATACCTTGCTTCAATCTGTGTACAAATGTTCTTGGTACAAAATTATCTAATGCAGGGA
Organism: Panthera leo; assembly: GCF_018350215.1. Lineage (NCBI taxonomy): Eukaryota > Metazoa > Chordata > Mammalia > Carnivora > Felidae > Panthera > Panthera leo. Next base: position 80,846,783 of record NC_056680.1, on the reverse strand, counting down.
CTGTGAAGGTGTGAATTCTCAGCAGTTAGCTATGCAAGGAAATGTATTAATATTTCACAAAGCATCAGAATGCCTGCAGAGATTGTTTTGATGAATATCAATTTAAAGGTTCTCTAAACAAAATGACGATAATGATAGTGATGATGACAATGAGTGGGCAAACACAGGAAACTAAATTTTAGAGCATCCCCAAGCTGGCAGAAACTAGGAAGGAAATTCCCATTTTAAGCTGTTCCCAGACTATCAGATAAAGGAAGAATTCATCTTGCTTGATTTTTTTTTTCTAATTTGTTTTCAGAGGTCATTTAGGTTCATATAAAGCCACAATTCACTTAGAAACGGAATTACAGATGTCAATTAAGATAACCGTGACTAAATGTATGAAGAAAATTAGCCACAGGTAGAAATAAATGAGATCTGGCTAGTGAGATGAAATGTACTGATATAAGACAGCTTATTATTATACTGGTCAAAACGTTTGTGTTTTTAAGAGGCACAAAGAGGGCTACTGTGAACTTCTGGGCTTTATCTTTGCCTATGTAGCTCTTGCCACATGCAGATAACATAAATCTTTCTCTTCTACAGACTATTACTTGGCTGTTTACTTACCTGGTCATTTTTTTCATCTACTTAACATTCAACATCCAGACCTAATCTGCCACAGTTTGTTTCTGACAGGTATGGTGATATGGCTGTAATTTTTCATTCACTAACATGATCCATTTGGGTTTGTCTTGGCAACATTTACATTTGGGTGAGAAGAGTTTCTTTTATTTGCTGATGTAATTTTTGTTTTTTGTTTTTTGACCAGGAAACAGCGAAGTTGTTGATATGCTACCTCATAGTCCTTTACAGTCACTGTCAGGGTCCCTGGTACTGGATTGGTGTTCTGGAAAGCTCTATAGGGCACTCCTCAACCAGTCATATTTATTACAGTTCCTATGGAACGCTCGGCTAGACTGTGAGAAGATGGCTGTGTTGCACTGTGTGCTCTCCTGTGGTGGAGACCGCCGGTTCCTGGAAGCCAAGGTGGTTATGTAGCTTAAGTTTAAAAACTGGCAAATGGACAACACCAACTGTATATATTTGTGGTTGAAATGGATGGAAGTCATTTTTGTTTGTAACAATTAATTGAAGTTTATGGTTTCCATCCTAACTTGAATATCTTTTCTTGTGCTTTTTTATAGACCCCCCAAATACACCTCAGACTGTGAGCATGTCTGTTCTTTTGACTACTCTCTTTTCCATACTGTGAAAAATGGTAGCTATATCAGTAACATTCCAAGAAAGTGCTCAGTGAACAGTAAATAGTTTCTCAAATATCTACTTTTCCTCCTGGTCTCTATATGATATATAGTGTCAAAACAACTAAATCTGATGGCATATATTTATCATATTGTAATAAAGATAGCATATATTTACACTGCATGATATAATTGAAGAAGGACTTTCACACACTTTGTCATTTAATTGTACAGCTATCCTTTGAAGTTGGGAGAACCCCCCCTGCCCATTTAGACTTGACTGGGACCAACAGGTTGTTGGGTAATTGAAGAAAAGATGTCTGAAACATTTTAACCTAAACCAAAAAAATGTGCACTTATTCACCTGTCTTTTGAGGTAGACTAAGACCCTTTCTTTGTATATTAGTGGTTAGAGTTCACAATTATTTTTCTTACATAAAACCGCTAGTAATGTGTTGTCTCTGACTTCCTGTTACTTCTTGCTTTTTTTCCCCCCTTTTTTTTTTAACCTTACTTTCTTTTTCTTTTTTTAATCTAAGAAGGGCAAGTTTTTGAAGATCTTTCAAAACAATCTGTGTATATTGGGCCATTTTTTTCTAATCCTTTCTAGTTATCTCATACCTAATTTTTTTTTAGTAAGTGTTTTAGACATGCCTTTGAGTCTTTCCAAAGCATTCAACTTTTGGGATGGCGTGGGAGGCTCAGTCCATTGAGCATCTGACTCTTGATTTTGGCTCAGGTCATGGTCTCAAGGTCATGAGATGGAGCCCTGCATGGGGCTCTGCACAGGGCGTGGACCTTGCTTGGGATTCTCTCTCTCCCCTTCTCTCTGCTCCTCCCCTGTTTGTTCATGCATGCATGCTCGCTCTCTCTTGCTGTCTCTCTCTCAAAATAAATAAACATTAAAAAAAAACCCACAAAGCATTCAACTCTTATTGACCAAACAACACTCTTTTTGCATCCATATTTCACTCATCTATGGTAATATTTTATTAAATTACCTAATTGTGAAAATAAGTGTAACTAGCATGAATGCATTTGGAAATAAAAACAGCAACTTATTGGTAGGAGCAGAAACGTGAGAGTGCTCTGTGGCTAGGTAAGCCTGATAGTATCCTTTCACTGGAAGGCTGGGAACAAGGAGTTTCAGTCCTCCAGCAGGAAAGGATGGTTGTGGAGACTGAGGGAGTTGTTGATGCAGCATGCCCTTGGGAGGACCATATAGTGATGCTCACAAAGGTTAGATGGTGTGACAATGTTCACACTGATGGCTTAGCTGGATTCAAACCCAGGTCTGCTGCTTCCAAGCTTAGTGGTGTGGTTTGGTTTGATTTTCTCCTGTATCTCACAGCCCTTCACACTGGTATTTCGCTGTAATGAGATGTACCCTAGCAAAAACAAACATGGGGTCGAAGAAGCCTTACTTGGATTCCAACCAAGGACATTTAGTAAAAAAGATGTGTAAAATGGACCTGATTTATAATATTACTTAAGCCACAGTCTTGCATTATGTGTCTTGAAGAGAACGTAGGAGTGTGTTCTTTGGCAGTACCAAAATAGAGAATTTTAAAAGATTCATATATATATGTATATATGTGTGTATATATATGTATATATATGTATGTATATATATGTGTATATATGTATGTATATATATGTGTATATATGTGTGTATATATATGTATGTATATATGTATGTATATGCATATGTGCATATATATGTATATATGTATATGTACATATATGTACATATGTATATGTATGTATATGCATATGTGCATATATATATATATATATATGTATACACACATATATATCCTTTTTTAATGTTTATTTTTGAGAGAGAGCAAGCAAGGAGGGGCAGAGAGAGGGAAACAGAGGATCTGAAACAGGCTCTGTGCTGACAGCAGAGAGCCTGATGCGGGCTCAAACTCATGAACCACGAGATCATGACCTGAGCCAAAGTTGCTGAGCCACCCAGGCGCCCCAAAGATTTGCATATATTTTGTACTTCTTTGGTGGTGGGCGCAGGGTGCAGATGTAAATACTAACAGAATTGTCTTCTCACTTCTTAAAGATTATTCAGTGGATTTCTGAGAATATCTCTGCCTGCCATTCATTTGACCTCATTCAGGAATTTATAATTGGTAGGTGTTGCTGATGGTGCATATTAAGTTGAATCCTTGACCCTTTTACTGGAGGGAGAACAGTAAATTGATAATGGCTCAATCTGTCAAAATGTTGGTTAGGAGCTGTTTTTTTTTTTTGTTTTGTTTTGTTTTTTAAACTCTATTTCAGTCAGCAGCTAATTAAATTTCATTCTCTTATGGTCTGTGAGAAGTTGCAGCCATTCAGAGACTGATAGGATATATGATCTTCATTCTATAACCTTATTAGTGATTTTTTTCTCCCCTGTGAGATGTAACTTTCTTAGTTCCGTTTTGTGTTGGCTAGTTCCATGTGAAGTGGTATAACATCACTGGGATAGATAGAAGTACCAAATAAGTTTTATTATTATTATTCTCCTTGTAAAGAGCAGAACCTGAACATTTAGTGAAAGTGAAACCATAATAGCTAGGCTTTCCAGGGTAAGGATAAGGCAATAAAAACACTTTTGGGTTTGCTTGTTGTGGTGAATGACAGTGTCTACTGCCTTATTCTTATTAAACCATGTCTTTTTTTTTTTCCTTTCCTTTCACAAATCTGTTCAGCTTCTTCATATTGGAGCATATGTCCAGAAACCAGTAACATGGATAAACTTTTGCCATATTCCTCAGTGCTCACTTGGAATACAGTAAGTTAACCCTTTGTGTTCTTTATGTAATTAAAATTGATTCACCGTCATGGGTCATTTGTAGGACATCCCTGTCACAGTAACCATGGCTGTGATTTCATTTGTCTTTTGACTGATAAGGATCTGAGTTGGAGTTTTCTGGCAGAAAAATAATAGTAAATACTTTCTGTTAGCCAAAGTATTTATATAAAATGGAATTGAAGGTGAAGGTATAGAATATGTGTTACTCTTCTTACTACTAAGAATTAAGCCTCTGTCATCTTCAAATGGTATTTTAATTTTTTTTAGCAACTAGGGTGGATTAAAATATTTCTTAGGTTTTTATTAATGAGGAAGGGCTGGGCCAATGCTATTGTTTGTAAGCTGCTCTGTTTACTAAGTAGATTTACTAAGACCTCTTCCCAGCCTCATAAGGACAATTTGTAATAAGTGTAGAGCTTCAAGATCGGTAGAAGTTAGTAATCCTGAGAAAATTCACTCCATTCAACCTTTTCTTCCTCTTTGTCCTTCCTCTCTACTTTTCAGCTGGGAAGTGCTGAGATAAAATATTGTTTCTTTTCCCCTAAACATGGGGCAGTAAACTGAGTTTTTGTTGGATCAGAAAGCAAAAACCATGGGGTGCCTGGATGGCTCAGTCGGTTAAGTGTCTGACTTCGACTTCGTCTCAGGTCATGATCTCACGGTCCATGAATTCGAGCCCCACATGGGGCTCTGTGCTGACAGCTCAGAGCCTGGAGCCTTGTTCGGATTCTGTGTCTCCCTCTGTCTCTGCCCCTCCCCGGCTTGTGCTCTGTCTCTCTCTCTCTCTCAAAAATAAATGAACATTTTTTTTTTAAAGCAAAAACCATGTATAGGCTGCCCCTGAAAAAGGTTTCTTCTTTCGTATTTAGATGTTAGAACTATATGCTTAGTCTCAAGGCAGTGGTTTGTATCAAAAAGGCATTTAGAAAAATAAATTTACTTTAGGTAACACAGACATAGGAAAATAAGTACTGGCATAAATTGTGATACTTGCCCATTTTGTATTTAGACTATCTAAATATAATCAGGTGTGTTTGATTCATTCCTAAATTTTCTGTATGCACAGTGGTAGTGTTTTCCTAAAGGCCCTTCCATCTTTTACTGTAAAGAGTTATTAAATTTTCCTGCCTCACTGTAGAAAAACAAAGAAAAGATGAGCTTGTTCCTTCACCAGGCCCTCACTGTTTCCTTTGAGAACCCTTGTGAATAGACATGCAGACTGTAAGTGATGCAGCAGGAAGTTTGCAGGTTAAACCACAGGGAGTCAGGAAATACACGTCTCTGCCTCCTTTCCCCTCCACCCAACCCTGTCATCCTCTTGTGTTCAGTGTCTGACAGGTGGGGACCGGGAACCCCTCTAATTCCCAGAGTTGTGTTTAAGGATGGAGCATGTGTTCATTGGATGACCCATGACAGGCTCATCTTGACAGGCAATTCTTCACCTTTGCATTTCTCATGACTTTGTGGGGGCAGAGGAGCTCTTGTAGACACATAGAATGATGGCAGCAAGTCCTGTGAGCAGTACAGTGTAAAAAACCCCCAGTTGTAATCACCATCTACTGAGCTTGTTTTAGCGTTTTCCACATTGCCCTAAACTTCCAGTGGTTAGAGCAGGTCGCCTTAAAGGTCTCTTCTAATCCTAAATTTCTAAGTGTATGCATATCTTTAGCACTGATGTAAATCATTTACTTTTGCTTTTTCTAATCTGCAAATGCTCTTAATCCTACACCTTAATAAACAGTTGCCACAGTAGGAGATATTAATTTCATGCATCTGTATGGAGACAGATTATTTCTGTAAATAACTGAATTGGATTTAAGTTACTAGAACATACGATGCTCTTATACATAGATAATCCTGAATTGTGCTTTGCAAACAATTATCCTTGTTCTACCTATTTTAAGATGCCATTTATAACCTAAACCTGTAGTAAAATTTTAATGCTTTTTTAAAGTGTCTTCTCTACTGAGTAGTGAGAAGTGAAACACAAAATATATTCTTATCACTGGCTTTCAGTGGTCATAGCAGACAACTCAGTTGCTTGAATATTCTGGAAATTTATTTCTCCATTGCTATGATGCCCCTTTCCACAGGAATGTTGTAGGTCAGTAAAAATCCAGGACATTTAAGTTTTAAATAAATACCAGATTTTATTTCTACATAACACCTTCTAAATTAATTTCTAGTATATCATTTTTTTTTTTAGAAAATAAAAGGTGAATTCACTAGTTGAGAGTCTAACCTACATAATTATTATAGAAACACACTTCCAAAATAACTGAATGAAAGGCAATCTTGGAAGTTTATATTTTTATTGAAATTTTTGTTTAATTTTTTTAATGTTTATTTTTGAGAGAGAGATTGAGAGAGACAAAGCATGAGCTGGAAAGGGGCAGAGAGAGGGGGAGACAGAGAATCCCAAGCAGGCTTCAAGCTGTCAACACAGAGCCCGACACGGGGCTCGAACTCACAAACCGTGAGATCATGACCTGAGCCAAAGTCAGATACTTAACCAACTGAGCCACCCAGGTGCCCTGAAATTTTTGTTTTAATGCTCACTAGGTAGCAGAATGTTATAATTTGGTCTTCCAGGTGTGAATTGTATATCTTTCATATTTGTCATGGTGATACTGCTGTATAAACTCTTCATGGAGATTTTTTTATTTCTGAAATTATGGTGGAGGATGAGGTAAAGAAAAATCTTCTGCTAAAGTCAAAAAAGAACCCCATTAATCTTGGTTCCTCCTAGTGAGGCAGGGGCTAACTATAATGTAATACATTTAAGCAAAAGAGAAGAAGAGGGACGAAAAAGCAATAAAAAAAAAGAAGGAACATGTCCCCCTGATTATTACACTTCATGGTGCAGATGTAATTTGCCTAATTTGTTCTTAAATGGGAATGTGTAAATATTAAACTATTTACTCTGTATTCCTAATAGTCTTCTCCTTTCCTTCAGAAACCCTGTCATCTATTGTAATCATAACTTTGAAGAACATTTCCCTTCCCGAGGCAAAAGATGGGCTGTGTTCACTGTTATTTATAAACCCCAAGGTTTATTTAAAGTAGAGGTTAGCAAACTGGGAGCTGCCCGCAGCTTCTGTCTGTGCAGAAAACACTTCCTGAAGGCTCAAGCTTGTGGTGGTTGATAGGTTTAGCAGTTGTGTGTATGTTTTTTCCCCACGATAGGAAATTCCTGGAATAACCCTTGTGACAGAAGAGATCGCGTTGCCTTTCATGAAGGTAAGTCCTTATAGGCAGAGGCGAGACCACGGCTGTGCACGGCTTCCTTGCTGGTCTCTACGCCCAACTGGAGTCCTGTCCCTGCTGCCCCAAGTATTAAGGTGGTTCCCAGGGGGGCTTGTAAGCTGTTGGGGGAGGATGTGGGTAGGGGTTAGTTCTCTAGAAAATCCATTCTAAGGGGTTGAGTAGTCACTGATAGTGATATTATGGCAATTCTTAAGAATACTCTTCGGAGAGGGCAGTTTTCTGAAGATAGAGAATTACAGGGCTCAACGGAAACCGTATAGAACCGGTCCTTTCCACCGCACCTCAAATCAGTTCACACTGGAGGAGTTCTTTCTTGTAAACTGTCCTTGGAGGACCTGGTAGCTGTAGCTGTTTCTTTACTTCATTTGTGCTCCCACCTCCTTATCATATGTGCGCGCGTACACACACACACACACACACACACACACACACACACCCATTAAGTAACCTGGACTGGGATTATCTAATTTCCTTCTGGTTCTAAGAACCGCTTTTCTGTTTCTCAAAAGAGATCTGTAGTGGCTCTGTATGTGGTCTCTGTGAAGCTTCTGCACACCCCCTTCCTGCCACGAAGTGGTAGCTATTAGTGTCTTTCTGCAGTTTGGTGGTTTCAGAAGAGTTTCTGAGTACAATAGGGAGAATGGGGTGAGGTGAGCAGAAAAGAATGTGTATGTAGTTAAAAACTGGAGAGTATTTTAGCAGTATTCTTGAAGCTCTTTTGTTGTTTTTGGCATTGCTTCCTGTTAATTGTAGTTTGGTGTGTAGTGGGAAATCTCAAGTTTTGCCAGCAGGCAGCTCACTGTGCTGTGCCCTTTCATTTACACTTGATTCTTGTGGGTTCATGAAGGGCAGGCCAGGCCTGGGCAGCTGGGGGGAAAGCCATGAGATCTGAGGTTACGGTGATGCCCTGAGAGTGAGAGAGGGCCAATGGGGACAGGTGTAGTGGTTCTGGGTTTTGGTCCTAAGAAGGGTCCTTCAAGGAGACCAACAAGTGATGGTTCTCGGCCACAGCCTGAGACCACTGGGAAGCTCGACAAAGGGAGGAAGATGGAGGGGAAAGAAAGGTTTGATTAATAGCTTAAAAGGTTCTTAAGACCCTCTCTCCTTTCATTTCTTTTCTGCTTTTATCACTAGTCCTACCAAACCCATAATGTGTTTAGTGGACACACAATAAACCACACAATGGAAAATTTTAAAAAGAAACCAGTGTCACCCACAACTCTACAGGTCCTAACATATCAACTGTCGGTCCCCCTCACCCCTCCACTTCCTCCTGGTCTCTGTCCTAGGTATGCATTTATTACCTAGTAGTAGTGGCCATCTAGAGATACTGAATAAAGATGGCAAATCATATCAAGCAGTTTTCATGCTGCCACGTGATGTCATGATTATGATCTCTAATGGCTCCATAGAATTCTGCTGGGTTGTTGTGTCCTCATTAATCATTTTCCTGTTTTGAAATATTTACTTTGTCTTCAGCCCCCCTTTTAAAAAATTGCTATTAAAAATAACGTCTCAGTGAATATTTTTATATAGACAGTTTTTCCTTTGATTTATTCCCCCCAAGGTTAAATGTCCAGGAGTATTACTGGGTGAAAAGACTGACAGTTTTGATAGCTTTTGATTCTTATTGCCAAATTGGTATTTTAAAAAGAAGTTGCAGGTGAGCCTGGGTGGCTCAGTCGGTGGAGCATCTGACTCTTGATTTCCGCTCAGGTAAGTGATCTCACAGTTTGTGGGTTCAAGCCCTGTGTTGGGATGTATGCATACAGCATGGAGCCTGTTTGGGATGATCTCTTTCCCTCTCTCTCTGACTCTCCACCTCTCGTTCTCTCTCTCAAAATGAATAAACTTTAAAAAAAAGTTGTGATTAACTTACAAGGAATGTACAAGTTCATCAGTTTTACTATAACCTTATCACTGTCGTATATTTTCATTTAAAAAATTAAGTATAGAAGAGTGATGTGAAGGTTCTCTTCATTTTTTACCCGTTGGCTTAATGCTAAGAATATGATTTGCTTTGCTTAGGAACAAAGTGGCTTGTTTTTGCACTTTTTCTTTCTTCTTTTTTCTATTTGCTTATTTGTGTGTAAAATGATGCGTTTTTATCTTGTTCGTGTTTTCTCTCCCTTGATATTCCCTCTGCCTTCTCACTAAGTTCTCCTCTCCCCTAATTATCTTTAGCATTTGGCCTTGCAGACAGCTGTCTTCCAAACCTGCTGAGGAGCTCTCCCACTGCTCTACATGTATCTACACGCTGGCAGGAAGGGTTACAATAGCACAGGTTCCAACTATAGATCTCTTCACGACCTGACCTTGTCCTCACAGACAAGATCTGTCTGGGAAGTTGAAGGTACACTGCTGGGATGGGCTTTGGGCTCAGGAGGAGATGGTACTAAATTTGGTTCCGCCAGCTCCCCAGCCCCCACCCCAATCACTCAGCATGGGAGACCCTAATCAGAATCTCCCAGCTCACAGGACACCTGGCTCTGATCTGTCTCACGTTTCCTCATTTCTGCTTGCACAATACCCCTCACTATAAGCCGCTGCCTTTGACCTACTTCTTCTACCCCAAGTCCCAGCTTAATTATATTGCGATGGACCTGCTTGCAGCGGCTCAACCCCCACCACCCCCATCCCGCTCCTCCCTCCCCGGTCCCAGCTATATGACTGTTCTTGCCATGCTTATTCAGCTACAGGACTTGGCTCTGAGTACCTATGACCTGAATCACAAGTTACCTTTTGAATGCATGCTTGCTGCCGGAATTTCCATGAGGCCCAAGGGACCCCTATTTACTCTGACCACACTTGCTTCCATTCTCCTTGGTAGATGACTGCCCTGATAAGGAGTCAGGAGAGGGAAAGGCAAAGTGAAACTAGATAAGCACTTTCTTCCTGCTCTCTCTGCAAATAATTCTCCTGTGGAGTACTTTACAAACGTTTAACATATGAATATGTAATTTAACTAGCATAACCCAGTTACATTAGAAGTTTATCACCTGAAAGACAAGTGGCTTCCTTGCTTTATAAAATGGTTTCCAAAAGATTTTAAACAATTAATAAGTATATTGGAACAAGGTCCTTGCCTTAAAAGCAGTGTTATCAAGAGTGACCTTCCTATGAATGATTTTACCCCTTCATAAAACATGGTTTTTTCTGGGGAAGTGGCTATTTTTGTGAAAGGTTTAAAATTACCCTTGATTAAAAAAAGTTTTTTTTAATCTTTATTTATTTTTGAGACAGAGACAGAGTGTGAGCAGGGGAGGAGCAGAGAGAGAGAGGGAGACACAGAATCCGAAGCAGGCTCCAGGCCCTGAGCTGTCTGCCCAGAGCCTGACACGGGGCTGCTCACGAACTGAGAGATCATGACCTGAGCCAAAGTCAGACGCTCAACTGACTGAGTCACCCAGGCGCCCCAAAATTACCTTTGATTTTATGGTGAGAAGAGAAACTATTAAAACTGTCCAACCACAAGAGCACCTAAGGATTAAAATATATAAACCACCTACTTGAATATAAAGATAAAAGGTGAACAAGCATATCACAGATGGAGAAATGGGGAATTTTTACCAAAGGTTTTTTTGGTTTTTTTTTTTTTTTTTTTTTTTTTTTAACATTTTGTTCATTTTTTGAGAGAGGGGGAGACACAGGATCCAAGCAGGCTCCGGGCTCTGAGCTGTCAGCACAGATCCAACACGGGGCTCGAACCCACCAACCATGATGAGATCATGACCTGAGTCAAAGTCGGACGCCCAACTGACTAAGCCACTCAGGCGCCCCTACCAAAGTATTTTTTAAGCCAGACATCTCTATTTTCATTTTATAAAGTAAGGAAACCTTTTTGTCATTTGATTAGAGATTAACTGTCTGACCCAGAGACTGGGAAAGTCAGAGACTTAAATCCCCTTCCCACTTACTTCCACTCAGAAGCGAGGGTGTTATGTCAAATGCCTATTTGGGGTCTCAGTACCCCTGAGCAATTGGGAAAACAATTATTGGCACCTGGGCTCTTCTCCGTGTAGAGGCTTGTTTATTTAATTATGCTTCTTCACTTAAAAAGTGTTTTAAGAATACTGTTTTAATTGGGTAGAGCATGGGTGTCATTAAGTGCTTGGTGAAATACAACACTTTTTCCCTTGACCCTCCCAGTACAGACAACCACCATCATTTAAATAAAAGGTTGGTTAGAGATCCGAAGTAGCAACAAAATTACAACGTAATAGCTTACAATTTTAAAAATGAGGATTGTTGCTTTGATAACAATGTAGCATTACCAGAAATGTCAATTGGTTATGTGACAAATAGTGATTTTTCCAAAGATCAGTCTGTATATATGTGATACTATGGTAAAACTAGAAATACACTTTTGGTCTTCATCCACGATTCCTGACAGAGAGTTCCTTATAATTTCTTAAGTGGTAAGAACTACAGGGACATCTTGTGTTATATTTAGTGTTTGTTCCCAGTGCCTGAAATCACCCCAGGGCACACAGGTGTAAAGAATGTCTTTTTTTTTTATTCATAGCAAGCTCCTTTCAGCTACACCCGAGTTATGTTAATAAGGTGATTTTTCGAAAGCACCTAAGACTAGGAGCTGGTTGTCTAAAGAACCAAACACGTGATTAGAAAGTTGGAAATTTAAGCCCATTCCCTCCTCACTTCCAGAGGTAAGAGAGAGTAGCCAGAGATTGAGTTCAGTCCCCAATGACCAATGATTTAATCAATCCTGCCTATGTAATGGAGCCTCCATAAAGAACCTTTACTGAAGGAGTTTGAAGAGTTTCTGAGATGGATGAACAGGTGAAGTTGTGGGAGGGTGGTGTGCCTGAAGAATGCATGGAAACTCTGAGCCCTTTCCCCCATGCCTTGTCTTATTCATCTCTTCCATCTGGTGGTTCCTTAGTTGTTGTTGTTGTTTTTTTAAATGTTTGTTTATTTATTTGTTTAAGTTTATTTTTGAGAGAGAGAGAGAGAGAGAGAGAGAGAGAGTGTGTGTGTGTGTGTGTGTGTGTGTGTGTGTGTGAGTGGGGGAGGGGCAGAGAGAGAGGGAGACACGGAATCCGAAGCAGGCTCCAGGCTCTGAGCTGTCAACACAGAGCCCCATGCAGGGCTCAAACCCACTAACCATGAGATTGTGGCCTGAGCCAAAGTCAGTCACTTAACCAACTGAACCACCCAGGTACCACTAATGTTTCTTTATTTTGAGAGGGAGAGAGGGAATGAGGACATGGGCACTGTGTATGAGTGAGCTTGGGAGGGGCAGTGAGAGAGTGAGAGAATCCCAAACAGGCTCCATGCTTGGTGGGGAGCCCAAAAAGGGGCTCAGTGTCAGAACCGTGAAATCTTGACTTATGCTGAAATCGAGAGTTGGACTCTTAACCGACTGAGCCACCCAAGTGCCCCTGGTTTTCCTTAGTTGTATCCTTTTACAATAAACCAATATATAGTAAGTAAACTGGTTTTGTTTTGTTTTGTTTTGTTTTTTTACTTCTGTGGGCTACTCCAGTGAATTATCAAACCCCAGGGGGTGTTGGGAACCTCCAATTTATAGGCAGCCTGTGGGATTTGATGCTGTCTTCAGGTAGTGTCAGAACTGAGTTAAACTATGGGACACCCAGCTGGTGTTGGAGAATTAATGGATGGGGGCAGGGGTGGAGTTCACACATTTAGTGACAGCAGAAGTGAAGTCTTCTGTGAACAGACTGTTGTAGAAAAGTTTTTTTCCTGTACAACATATTTTCTGGGGCAGTGAGTTATGACAAGTTCAGTGAATATTGTCAAACATAATTTTATGATGCTACAAAGAAGTGCTACCTATTAGAAATGGAGCACTAGGCTGGTATATTCATTTCTATTATATCTACAGAGATGGGGTATCTTCAGTTTATATCTCAGATGATGAAACTGAGGAACAGATTGAGTCACTAGGCTGTGCTGCTGTTATTCATAGGTTTGGTTGGAGATGTTCTGTTGAATGCTTAAGGTTGAAAGGAGGGAAATAGCATTGGCTTCCTCAGGGTATATGCTGATTGTGAAATGGAATAGTTTAGAGTCATATTTAGTGATTACATTAAAATGCAGCCCATTAAAAATGGCTAAGGGAGCCACCTGGCTGGGCAAAGAAGAGAGATTTTTTCCTAGGTGGTGAGAAGAAAGAGGAAGTTAATTTATAAGTAGGAGAACTGGCACTTACAACATGCAGTCCCCTTTGTGGGAAGCTTCAGGAGATCTAGTCACTGGTCCTCTGTATGGATCTGATGGTCTGTTTAGAGCATTTTGGCTTAATATGGTGCTTTGCTGGGTTTATGGACACACAGGTGTTTCTATGTTCTATCTGCACTAGAGGTAGTGGGTCACTGTGTTTCTCTGGGCTGCAAATAGAAGTTGATACTGAGATGGTATCTACTGAACAAATTGGATTGATGCTTTAGTTCTGCTAGTTGAGCCCTGGCATGAAGAGTAAAGGTCTCTGAGGTGGCTTCTTCTCCTCTAAGAAGATGATGGTTAATCAGATGTAGAACCAAAGCCAGAGGGACTTTTAGAAATAAAAGGCAGATTTTGTTTTGTTTTGTTTTTTGTTTTTCCTGGCAGTAATTTGCAGATGAGCCAGTACCACAGGGATTTTTTTTCCTCCTAAAATCAACTGGCAACCCAAATCATTAACGGGGAACAGTCCCTTAATGTAATTCTTTGGTCCTTTGGTTCAATTAATAGTTTTGATGGGCTTCCTTTAATAATTATTTCATGTCCTCCTAAGAGATAAAAGGAGATTATTTTTCAAGAGGAGACCTGGGATAATTTGCCTTCTTTCAGAATCAAACTTTAAAACTCCTTCTTGTGCAAGAAAATACTTCTGGGGCTTCCCTGAGGATCTGATGGCTTCTAACACTAGCATCTCCCAGAAGTAGTTAAATTCATGAATATTTTTTTTACAAAGTATTTTTGTGTATTTTAAAGTTTTGAGCTCTTCTGAAGTAGCCTGCAATGTTCTTTCTGGGCTGTTGTGGCTTTTACTTTGTGTTGATGCTGTTGTTTCTGATGAACACAATGTTGAGTTCACAACTGGTTCCATAAGTGCTAATTGAGCAACACAGGAGTGGTTTTCTGTGCTCCCAGGTTGACTGTTAGGATGTGACTGTGTAGCTTTCACTCTCTCTTCCCCCCTCTTTCTGTGTTAAAGCATCTAAAATTTTATCTTGGAACTGCTTGAATTCTCTGGGTTAATGAGTATGCTTGTTTTTCATTGACGTTCGAAATCTGTCCTAGATTGGCTGACCTTCTCTTTGACCCTTTCTCCTACTATTTAACAACACAATCATGAGTCTTCAGACAGCTGGTTCTTCATCAGCCTGTAAACCAAGGGTGTAGATGAGGCAAATATGCGAGGCTGGGTGGGAGACTGGGATTACCTGGGCAGGCATGCTTAAGCAGGGTTCTCTGCCCTGGCTGTGCATTGGGGTTTCCCAGGTAGCTTCTAAAACTCAGGAAGCTCAGGTCACACCCCCCCACCAGTTAAATGTCTAGGGGATGCAAGCCAGGTGTTTACTGAGGTTGGGAGTGACGTGCTAGAGGCAGCAATCTTTGCCACAGAGAACCAAGTGCTATTGTTTGCTTTCTCCGCTTTCTCTAATGCTCTCTGATCTAAACCCCGGATCACTCCAGTCTTTCATTCAGTCTTTGCTCACTCCCTACATGCCCCATCTGGAACATCCTCCCCTTGTCTTTTACGTACTCAAATCTATTTTCAAACTCTGGGTCTTATCTATTACTTAGGCCTCCAAATAGACCTTCCAATTACAGTGATCCCTGAGAATTTTCATAACTTAAAAAATTACATCACTTACCTTGTAAATACCATGTAGTGACATCGGCCACTAATTGTTTTCACTTATGTTATGGCATGCAGCCCGGTGACATTCTTGAAAGACCCACCGGTTTAAGTAAAATATTTCTGGGACTTCTGATTAACAGTTGTTTCTTATTTAAAGTGTTTTTTGTTTGTTTATTTTTAAAACTTAGATCCTTTTCCTTCTAACCCAGTGGTTTTGAACTATTTTAGGTTATGAATTCCTTTGAACATCTGGTGCAGGCTGTAGACCTTGTCCCCAGAAAATTGTTCCTACAAGTCACTCCATTTTACATACAATCAGTGGGTTCATAACCCTCTTGGAAACCTATCTATGGACTTGTTTTATCTGTTTATTCTCAGCTGAGAACAGGGATTTTTTAATGGGGGAGGAAGGAGAAGGAAGGTAGCTTGGGAGAGATCTTGTCTTAGGAGTTACAGTGTGTGAGTGGGGTCTTCAGACAGGACAGTGGTGTTTGGCTTGAGGGGAAGAGGCCCCATGACAGATAAAAGGGCATCCGTGTTCCTCACAAGATCAGAGGGGTGGGACTGTGGTGGCAAAGCAGGCAGAGTTAGTATCTTAACTGACCACTAGGTGTCACCACAACACCAATTAGTTTTTGGGCTTTGGCCCTAGAGTGCCTGAACCCAGGGGTAGAATAGCAAGAAAGCTGTACTGACTTCCTGTCAGGGACTGAATACTGCCAAATGTTGGCAGTATTTGCTTTCATTATTATTTTTTTAAATAGAAGGAAGACCAAAGGGTGGATAAAGGTATATTAATTTTAAATAAATTGAAAGAGGAAGAAAAGGTGAGGTAGGTAGGTCAAGTTGGTGGTGTGACTTGACCAGTGTGCCGGTTTCCTCTAGAAATGCCCTTTTCTTGAACATAGTTTTTCTTGTCTCTGTGAGAAGGGATGTTGGCTGGATGGGCCTTTCAGCCTTCTAAAACAGTAAGTTAATATTATTATGTAATTTACTGATACTCCAAAATTCATTTTGAACCAATGGACTTCCAATAAGAATTTGGATAATGTGCTATTATTTAACGTAAGGGCATTTTTCTTGGTTGAGACATATTTTGTATAAATTCTCTTTTTTTTTCTTGCAATGCAGCCAAGTCTGTCACCACACTAGGCATTAGCTCACTTTGTTTTATGGCTACACATTGCACCTTTGGCTCCAGTCCTATCTTTTATAAACACGTATATTTTGGCAAGAAAGTGTATCATAAATCTATCTTCATTGATTTAAGAAAACAGTTTGTGTCAGTATATACTTTGACCTCAGCCACAGAAACATTTTTCCAGATATGTCTCCTTAGGCAAGGGAAACAAAAGCAAAAATAAACTATTAGAACAATATAAAAATAAAAAGCTTTTGCACAGCAAAAGAAACCAACAAAACAAAAAGGCGATCTACTGAATATGTCCAATAAGAGGTTAATATTCAAAATATATAAAGAACTTCTACAGCTCAACACCAAGAAAGCATAGGGAATCTAGTCAATAAGATTGTAATAATGTTGTTTGATGACAGATGGTGACTACACTTACCATGGTGAGCACTGATTCATATATAGAAGTCTTGAATCATTGTGTTGCACTCCCGAAGCTAATATAGCACTGTATGTTAATTATACTTAAATTTAAAATTTAAAACTTTAAAAGCAATTTGTGTCAATATATCCTTCAACATTAAAAAAATGTATTACTATTACCTGAGCCGAAATCAAGAGTCAGATGCTTAATCGACTGAGCCACCCAGGCACCCCAAGTCTCTCCAATTTAGAATTTCTTTCAGGAGGGAAATGCCATCTTTCGTGAGAAGAATTCACTCATAAATGCTACCCTATGAGAGCTGAGGAAGTAAAGCAAGCCCAGCTTTGCAGCAAGGCTCCAGCGATCCTTACCGGGTAGTTTGGGCCACAGGCCCTGCTTCTCAAGCTCACCAATGTTTTTGTCTCCTACAGGTGCATAGTTTTAAGGGCTACTGGGAAAAACTGAACTCCAACCTGGAATATGTTAAGTACTCCAAGCCACACTTGCACTATAACAACAGCATGGTCAGGAGAGAATGGCACAGCCTGATCTCAGAAGAGGTTTGTGTGGATTCATAAGAATAAAGCAAAAAGCAAAAGCATAGTACATTTGATGAGGTGATGCCCTTAAGTCTTGAGGCTGGCTTAAATTTGCAGGTCTCTCCAGTTGCCAGGTCCTTTTGCATTGTTGCAGGAAGACCAAAGTGCTTCTCTGCTCTCTATTCTCTTGAGGAGGAAAATCAAGTGCACAGAGGTTAAGGGACACACACAGCATATTCATAGTAGAAATGGGATTAACCTCCAGGTCTTAACACGGGTTCTTGCGGTACTTGTATAGTTAAAATTTGATTTAAAAATCTAGGTGTTCCCAAATTAGTGGTTGCTAGGGATTAGGGATAGTTGAAACAAGAGTGGCTGGGACTGACTACAAAGCGGGCAGCACAAGGGAGATCTTTGGAAAGATGGAACAGTTACGTAGCTTGATTGAGGTGGTACACTATGGTACATGAATCTGCATATATGATGAAATGACATCGAACTATACCCTCATCTTACCAACATCCGTTTCCCGATTTTGATATTGTACTATAGCTGTTTATAGAAGATGGAGATGCTGGGGGAGACCGGGTGGAGAGTACATGAAATCTCTCTTTAGCATTGTATATAATTGTAGTTTTGTTGTGTATAACACAACAGTGTATAGTTGACTTGCACCTTCCTATAAATCTAATAATTTCAGACTACAATGTTTTCTAAACTAATTTTTAAGAACCTAGGTATTTTGGTTACTTGGAAAGTATATTTCTTTTTTGCTAAAATTATACTTCTTTCCTATATTGCATTATGTCCTTAGTGTGAAAAATGTCACCCACAAAACCTCTACCTTCCACACTTCTGACATGTTCTCCCTTCTAGAAAACAGGAAGAAGAAGGTCCATGGTGTATGTGAAGAATATTCTTGATAATGCAACGAAGTAAGTAAAATTAGGGATTGGTGTTCCTATAAGATGGCTATCTTTTGCGATTCCTTTTTTGGGTAACTTTCATGGAAGTAGCTTACTTTTGTTGAGTACCCTCAGATGATGCTGTCAACTTAAATGAATGCAGCCACCTGGGCCCTATTCTTGAGTTCAGTGCTGGAGTTTCTAGTGGGAAAATTGTATGTGTTAAACCTTGTAGACTTTCATCAAGAGGATGGATGAATTATAAGTGATAAAGCTCTTACTAACTGAGCACTTTAAGGTGGGTAGAGACAGTAGGTTCATTTAAAAAGTGTCAGTGGACTGACGAACTGGCTCTTATTTTGAAAGCACATTTTCTGGATAGATGAGTCATCTCAGAGTGCTACAAGTGTAGGCCCCATTCCAGCCCTGTTCTATTTTCTGTTCCCATTATTTCCAATAACTGAGAGCTGCGATTGTTCTGAATTATTGTCATTGTTTGCACTAAAGGGTTTTGAGATCTTATAATTGCCTAATGTGGCTTTTGCCAAGTTGATTAAAGTGTTTGAGGTTTTCAGCGACCTGAGAACAGTTTCTGCAGTGGTTTTTATGGAGGATGTCTTTGTATGGTATTGTGGCTTTTTTTTTTTTTAATCTTTATATGTGAATAACATTGGCTAATTTCTTTGTAGGGTGATTTCTAACCTAGAAGCAAGGAATTTGGGTAAGAAAAGACCTATAATAAAGCCTTCTGGATGTCAGTGTTTGGTTTGTAACACTGTCTTTCGTACCACTGTGAGTTGGCAAGAAAATCACACCCAATAGTGTAATGAAGGCAGTACCCTTGAATATCTTCCTGTTAGAGGGACCACCCAGCTCCTTCCCTGTCTGTCTTGGCACCAGGACCTGCAGGGGCAGCTGCTGAATGTACTTTAGCTGGGCCAGTCCTTCACTGTTAGCCTTGTGGTTTTCATTATTTTTCTTCATGGACTTGATCTAATTACCATGCCCTGTGGCTGTACCCACAGGATGCACTTGGGCAGTTCCCCTGGCCTAGAGCTGATTTCTTTCCAGCAGGCTGATCATGCGAGAGTCTGTGACTTGGTTAACACTTGGGCACTCACTAGGCTAGGCCATAGGGGTACAAAGATGAGGAGTCTCTGGGTGAGCTGTGTGGTTATGGGGGAAGAGCACAGGCTTGGACCTGGACAGAACTTGGCTTGACTTCCAGTTTGTCCACAGCGCTCTCAGTGTGCTCCTGGGCAAGCCGTCTATTCATTTTGTGCGCTATCCTTTTCAGGGCAAGGTGAGGAGAAAATGAGAGTGAATGGGCTGGTGTTTATAGTGCCTCATACAACACAGTGCTTGGTGCAGGGGATACCTGAGGTGGCTGCTTTGTCATGAATGTGTGAGGAAGAGGTGCTAACACATGGTTTCTAAACCAGGTGACAGGTGTTATAGAACCATAGTGGGGGAGGGAGTGGGTCAGGAGTGGGGGTGATTGCGGAAGAGAGCGAGGTTAGAAAAGCCTTCCCAGAGGGAGCAATGTCTGAGGTAAGTCTTGATGAACAGGTGTTTGTCCAGGTGAAACTGGGGGAAGAGAATGTTAAGCATACCCAGGTACAAGTTTTCTGTGGTTTTGCCCCTGGAACTCTTTCATGCCTCATAGAGGCCAGCCTCCATTTGAAAAGCTGTTATTTTTACATCCCACTGTTGTTTTATAGGCTCGGGTGTTTAGGTACATATTGGGTGGCGCTAACAGAAAATATTTTATATAGTGTGTTGGGGTACATCCTGCAGCTGTGTGCACAGCCCATGTGAACCATGATAGTGAACTTGTCATCCAGCCCAGGCCGACAGAGCCTGTGCTCACTGAACAGCCCCAAGGGAACCATCCTCAGCCTGTGTTACCAGGCCATCCGTGCCTGAAGCCAGGGGGTTCTGCCACTAGCCAGAGTCCTGCCCAGCGGCCAGGGTGTGAATGTGTCTGATTCATGCTCACCCTCCACGTACTGCTGGGAATGTTGCAATCTGGGAAGTGTTGCTGGTTGTCCAGGATTTTGTCGTGTCCGTCACTCCTGCCCCTGTACTTTTGGCCAGTTTGCATCCTGTGACCAGTATCCTTTTTGAGAGCACATTAGGGACTTGTCCCTTCCTCTCACGTGCTTAGTTTGTACTAGTTTCCTAGGAAGAACGTCATTGCTAACAGAAACAGAACAATCTGTGTGAAATTCAGGACTGCTGGAGTCAAGTTTGGAATGACTTCATCTAAATCAGGAAGATTGTGTAGGATCCAGTAGAATTTATCCAAAGGGGTCAAGAGGCCTCTGTGCCATCCCACATAGGGTCACCAGCCTGCTGAGCGGGGAAGTTCTGCTCTCTTGACAGGTGCTGTGGCTCAGGTGCTGCAGGAGAGGAGGAGCAGGGCACCCAGGTGCTGTTAGAGGAGTGTGAGGGCACATCTAGTGAGACTGTGCTTGCCTGCCCCTTCCCTGTCACTTTCCCATCTTGATCTAGTTACCTTTTAGTTGGATAACTTGTTTCAGTTAGTATTATTTGATACAGGAATTAACAGGTCCCCTCAGTTCTGTGACTCTCAAGGTCACTAAACTACAGGGGGTCACAAAGAAGGGAGTCATGCGATCCTTTCACCAAGTCCCTGTCCCTGAGTTGTGCCCTCCTTGGCAGTAAGAGAGGACGCAAGTCTCCCTGACACCAGTGAAGCAGAGGTTCTTAGTGGTGAGTTTTCATGTTGAAGAGGAATCAAAGCCAGATCCTATTGGTGTTGGGAAATGTGTTCCTCATTTTCTTTCTTTCCTAGTCTCTACCTCTGTTAGAATAGAGCTGCGTATCACCTGAGTGATAAGTTCAGCTTGTAGGAATAGGTCACACATGTAATGAAAAATTTCATCCTATCAACAAAGTGTTCAGTTTTCCCAAAAAGTCAGAGAAGGGAAACCCAGGCTGATTTCTCTTCTTCTAGCCCATTTTCTGAAAACCACTCTGCTTGACTCGTGCTCTGTTTAATTTCAGAGCCAAGATTAACACCCCTCTTCCAGGAGGAGGACAACCACCAGAGACTGCTTATGGGTCTGGTAAGCGGTCTGTGGGCCATTTGGGTGCTGGGAAATGATAGGCTTCAAGAAAAGAGGAAAGGGCTAGATTGTACTTCTCATGCTAACCTTATCTTTCATTCATTCTTTTCATTCATTCATTCATTCATTCTTTTAACATTTGGTGTTATCAGCCCTGTAGGCCCTGTGTGGTCAGTGGTTAAGCAACACAGATAAGATTTCTGCACTTTTAGAATTTTTTTTAAGGTTTAATTTTTTATTTTGAGAGAGAGAGAGAGAGCACGTGCAAGTGGCGGGGGGTGCAGAGAGAGAGAGAGAGAGAGAGAGAGAGAATTCCAAGCAGGATCCACACTGTCAGCACAGAGCCTAACTCTGGGCTCATGAACCATGAGGTCCTGAAGCTGAAATCTGGAGTCAGACGTTTAACCAACTGAGCCACCTAGGCACCCCTGCACTTTTAGAATTTATAGTTTAGTGGGAGAGACATACATAAATCAGTCACCCCCAAAATATATAATTACGGAACATCATAAGGAAATGTACTCCACTGAGTTTTTGAAACAAGGGAAGAACAATGTCTCTGTGGCATTTGTATTTGGGGTTTAAAACACAACAGAATAAAGTATTCTTTCTCAAGAAGTCCTACTGTAGGAAGACCAAAGAGACATATAAATTACTGTAAGAGCGGAATTGGTAAATAAATCCAAAATATGTTTTAAAAAATGATTAAAGAGACATCTGAAAAGTTTAATAAAATATTTTTAATACTGTACAGGCTTAGGAATGGGGTAATCCATCACGTTAAATTACGGAAAATTTTAAAATATGAGAAAAACACATTTGAAAATTCCAGTTAAATTTTCCTTAATAAAGAGAAATACCAAACTTGAGCCAAGAAGAAATAGAAGTCCTTGAAAGCACAATAACCATAAATAATTTGAAAAAATTGTCAAAAATTATCTCCAAAAAAGTCACCAAATTATTTAATGAGTCAGTTCTTTCAAACTGGCTTAAGGATCTAGATCATCCCCATGCTATGTAAATTATTTTTGGGGGGAAAAAAAATGGGAAGCTTCTCAGTCACTTTAGAAAGCTAGCATAACCTTAAAACCAAAATCTAACAGTGACCACTTTTACTTATAAACATAGATACCACAAGCTTAATTAAAATATTTTCCAGTTGTCCATTTGAAAAATATGGCATGGTCAGGTGGGCTTTTTTCTAGGAAGGCTTAATATTAGCAAATACATTAATGTAATTCATCATATCACTAGTTCAAAGAGGGGAAAAAAAGATCATCTTTATAGGTGCTTAAAATTGATAAAAGTAAAATCCCACTCCTGTAATACATCAATTAGGCAAAAAAATATTCTAATACTAATGGTTAACACCCTTCTTAATGGAATGTTGGGGACATTCCTGTTAAAATCAGAAGGAAGTTAAGGATCCTTGCTATTTTCACTAAAATTTTATATTGTTCTAGAAATTCTATACAGTGCAATAAGAAACAAAAGTAAAAGAAGATGCTATGATTGTCCAGTGCAACAAACAAATAAAATAATCAACTGGGGAAATGGGGAATAATAAGGAAAAAGTTAATAAGCTGGTGATTCTAAATTTATTTTCTTTTTTATTAGGATTAACCAGTTAGAAAAGTAAATGAAAAACATTATTCCATTTCCAAATCCTTAGCTTCTAGGTTTAATAAAATTACAACTAACAAGCCAATGAAATTTCTCTGACAGTTGACCAAGTGACTCACTTGACAAAGAGGACTGGAACTAGCATTGCCAGATAGCTAAGTATGTTGTTGAGCTACGATAATTGAAACAATGTGGTGCTTGTACAAAATAGACCATCAGGAGACTCTAGTTTTAATCTGAATGTTCAGTGTATGATAAATGAGGCATTTAAAAATCACCATGGAAAGAAAGAATTTTCAATCAATGACTGGCTATTTGGAAAAGACCATTGAAGTCCCCCTATCCCAAATACCACTACTTTATAGCATAAACCAACAAAAATATTAGATAGATTAAAGAATCTAATATAAAAAATTTATGTATGTGTGTATCAAATTGTCAAAAATTTAAAAATTACAAAGTTCAGCATACGGGAAATTGGGCAGTCTCATGTGATGTGGCTAAAAATTAGTATAACCACAGTGTCTCTGTGTCTTTCGGCAGTGTCTCTACAAACCTTAAGTATGTGACCCAACAAATTCCATTTCTAGGAATTTAGCCTGAGAAAATAATTGGGGATATGGCAAACAAATATTGTATAAGGATTTTTTTCAGTACTATTAACACTTGCATAAGAAGCATCTCATAATGTGTAAGAAGGGAATAAATAATTCTAGTACTTTCCTAAAATTGAATACTGTGCAGCCATCACAACCTGTGTGGTTAAGAATATTTAGTGACATAAACTATTATATGAAGAAAAAACAAATTAGGAAACATTAGAATGAATGTGCACACTAGAGAAAAGGAAAATAAAAAATTCAAAATGTTAACATAGATGATAGGATTATGGGTGACTTAAATTTTCATGTTTATGGCTATTATAGAAAAATTGAAAAGCGCAAAAAAGCATGCAGTAGTCATGAATCAAAAAAATTTAAGCCTAATTGATGAACACATGGCCCAGAATGCCACAGGCTAAGTTTTGCTTAGGATGTTATACATGCAAATCTGCTAAAATAGAAGATATGTACACATATAATGTCAATTGTACGATTCTCATGGTGTTTATTCATGCAAAAATCTCTCTAGCCAGGAGGGCATCTAGCTGAGTAGGGCATCTAGGCAAAAGGGAGGGGAAAAGAAAGGAAGGAGACAGAAAAACAAAAGGTGGGGAGGGCTGGGATGCCACACTGATTGGTGAGCTCCAAGAACAGAGTAGGTATACAAGCCTGTTTGGAGGCAATAGAATCAATAAGTTCATTACTTTTCCATGTAGGGGCTTTATTCAGTGTCTGTAACCACTGCGCAGAGGAAGGTACCTGATGCATTTCCTTTTTACTCCTGCCTGTGTCCTTCCAAAGGTCCCACACCATACCTCCCCCCCTCCAACTCCCAGTTGTTCTGTGATTAGAGTAGTTCCTTTTAGTTCTCCAGGGCTGGGAGCACTAGACTTCAACCATCTGGTACATCCCAAAGACTTCTAAGTTAATGGTTTTGCCCAGCTTCTCTGGAGAATTCTAATTAAGGCTGGGAATCTGATTCTTGGCTGCTCACTGAGGGAATCATCAGTAGTTCCTCTTGAGGAGAACGTTGGTGCCCTTGACTTATGCCTGTTGAAGTAACACTATGGGTTTGTACATTCCTGCTGGTGGGACCTTCAGACCCAGTATTTTTCATATTGGTAAAGAGTGTTAATAAATGGATCTAGTTTAAACCAGTAGCAGGTGTGAGTGGGCAGGTTGTGACTTATCTAATCTGTATCCTGTTTTCAGATGGTGTCTGAGCTAAAAGACCATCTTCTGAGACACCTACAGGGTGTAGAAAAGAAGAAAATTGAACAGATGGTTCTGGACTATGTTTCAAAACTGGTTAGTTTTGCTTTTTTGTTCTCTATCATGCTCCTTCCACCCTGGTCTCCCAGTATGTAGCTCCCAGTATATGGTTCAGTTTTTCAGATTAGGTTTTTTACAGATTTCCTGTCCTCAAACCAGTATATTTGGCGCTGGAGATTGAATAAAGGGAAAAAAGAACCAAAAAAGCAATGTTATGAAAGTAGTTTATTGCAGTTCCTTCAAATGGTGATTTTTATGTTCATGGAAGGATAGAACAGTAATGAACTTGGCATGGTTGCCAAATGTTCATATGTCATATGTCATCTTGGCATCTTCTAGCTCCTTATTAAACCATAGGTAATGATTTCTGTACATGGAGGTTTATGAAGACATGAGAGAACTTGAATTTAAATTCTTAATGAGTGCCTAACAGCTCAATTAGGCCAGATTCTAGCTCAGTTGTGTAAATACTCCCACATTAGAATCTGCTGGTGGGATTGGTAGCTTATCTACTCAGTAGCCAGTAGTCACTCACTGAAGTTGTGTGATCCAAATTAATAACACCAGTCCATGTGTAAATAGAAGTGGTGTGACCAGTTTGAATTTTGAGGCAATCTTGAGTCTCTCAGAAAGTGTATGGAGTTCAGGCGTGACCCTACTAAGAACCTAGAAATAGTGTGGTAGACCAGTTTCTTGAAGTATTTAAATTCACATAAAGAGAAAGAACACTCCATTTCTCCAAGTTTGGGTAAGAACAGTATGCAAATGACCAGTGTGTGAACATATATGTTTGCATATATGTATTAGATATAGCCCTGATTGAATTTCTTGTTTAATTTTATTACCTTTTATAGTTTTCTGCCTTTATTACAATCACCAGTGTCTTTTTATTTTTTTTTAAATTTTTAAAATGTTTTATTTATTTTTGAGACAGAGAGAGACAGAGCATGAACAGGGGAGGGGCAGAGAGAGAGAGGGAGACACAGAATCCGAAACAGGCTCCAGGCTCTGAGCTGTCAACACAGAGCCTGATGCGGGGCTTGAACTCACAGACCACGAGATCATGACCTGAGCAGAAGTCGGATGCTCAACCGACTGAGCCACCCAGGTGCCCCTCACCAGTGTCTTTTTAAATAGTATCTTTGAATTTCACAGTTTTTAATACATTAGGTGAGGTTGGAATCCTCATATATTGATATTTACAAGCAGGGCATTGAAACTTTCTTCTTTGTCTTTTTTTCCCCCCAAATTTGTTTGTTTATTTTGAAAGAGAGCACAAGCAGTGTGTGTGGCCGGTGGGGGGGGGGGGGGGAGTTGGTGGAGAGAGAGAGAGAGAGAGAGAGAGAGAGAGAGAGAATCCCAAGCAGGCTCCACACAGTCAGCACAAAGCCCAATGCAGGGCTCAAACTCATGAACTGTGAGGTCATGACCTGAGCTGAAATCAAGAATCAGACGCTTAACCAACTGAGTAGCTCTGGTTCTCCGGCATTGAAACTTTCTTAAATAATAATAATTCTTTGTAGTAAAACTATACCCAGGAACTCAATTTATGAACGTGTTCTTGATCTTCCCATGCTGACATTAACTTGCTTTCTTTGCCCTTTAATAACACAATTATTTAACATGTCCATCTGTCATCATTCCTTCTGTTGACTTTAAATTTCACCTTCCAATGTGTTAAAGGATTTTTGTTCAGGCGTCATGCTTCCTTGCAGTTAATCACATACAACTTTTTTTTAAATTTTTTTTTACATTTATTTATTTTTGAGAGACAGGGTGAGACAAAGTGAGAGTGGAGGAGGGGCAGAGAAGAGGGAGACACAGGATCGGAAAGGCTCCAGGCTCTGAGCCGTCAGCATAGAGCCCGACATGGGGCTCGAACCCACAGATCGTGAGATCGTGACCTGAGCTGCAGTCGGACGCTCAACCGACTGAGCCACCCAGGCGCCCCCACATAAAACTTTTAACAGCAGTTTGTGTTAACAACCACCAGAACTAATAGGACCAGAAGTGGTAGAGCTGTAGCCTCAGAAAACTCAATACCCGTGACTTTCTGACTTGGCTGCCACTGATGGAGGCCAAATCCATCTGCTCCTGCCCAGCAGCAAACAGCCTTGTCTCCCAATCCTCTCAGGAGGGTGGCTGAACAGGCTTTCTAAAACAAATGGAGGAAGTTGCTGCAGAACCAGACTATATTGCTTATGAGTTATCTTACCTGATTTCAGCCAAAGAGAAACTGAGAATCTCTGTCACTGAGAATAAACTCTTATGCCTGTGCCTGTATGGAGATCCTTTCTGATTTGCCCCCTGTGCCCCCCGTCCTTAAGCCTACACGTGTAGTGCATGGACTCATGGCTGGCAACAGCCCCATGGAGACTGCTCTGTTGCTGACAAACTAGTCAAATGTATGACCTGGACTTGAAAGCAGTCTTACTCCACAGTCGACACTCAGGACCTCCATTCTCTTCTGTGTCTCCTTTCTTCTCACTGTCAGCCACTGACCTTTGTCATGTACCAGGCCTAGAACAAATCCATTTGGACTTGACCTTCGCTGGTGGCAGAGGGCCTATGATTGAGGGCCTGTTAACCAGGCTGGGGAAGCTCAGTTGGGGCACTGCCTGCATAGACAGAAGGGTCTCTGTTAGACTCGGGTGTGCATTTTCAGTCTTTCCATTTTGGATTCCAGTGCCTCAGAACGGACTGCAGAAAGGCTGGTTCTGTGTCTGGGCACAGGCCACATGCCAGCTGCCCTGAACGTGCCCATCAGGCCTGCAGAGGGCTAGCTATAGGGACCCCTGAGGGAAAGGGTATGGGCAAAGGCTAACAGGCTGTCTTTATCCTCCAGCTGGATCTCGTCTGCCAGATAATGGAAACCAGTTGGAGAAAACACAGTCTTCACCCCTGTGTTCCCCACTTGTACGCAAGTATCTCTTGCTCTCTCTTATCAAGGTGTGCAAAGAGTTAAAACAACCCTAATTGCTGCCTGTTTGGGCAAAGCTTTTTTGGAAGTTAACAGTTGACAGCAGTTGTCACCAGCCCTGACACTGTCTATCTTAATTCTATACTCAGCATTTAGGGAATCGCCCTGTTACTTCACCCATCCTCTTTCCCTGACACGTGGTTGATGAGGAGGGAGGGACGTGTGAGCTCAGGACTGCTAGGAAGGGGAATTTCAATTAATACCATTTATCATTTATGTGCCTTCTGTCTGGTTAGATTCTAGGCTTTAGACTGATGGTCGCCATCATACTTATGAGGCTTTCAGCAGGGCCTAGCCTTTCACCATTAGCATGAATTCCATCTCTGTTAGGTACTCAGAGCCACTGCTTAGAAAAACAGGTTTTTTTTTAATGTATGTTTGTTTATTTTGAGAGAGCGAGAGTGCACATGAGTGGAGCAAGGGCAGAGAGAGAGGGAAGGATAGAATCCCAAGCAGGCTCCACACTGTCAGCACAGAGCCCCACGGGGCTCGATCTCACGAACCCGTGAGATCATGACCTGAGCCAAAATCAAGCGTCAGAGGCTTAACTGACTGAGTCACGCAGGTGCCCCTACAAACAGGGTTTTAGAGATTAACCCTTGGCTGACTGTGGCTGTGTTGTTTTACCCAGCAGTGGGAGGGCCAGTGCAGCTGAATTTAAAGTCTTTCACATCATGACCAGGATTCTGGAAGCTACCAAGAGTTTGTTTTTACCGCTGCCTCCCGGTAAGTCTTGGCTCTTCTGTCTTTTGTTGTAAGAAATTTGTTTTTTCTTCTTC
Source organism: Panthera leo (assembly GCF_018350215.1). Taxonomy (NCBI): domain Eukaryota; kingdom Metazoa; phylum Chordata; class Mammalia; order Carnivora; family Felidae; genus Panthera; species Panthera leo. The sequence goes on along the minus strand of NC_056680.1, from coordinate 80,818,278 downwards.
ACGTGGTCCCAGTCTTGGCACATTATGAGTTTAAGGATGTGATCTCCTGTGTCTGAGAAATTGGGTATCTGGCGTCACCGTGAGAGATGGGCCTGACATTGGTTCTCTGCAGACCAGATCTCTCCAATTATTAAACTATGCTATGCCTTGTCACTAACTTTAGGGAGCCTAGGCTGGTCCCCATGCAGCTTGCTAAGATACTTTGAACCAGTGAAGATGATTCATGGAGATCTTTCTCTGATGTCTCCAGGCTTAGTTTATCTGATTGAGAAAGTTAACACTCAGAAGGAAGTGGGTCTGGCTGGGTGTCAGAACTTGAGCTGATTCTTATGTGCTTGGAAGCTAAAAATTGCCCTTAGGACTTTGAAACAGGAGCAAGTCAGGCCTCAAAACAACCTTGGCATGTGCGTATGCAGTCATTCATTTAATTGGTCATTTGTTCATTCAGTAAACAATTTGTTGATTTTTTAAATTCCATTCCATGTACTGTGCTAGAAATTAGAGCAGTTACAAAAATTAACAGAAGTCCAGTTGGGAACAGGTGTATATAAATCAGTATCCTTTATACAAAACAAATAAGCTCCCATCGGCTTTGTGTTCATTACATCTAAGTTCTGACAAGTGTTAAGCTTTATGATAACTATCACTACATAATGTTTATCAGCCAGTTTTGTTTATTTATACACATACATCTATCCAATAATATACCAGTAATTCATTCTTTTATTTATTCATTTTAAACCAGGACCGGGGAGCCTAGGTGGCTCAGTAGGTTAAGTGTCTGACTTTGGCTCAGGTCATGATCTCTCAGTCCAGGGGTTTGAGCCCTGAGTCAGGTTCTGTGCTGACTGCTCAGATGCTTCAGATTCTGTGTCTCCCTCTCTGACTCTGCTCCTCCCCCGCTCACATTCTGTCTTTCAAAAAAAATAAACATTAAAAAAAATTTAAACCAGTATGAGTATGGTGCCCATTTTATGCCCGTTACTGTTCTAAGTACTTTATATAAATAAGCACGTTTAATCTTCATAACAGTCCTAAATAGTAGGAACTTAAATTGAACCACATTAAATTGTCAATATCCAACCAGTTTTTGACCAACAAAAATGGCACTTTCATAGGGTTCCACTTATGATTCTTCCCCTTTTATGATGATGAAATTGAAGCACAGAAAGGCTAAGCAACTTGCCTAAAAGTCACACAGCTATTAAGCAACAGAGCCAGTATTCAAAGCCAGGCAGTCTGGCTCCAGAATCTGTGCTTTTAGCTACTATTCTGTGCTGTCTCTTGAATTTTATATTCCATTTGAATTAGTTGATGCTGAAACATTGACTATTTATGGGCCCAGGAATCCCCACAGCAGTCTTGGCTTGTCAGCATTTGTGATACATCCTTCATGCTTTGGAATCCTTCATGCTTTCTCTATCCATACACCTTATCTTATAAGAGCTGCTTGTAGTGGAGGTACAAAAAGAGTTTCTTTTGATTTTGTAGGGATCTGAAAGTGACCATTCATGAACATTATAGATGGCTTTAAATGATCCTGATGGAATCTGAATTGCAAGATGCCCTCTAGAAAGACTGAAGGGATTTCATGAAAACTATATTATAGCTCTCTGCCTTAAGCTCTTAATTATTTGTCATGAACACAAAAGACTTGTTAGAGGAATGATTGACACTTTCAGATTTGTTCACCGTGGATGTTCAAGCCTCTTTTGTAAATAAATGAACGTGACTCATGGGGAAAACATTATACTTGGGAGATCAGAAGACTTTACCTTCTGTGGAACATCACATTCTTCCACAGGCATGTGTAAGGAGGGGAAACATGGTGGAAAAGTGTTATCCATAGTGGCTGAGAATAATTAGGAGTACACTTAATGGTTTGTGTCCATGGGTCAAGTAAGAGCAGTATCCCTCTCTCCTCTTCTTTTAAATCTTTGTTTCCCTCATTTGACGTGGAAATAGAGGTGAAGTGAGGTTGGATCACGTGGGTGTGCATGTGTGTGTAAACACCGGTGTTTTCCCATGTCCCTGTGTTTGTGTGCTTGCTTTCCAAGCCTCCTGGATTAGTGAGAACTGTTTGAGTTCCAAGGGTCAGAAACTTGTAATCCATTTGGTTAAAGAGGAAAAGGCAACAAGGACCCCGAAAAGGAAGTCATGGTTTAACCATAGCTGGAGCATTTGCAGTTTGAAGGGAGCCTGGGTTCCCCTCACTGGCTACCTGAGGCCAGGAGCCTCGGAGGATGCGGACGGGGGCTGCAAAAGCTCTGCCTTGGAACTGATGCCTACTTGGAGCCAGTTGGCTGTGTTACTTGGAGCTGATGTGTGGAGGCAGCCAAGAAAGGACTGTTGGATGTGGGGCTGTGCCCTAGGGATAGAGAATGAAGCGTCATCAGGGGTTTCCAGGACACAGACACAGGGCTGGAGAAGGGATTTTGAATCCAGGAAACCTATAGGACGCTTATGTAAACTTTTCTTCAGAACTAATTTCACAACAGTTTTTAATCTTAGGAAGAATGTCCAAATCCATGTGAAAAATCTCATGTTGTTGATTAGTTAGTAAAAGTCACTTTTTTTTTTTTTTTGGATTCAGAGAAGCCAGTGGACTCCTCCAGCTGTCAGCCCATTAACATCTGTTTGTGGGCAGAGTCCGCACTTTATCTGACCCTTGATGTGGCCAGAACTTCGGACTCAGTCCCTCATTGCTCATGATTCATGTGCTCAGAGACAGAAAACTCCATGACGGCTCTGAATTCAAGTTCCTGCTCTTTGGGCATCATTTCCTTGTCATGTAAATTCCTAAGATTAGGCTGTGATCCTTTGTTATTCCCTATCCACACCCCCTCAGTTTCCAATTCTCTACCTGTTGCCACGTGTCTCCCCCAATCCCTCCCTTCCTCTTTCAGGGTCAATGCCCTCATCACCTCTGGTGCAGGTTCATGAAGTAGCCTCCTGTAAGTCTCCATACCTCTTGTAGCAAAGTGTTGGTACTCCAGTCCATTCTTTGCCTGTTGCCATTTTAATATTCCAAGAGTAAAACTGAAATCCTTTTTCCATCTTGCTCAGAAACTTTCAGTATCCCTCTCCAGAGTCTAATAAATAAGATATTCCTTGCCGTCATTCAGCATTCAGTCCCTGCCAATACTCAGGGCACCCTGCACTTTTCCTTCATGGAACTGGTCACATTTTTAAGAATGTATGTTTTGTGACTATCTGATTGTCTTCCCATCAGACCGGAAGGTGGATGGGAGCAGCAGTGACGTCTGTTTTGCTCATTATCGTGCACCCAGCTCCTTGCCTGGTGTCTGGAAGGCATCTGATTTGTTAAATAAACTAACCATTCCAGCCTTACCTCCTACCATTCCTCTCATACACCTGATTCCAACTCAGCTGGGTCATTTAATGCTTTCTGAACATGCCCTGTACTTTCTCACTTTTGGGCCTCTGTTCCTGTTGTCCCGTTAACCCAGCTGCCAGCTATTGGTGCGGGGTAATGTTATAGGCTAAAATTCCATAGCCCGCCTTCAAATTTAGCTCTGCCACTTACTAATGGTATGATTCTAGGCAACCTTCTTAGTGCCTATGGATCTTGGTTTCCCCATTTATAAAATGGGAATCAGGTAGTTCCCACCTAATAGTGTTGTATGAGGATCAAGTTGGCCGGTGCCTAGACTGAAGGCCTCAATACGTGTTTGTTATTTGTCACTGTTGTTCTACCATGTGCTCTGCGCTTCATAGACTTTGCTCTAGTTCTCAAAGCCACACTGTGGGAACCGTACTGGTGGCTCCATTTTAGGGATGAAGAAACAGGCTCATAGGGGCTTAGTTACCTATGGTGAGTAAGCAACATGGCAGGATTCTAGCTTTGGTCTGCTCATGACAAGCCTGGCTTTTTTTTTTTTTTTTTTTTTTTTTTTTAACTGTCTCCACTCTGTATGTTCTCTGACCTCATTTCCACACACAGGAATCACATTTACCCTTCAAAGGTCCCCTTCTATGCTGTCTTTTCCAAGAGGGCTTTTCTGATTATCTGCTGGAGTGCTATCTTCTTCTCCCATGGATGTTGTTTTTATTTATTATTATTATTATTATTAAAGTTTATTTATTTATTTTGAGAGAGGCAGAGACAGGAAAGAGAGAGGATCCCGAAAAGGCTCCAGTGCTGTCAGTGCAGAGCCCCATGCGGGGCTCGAACTCACAAACCGTGAGATCATGACCTGAGCTGAAACCAAGAGTCAGACGCTTAATCGACTGAGCCATCCGGCGCCCCTGTTTTTATTGTGTGTTGTTAACAGTGTACTTAGAACTCTAGGTTTCTGAGTGTTTGAGTAACCCTCCCCACAGGACTTAGGTATGAGGGTGGGCCATCCTCTCTGTTGAATTCCTATAGATATGCTATCTGACCATATTATTTACATTTTTCTTTTTTATAATTTACTTCAAGTAGACCCCCAAAGCCTTTCTTTAGGGCATACCCAGAGATCAGGCATATAGACTGTCCTCTTCTGGTCCAAAATGTTTCCTCTTCAACAATGTGGTCCCCATCTATCAGCCTTTTGGCCTGGCCATATGGGGTTTGAAGTTCTTCTGTTAATTGTTCTCTTTTGCCATCTTACTGTAGAATCGCAAACCTATTAAACTGTAAAACTATTTTTCATTGGGCAGGCCTTGCATTTTGTCTGTTTGCCTAGGAAGGGACATGAGGTGAAGGCAGTACATTCTTGTTGGGAACTTACTATGTACCCAGAGCACTACTTGGTCGTGATAACACAAAGAAGGAAACTTGGACCTTGTCTTCTAGCAGCGTTTATTTGACTCTAGGTGCCAAGGGACCAAGCTAAGTGCTTTATCTACATTACTGAATTCCTTTCCTCTGGAAGGCTGGGATGCTGGCCGACTGTGTTTACCCTCCTGATCTCTCTACTAGGTTTTCACACTCTGCACACGATCCTGGGTGTCCACTGTCTCCCTTTGCACAACCTGCTGCATTACATTGATAGCGGAGTGTTGCTTCTCACCGAAACAGCTGTCACAAGGCTCATGAAAGGTACGAGGCTCTGAGTCTGCCAGAGTGCCAGCTCCAGGCTGAGCACCATCAGGCTGGCTTCGCGGGTGTGAGCCTGTGGGGTCACACGGGGCCCCGCTGCACTCAGGAGTGCAGGGGGATTACCGGGCACTCAGGAGTGCCCTGTGCCCTGTTGAATGCTCTGCGTTAAATCTTGAAATTCTTAGTAGCGGAACAAGGGGATCCTCATTGGCCTTTTGCAATGGATTCCATGTAATATGCAGTTGGTCCTGTTCATTTCCTGTAACCAGCCTTTGGGCTCATTTGAAGTGCCTTAGACCTTCAAGAGGCCCCAAAGGGGCTTCTCAGTCCACACACAGCTATTACATTCCTTCTCTGTACACGGGGGCACTTGAGGATAGGAGACTCTGAAGGCTTGTTTCTCGAGAAAATGTCATGAAATGGCTTACTTTCAGCTGATTAACTCTGTCATCTCAGACTTAGGCTTGAAATGCAAGAAAAGTTAAGAGATGCAGGGCTTACATGAATTTGCATTCGACAGCCCCTAGTATAATCACTTGCTGAAATTACTCATTGTGGTATTTTATAGATGAGTTTTGTTAATGTGTGTTAAAGTATTTGCCATTCCTCAAGGTGCCTTCTGTTTTAAGTTAGTAAAATTGTTCTGTGGCTGGCAGCCATGTTCCACGCCATATAGAAACAGCTTCAATAAAAACAAAGCCCTTTTATTCAGAGACACAAACTAAAATTTTCAAGGTATTGTTAGACTTAACATGAGAATACAAGGTTGGGATGTGTGTTATCAGAATGAACCACTGAAGTAGTATTTGGCTTGCTCAGATATTAAAGTGGAGGTTTGTTTTATTTGCCAATCTACCTTTCTTGTAGATCTGGACAATACAGAGAAAAATGAAAAACTAAAATTCAGCATCATTGTGCGGCTTCCCCCGGTAATCCTGAATTATATTTTATTCTCTCCATAAGCCTTGGTATGAACATCCTTCAGTTTCTTCTTGTAAAGGGAGCATTTACTTGTTTTGGGCTAAAGTCAACTGAATTGTTTCACTTTTCAGTCCTTTCCAAGAAATCCCATCCATCCCCACCCGTCGGCCGTTCCCTGCTGCGCCCACAAAGGGCTTGTTCCTCTGGCTTTGTACAGCCTGGCACAGCCTGCCTGAAGCACTGAGCCATTTTCCCCTCTTAGGAAACCACGCTAATATTTACGTCTGTGAGTCTGAGGGGAGGGACAGGGGAAACATGTGCTTTTGGCATTTAAACTGATAAGAAATTTAAATACAGGTGAGGTCAGAAGGTTCTGGAACTGCATTTCCTCCCTCTGTCATTTCCACCACAGCAGGAAAACATTCCCAGGTCGAAGGAAGAATGAGGAACGTGAGAGAAAGGGTTATCCAGACACTCCTTATTTTTATGGAGGATATTAGCTCTCTGAGTCAGAAATACTAAGAAAATATGAAATTCCACAGCAAGGTCTTCAGAGCCTCGGACTCCACAAACTTCCTGACCCTGAGAGCCTCGGCCAGCTCTCTGCTCTGTTTGCCTACCTTGAACACTCGTATCTCTGGCACAGTCCTCCCACAAAGGGATGTCCGTTGCCTTTCTGGACCTAATCATCTTCCTTTGTAACACCCTCTCCTCCTCACAGCTTAGTGAAGCAAAGGCGAGGGTAGAAAACAAAGCATACTTTCCATGGCTATATCTCTCTGGGGAAGGTCTCTGAACATTTAGTTTGGTCTCTAATTTTTTTTTTTTTTTTTTTTTGCCTCAAACTCTTAGGGAATTATAATTTTCTGGGCAAGACATTGGCAGAGAAACATGGCTACAGACTTTTGTTTCCTATCAAGGTATCACTTAGAGTTGCAGGTACCCGATTTTGAAGAGTAGCAGATGAACTCCATTTTAGAAAAAGAATTTGGCAACATCAGTGTAAAGGGCCTCTCTTTTAGACTAGTTACTTGTTTTTAAATTTTTTTCATTTTTTTAATGTTTATTTTTGAGAGAGAGAGAGAGAGAGAGAGAGAGACAGAGTGTGAGTGGGGAAGGGGCAGAGAGAGAGGGAGACACAGAATCCGAAGCAGGCTCCAGGCTCTGAGCTGTCAGCACAGAGCCTTATGTGGGGCTAGAACCCACATACTGCAAGATCATGACCTGAGCTGAAGTTGGATGCTTAACCAACTAAGCCACCCAGGCACCCGAGACTAGCTACTTTTGAATAATTCTTTTTAAATTATTATTTAAAAAAAAATTTTTTTAACGTTTATTTATTTTTGAGACAGAGAGAGACAAAGCATGAACGGGGGAGGGTCAGAGAGAGGGAGACACAGAATCTGAAACAGGCTCCAGGCTCTGAGCTGTCAGCACAGAGCCCGACGCGGGGCTCGAACTCACGGACCGCGAGATCATGACCTGAGCCGAAGTCGGCTGCTTAACCGACTGAGCCACCCAGGCGCCCCCATTCTTTTTAAATTATAAATAGATACAAGGTACATTTACTTAATGCACTGTAAGCTATATTCTCCTCTCTATATTTTTTCCATTCTTTTATTGTTATTATTGACTTAATTTTTTTAGAGTAGTTTTAGGTTCACAGGAAAATTGAGTGGAAGGTGCAGAGATTCCCCATATGCCCCCTGCCCCTACATGCGCATAGCCTCCCTCATTATCAACATCCGCCACCAGAGGGGTCCATTTGTTACAACTGATGAACCTACACTGACACATCACAATCACCCAAAGTCCATGGTTAACATTAGGGTTCACTCTTGGTGTTGTTCATTCTGTGAGTTTGGACAAGTGTATGATGCAATGGGTCCATCATTATAGTATCATACAGTGTTTCCACTGCCCTAAAACTCCCCCTCTACATATTTTTCAATTTGCCTAAAAGCTTATTGGTCAGAAGATCTGTCGACTTTGGGATCATCCTATGAGCTCTAACATTATTTCCCGGAACCACGTGAAGAGACTGCTGCAGAACTATAAGAAAAAGGTGAGTCCGTGGGAAAGCACAGCCCCACTAAATGTTCTTTGGAGCCTGTCTGCCCACTTCAATGTATCCGTATAGGCAGCAATTGTCATTCTGTGCCCTTTTTGTAAGTTTGTGCTTGTTGGGGAGATTCAACTGATACCAGAAGTGGTTTCTCTTTTAGCCCCCAAGTTCCGTGATTCACAAGTCGTCATTCAGTGTGGAATTTCTGCCTCTGAACTACTTTGTTGAAATACTGACAGACATAGAATGCTCCAATCAAGGTAATTTCACTCCTCCACTCTTAGCATTTCCCTGCTGTTCTCTTGACACATCAGTCCCTATTCATTTCTGTGTAGCCTTTTCTTTCCAGAATACCCCTTACTTACAACTTAGTCCTTTCTGCAATTGATCTTGGTTTGTAATGTACAATTTAGTTCTTAGAGTAAATTACCAAAGGGATAATCACCTTTGAGGTTTTAAAAGGATTTAAGAGATTCAAAACCCATTTGGTTGCTGCAAATGACCTTCCTTAGGGCTGAGGTTTGATAAATTTTAACCACACATTTTCAGAATAATGTGTATTACCAAAATATAAAAGAATTACAATTTCAACGAGCTGCGAGCACAATGTTATAGAAGTTCCATGGCTTCATAGTAACTCTTTTCTCCTCTCTCTTTCTCTCTCTCTCTTTTTGTTTTTTTCCCAGCCCTATATGCTTTTGAAGGACATGACAATGTGGATGCAAAATTTGTAGAGGAAGCAGCTCTGAAACACACCATGATGCTTTTAGGCTTGTAAAAGAGAAAATGCAATTATACCCGCCTCCAATAGTTTAATCTTGTCATTAGCTTGACGTCTGTCAGGAATCCTTGACCAATATTTAAAATTGGTAACCAAAGTCAGAATGCGTTGTCAAGCCGTCTGACTTTCAGTCTGGTACTTGTTGAGACAGAATCAAACTGCTGTGCCTCATCCCAGTTTTGGACAGCAGACAAGAGGTCAGTGACCGACAGTCCCAGGAGGCACGCAGTGTCATCAGTGATGCTCTTCCCTAGTGGCTTACCTTCCTAATGTCTTCCTAGGTCAAAAGCTAGTTTCTGTTGCACTCTGAAATAAAATATGCTTTAAAAAAATGTAGGGAACAGTGTGTAGAAAAACAGAAACTAGATGTGTCGTTGAAAACAACATAGGACAAGCAGAAAAATTAAATGTTACATAAGAACTGTATTTGGAAAGAGGATACTTTTTAAAGAGCTGAATTTGGACCAGGTCAAATCTGCTATTTCTAGAATAGAATAATTTGTAACATACGGCAGTGTGTACATCCAGTATTTAGAGTAGGATTTGTTTTTATAATGGTTCAGATGGAACTGTATGTATATGTTAAAGTTCTTTTTTTTTTTTGTATTTATAAAAGTTTGATTTAGTAATATCTTGCCATTAAAATAAGAAACACTGAAGGTTTTGGCCTCTTTCATTTTCTCAACATGGCCTTTTTATCCCAGCCAGGAATCATGAGTCTGTGAGTATGTTCCCTCGAGGCCCCCATGACACCTAACTAGTTCTCCTATTTTTCTTTTTTCTTCCCTCTCTCTCTTACAGTGACTACATTCTGATCTATAATGGTAGTTGCTTGCCCGGGGTCAGTCTACCCTTTGCTTTTTTTCTCTTCACCCTGTTTCCTGCAGTGATCTTGTAAAATTTTAACGATTATAATTATCACTAGCTGGTGTCATAATTCAACTTCTTTTCTGAAATCATAGTTGTGTTCCAAATATTGTCCTCCACTACAGAATTTCCCTTTTTGGTCACATATTTAATCATCACAGAGGCTGCAAATCTGGGGGCCTTGTCAGCATGTTAGACTTTTTTTTCTCTTGAGAAGGTCATTGGTTTTCACTCCCTACCCTTTTCTTTTTCACACTTGTGTTTTGGTGTCTTTCTAAAGTCTGATTCCTCAGACTTACGCTGAAACTGGTCCTGCTCATAGCCTTTCAATGACTTGCCATTCATTACAGGATAGGATCCAAACTCCTTGTGGCTCTTACACAATTCCCCAACGTGAACATGCTGTTCTAGCCGGGCCAGTTTGCTGGGCCTTGAATTCAGCTTTTGTCTTCTTACTTCCAAACTTTGCTTAGGCTTTTCCCCCCACTTGGAATCCCCTCCTCACTTATTAAAATCTTAATTATGTTTAAGGGCCAGATAAAAAGTTCCATCTGACTGTGATCCCTGGCCATTCCAACACACAGTGACACCCTCCCCCTCTTAACCAGTAGCACACCTGTAATATTTAAACATCCATCCCTTTGTGTTACAAATTATGTTTCCATTCTTATATTGTTCCTACATGTATATTTTTTGGATCCCTAATGCAATTACTAATTCCTACAACACAGGATTTGTGTTTAAGTATACAGTATTTCTTTGTGTTAACCACACAGTGTTACTTATCATAGACACTTTACTTCTTAATAGCTTTCCAAACCATCCAGTTAGATTCAGGACTGACTTGTAGGCTGAGAATGAGATTAAATTTCCTTCCGGTCTGGCAGGATGTGGGTTTGCAAAATATTTTGTTTGATTTAGCAAAAATCAAATGAAGGAAGGAGGGATGGAAGGAGGGAGGGAGGGGGGTAGAGAGAGAAAGGAAGAAGAAGGAAGGAAGGGGAGGGGAGGGGAGAGGTGGGGAGAGGAGAGGAGAGGAAAAAGTGGTATTTCTTACTCCCAGAATTATGACACAAAATCCATACCTGATACCAATATGAAATACAGCTTGAATATATGAAGTAAAATCAGTTTTCAAATTTACTTGTGTATTTTCATACATGAGAAAATATAAAAACGGAATTAGGAAAATATACGTGGGTGAAATGCAATAAAATTAGAGTAATGAAATAAGTGGAATTGGCCTCATTTCCAATTCTGTCACATGCAAAGCTACAAATGTTTTCATTGGAATTTTTAAAAATCTGGAGTCAGAACTTAAGATAATCACAGGTTTATTTACATATAACATTGTAAAAAATCTAGATTTATAAGATAAATTTTTATAGCAAAAGGATTCTTTATTTGTAAAAAGAATTACCATAATATACTTTAAAAAGGACAAGCCTCCTTACTGCTTTTTATTTGATTTACATTTACCAACAATAATTTCAAATACAACTATTTAACAAAGTGAATTATACCCCTGTGTTACTTGGGATGTTTTCCTTTTTAAACAATCATTCTGTCTTTCCCTTTCAAGTGAATATATTCAATAGTATTTGTGTTTTTTCTTCTTTAAATTTTTTTAAATGTCTGTTTTTGAGAGAGAGAGACAGAGACAGAGTACATGTAGGGGAGGGGTAGAGAGCAAGGGAGTCACAGAATCTGAAGCAGGCTCCAGGCTCTGAGCTATCAGCACAGAGCCAACACGGGGCTCGAACCCATGAACTGCAAGATCATGACTTGAACCGAAAGTCAGATGCTTAACCTACTGAGCCACGCTGGCACCCCATTTTCTTCTTCTTTAATAAACAGAGACCACTCTGCCAATTTCTGTACGTCACTGAAATTTGATTTATTTTTCTTGCATTTTTATAGCCCCTGGACTATACATTTCTGAAAGGTAGTCAATATATAGAGTGAAAAAGAAAAAAAAATAAACACTACAGATATATGCCTTGCCATAACTGTAGGACAATTCTGTGTCCTACTTAACATCATGTAAAATATAGTAGTTGATGAGTGTAAAAGGAAGCCATGTTGTTCTCCACTGGTGGTCAATTGCAATATTTTGCAATAATTTGTATGTTAGAACTCTTATGCTGATATTTTCCAGCTGTGGATATGAGGAAACCTGATTGAAGTGTCTCTCGTTGAGAAGCCTGGATTGGTTCACATACTCAGATTTCAATTGGCTTTATAACAGGTTTTCTTATGTGCCTCATATTGGCCCCAGGTTCACTGGGCTTAAAAGGAGCCAAAGCGCCATATGGTTTTGGCAAGGGAAGAGCGGCCTCTGCCTCTGGGATATAGGCATTTGGACGTGGCTCTGCAGTTGTGTAAACACCGTTGGGTAGCTGGCGAATATCTGCCGCCAAGAACTCCTGCAAAGAATGATTTTTCCTTTTGAGTTTCCTGAAAACTATAGTGAAGCCAATTCATCCTCAGGGCCCAGCAGACACAGCTGGGTCTGAGCAGTCTTAGGCTGTGTTGACTGATATTCCCCCAAAGGGACAGATGGGTATGAGGGTGGAGTTGCTAAACACACACACACACACACACACACACACACACACACAGCATCTAATTGGAATGACCCATGTTACCCAAGTATCACTCTGTTGCTGGGGTTTAGGGTTTATCATAAACTGGTTAGTGGGTTTTAAATTCACTATATTCCAGCTTTAATAGCTTTCATTACACACTATTTCCATGATTTTGAAAAAGGCTGGAGTAAGTCATTGGTGAGCAAATGTTAACAAAGAGGGAAATAAGGAGTGAAGTAGAACCAGAGGACAGAAGTGGTCAGCACCTTGCTTTGAACCTCAGGGTCCTCAAGATTCTGCCTGTGCTTCTGGAGAATAGAGGAATTTTTTACAGCATTAAAAAAGAACTCTAAATAATGGAGACAGGTAAATGACAGCTGGGACGTCATAGGTAAAAATGAATGCCCTAAAAAATAGAGTCCCAGGCAGTGTGGAAATTACAAATCTGACCCTATTTTCAGGCATTTCTAGTGTGTGTTTGGAAGGCATGTCTTCTTGGGATAGGGAGTGAATAGTGATCCTTTGGGGGATATCTACTTGCCAGTCTGAGAGTGAGCTGTAGGTCCCCAGAATGTAGTTTTCTTAAAAAGAGATCCTTAATGCCATTTTAAGAATACTAGAAGGTCATGGGAGTAGGCAGAACTCGGCACCCGATGTGTAGGTCCAGTGATAGACCTAGATTTAGGTCAGTGGTTGGAGAAGAAAGCTGTGGCCTTGAGGCCTTTGATGCCACCAAGTGCATAGTCTGCAGAAGGCCGTGACAACCTTCCCAATCTACCTTGGTGGTCCCAGTGGCCAGACATGGGAAAGTAAGGTGTAGCCTGAGCAGGGGTGCAAGGACATAAAGCCCTATGGATAAAACCAGTGCCAGCCTGGCCACTGTCCTGCCGGTGGGAGTCTATGGTGTTCAGCCACACTAGCCCAGGATGTAAGTCTGGGGGAGGGGGGTGGTTGGTGCTTGATGAATGTTTTCTGGAAAATATTACCGCACTTGGGATGTTATTTTGACTTGTCCCCTACATCATATCTTAATAAAAACAAAACTCCTTTCTACTGCTTGTTGGAACTAGGTGTGTGCTAGAGTGGGAGGTTTTTTATATATTTTGGGAAGACTGAAATCCCTGAAAATAGCCCTTCCTGCCACACTGGACAAATGCAATATAGAAGACAAAGCTTACCTGAGATTTTTCAGCGATGGCCAAAGCATACATTTCTTCATCTCGAAGTACCTTCAGCCATTCTCTTTCAATGTCTTTATTGAGTGGCAGACCCTTTTCTATCCTGGAATTGCAGGAGAAGATGAAATCTTCTTTATCCATGACTTCCTTTTGGAGTTCAATGGCCAGAGCCTGTTTCATGGAAAGCTCAGCAACAAGAGCCATCATTTTTTCCGTGGCATCTTTGATCTTTTTCCGGTAGCCGTTCATCTAGAATGAAAGAGCCCAAGGTTTAGACTATGTATACATTAAGAAAATGGCAGGCTGCTGGCTGTCTAGAATGGTGGGGGGCAGTCTTGGCTGGAGGACAGAGAGTTTAAGTGGGAATTCAGAGGAAATAAGAATTGGAAGAGATCTCAGAGATTGAGCCCAATTCCCTGGCTGTGTAAATAAGGCCCTCCTCTCACAGGCACACACACTCACCTCCACACCTGGAGAGAGCCTGGCCCTGGGTAAATAAAGACAGGAGGGAAAAGAAACCAATCTGTTCATCTACTTACTGGAGTTCCAAGTGGATAGCATGGAGGGAAATAGTCCCTTTATTTTTAAGAGGTGATAAGGAGAAGGGAAAGGGTATTCTTGATGTGTAAGTTCTGGCCTAATTTTGCCATGTCTTTAATTTGTCACCTATCCAGTGGAAAAAAAACTGGTAGAAAAAAAAACTACATTTAAAAATTACTCTTTAATTATACGAGATAATCAGCAGAGGTCCTGTATTCTGAAATGATTTTTAATGGAAAATATCATACCTCAATGTGGTTGCATTATTGATCATAATTCCTGGGATGCATCATTATTAGGTCATAAGCAAGCATGAGTTGAACTGGGGAAAATCTGGTCAATAATTTGAAATGAAATGTTTCTTGTTCTATGGGTATGTTTACCATTTCACATCAGCTAGTTATCATCAAAGAATTAAAAGATAGGACTAAGTGGAACATAGGCACCCAACAAAATTAAAACTGAAATTTTGCTGAATGAAGGAATTAATAAATTCTATTCTATTCTATTTTAATCCTTCAGTCTTTTGAATAAAGGTACACTGGGACCTGAATATGAGCTTCCAAAATCTACAATGGGCCTTGAAATACTTTATTCTCCTAATAGAGTGGACACTGATCTATCTGTATATTTGCTTAGAGAAATATTGCTGTTTGTGATTTACCTTCCTCTGAAAATATGTCTAATTGTTATATACACATTTTGTCTCTTTAAAGGAAGAGGGAATATACATTTTAAAAACTGTTCTATATTTTAAGAAGCATACAGTGAATAAAAGCAACTACTTTTTAAAGCTTCAATGGTGAGTCATTATCTTAAATTTCATTAATCAGTTATGGTACACTTGAATGTTGTGTGTATGTGTGTAAAGCTAGCCAACCTCCTTATCTCCTCCAAAAAAGGATGGTATTATTCCGGGTTGCTCTAAGTCTTTGTTTGGGATTTCCCATTTTCTGTTCATTTGGGAAATTTGCAAGTGGAGCCATAAGCTACCTGGGAAAGGTGAGAGATTTGAGATGTGCATTCTCGTTGAGTTCCTGCAAGGAGCTAGACCACTTCTCAACTACTCAATGCTTGCAACAACTTAAGCTGATATCAACACCCATTTCACAGATCAAGAAACTTCATTTTAAGATCATTTATGTATCTTTCTCAGGGTCACTCCCTAGTATTGGCAAATCACAGATCTGGGGTCTGAACCTTTCTACCTTCTAGTTCTGCCTACTATAAGGAAATCCTAATTTTAAATAAAAAGAGAAAAAGCCAAGTAGATAGCACTGAAGGTGGGGAAAGGTACGGGAAGATAAAGCAGTAGGCTAGACTCCGCTTGCTGGATCCCGGGTAGCAGTTGTCACCATTTGCATTTCTCTAGCATTACAGCTGACTTCCGGACTGCCAACAGATTTGACAAGCCAGCCCTCAGTGACGACTGGACTTCCCCTAAAGAAAGGGAAATTCATTTTGCAAAAGGAAGGAAGGCAACATTTAAAGAAACATCGGGCATGCTAATTCAGGCAAAGTTCATGAGCCTAAAAGAGTCTTAGCATTTCTTATTTGATGAGGTAAAGTCGTGAATTGCCCATGAGCCATGGATCTGATGTGGAAGTCTATTAGTGAAAGTCATCAGAGCAGGTGTGTAAATGCCAAATAAAAATGGCAAAGGAGGCTCGAGGTTTACAGTGATTTTCTGTTTCTTTGGTGAGCGAGAACTTTCTAGAATGGGACTGACTTCACTTATTCAATAATTTTTTTCTCTCGAGTTTAGTACACGCTGGCCATTGGGGAAATTAAGGACGAGGAACAGCCACTGTGCTCAGGAGCCCACCATCATGGGCTGTTTACCTGTCTGCCAGCACTAGGTGTGGACAGTGTGTCCATTCCTCTTTGTTCCTGCCCTCACACCTGGCATCAAGGGAGCACGCAGCAGGTTCAGTAACTAAAATCCCTGGGCTGTCACAGCAGATGCTCCAAGGGGCCCAGAGGTCAGGTGAGCAGCAGCTCCTTAAGTGTCCTACAGTGCCAGGTCCTGCCTCACCTAAATTACCAGCCTCCTTCCTGCTGGTGGCCCCTTTCAGCGCAGCTCTAGCAGTCCCAGCCTGACCCTGGAGCTTT
This sequence comes from Panthera leo, assembly GCF_018350215.1. Taxonomy (NCBI): domain Eukaryota; kingdom Metazoa; phylum Chordata; class Mammalia; order Carnivora; family Felidae; genus Panthera; species Panthera leo. The sequence continues at coordinate 80,802,179 of NC_056680.1, read as the reverse complement.
GAATCAGCAGTCCTCATATTTGAAACTTAAGAAATCGGGAAGCTCCACATGACTGGTCTTTCCTCACTAGTGTGGCCCTGTAGTGGCTTCATCCCAAGGACTAACAGGCATGGGTGTTGTGTGACTGACTGCTGTTCTCTTTAATGGTCCCGTCCATTTCTGGGTTCTGGCTGGGTTCTGGATTAGGGCTGTTTTCGTGCAGACCGCTGGGTAAGTGAGGCCCTCTAATCACAAGGAACTAGAAAGGATTTAAGTTGGCACATGAAATATAAAGGTATAATTGTCGTAGTTGGAGTAGGTGGCCTGTTCAGGGAAACTTGTAAACTGTCATCAAAAAGCTTAAGTTTTCCCAGTACAAAACAATTCATTCAGGGGACAAGATTGAAACCCATTTTGGACAATTCTCTAAGAGTCCTCTTTACCTTTTTAATTTTACATCTTTATGTTTCTCTAGTCATAAAGCCAAATCTCTTCAGTGCTACTCTCGATAAATAAAGCAGACTGTGCAAAATGACAGGTAATAAAGGAGTAAGGGCAGGAGGGAGAAGGCAGGGTCTCAGGCAGACCTTCTTGGCTAAGAGCAGAGTGTCCTGTTTGCAGGCCTGAGTTTTGCTGCAGAGTCTGTCTGTGAGCCGGGAGACCTGTTCATAGATGAAGTCCTTCTCCAGTAACTTCTCCTCCTTCTTGGCCAGCTGTAGTTCCAGCTATGGTTGAAAACAATTTCAGTAAAAAGGAAAAAACAAAGTCATGTAACTCAAATTCTTCTTTCTTTTAAAAAAAATTTTTTTTAAATGTTTGTTTATTTTTGAGAGACCCAGAGACAGAGCACAAGCTGGGGAGGGGCAGAGGGAGAGGGAGACACAGAATCAGAAGCAGGCTCCAGGCTCTGAGCCTGATGCAGGGCTTGAACTCATGAACTGTGAAATCATGACCTGAGCCGAAGTGGGCCACTTAACTTACTGAGCCACCCAGGCACCCAAAAATATTCTTTCTTAATTAGAGCCCTATTTTTTTCCCCTTAATGAAAACAGATTGCTTTTATATAGTTGCCAAGATATCTCTGGAAAAGTCTTTAGCACTGGTCTAAGTCAAGACTCTCCTTGCTCCCAGCCCCCTGCAGGCAGCTCTGGGAGTTCTTCCTTCCCAAGGTAGGGGGCAGCCCTTTCAGCTCCATTTAGCTTCCTGTTGTCATTCCTCTGATACTCTCCCTTCAGGAAGACAAATTAATCCACTAAAGATGCCAAAATTGTTCCTTTGGGCTATGAGACAAAAGTGGGCATCTAGAAACCACACAGGTTTTACTTCTTTTTGGCAAGCATTTGAAACAAGCTTAGGTTTTGTTAAGGGATTACAATGACACAATTGTTAGTGGCTAGAATTGTGAGGGATAAATCTGTCTGCATAAGATGGAAATAGCACCACCGATATCTGTGACACTGATCAACAAGGGGCTAGTAGGTACTACTGTCAGAGGAATGCTTACCGAATCTAATTTTTTGATCATTTCTTCTTGGGTCATATCTTTCCCTGGAATGAAGCGGGTTCTGTTCTCACCCTCAGGATTTATAAGCTGTTTCTCCAGGTCTCTTATTCTGTCTGTGCACTGTGAAAACTATTAAATAAGAAAGAAACATTAACTTCAAAACTAACCCTCTTGCTCCATAAATTTTAAAATCACATGGCCCATGGTCTTTAAAGTCTTCCAGTGGGATCAACCCAGGGAAAGGGGCAAGAGAACTCTTTTTTTTTTTTTTTAATTTTTTTAATGTTTATTTCTGAGACAGAGAGAGACAGAGCATGAGTGGGGGAGGGGCAGACAGAGAGGGAGACACAGAATCAGAAGAAGGCTCCAGGCTCTGAGCTGTCAGCACAGAGTCCAATGCGGGGCTCGAACTCACAAACCATGAGATCATGACCTGAGCCGAAGTCAGTCGCTCAACTGACTGAGCCACCCAGGTGCCCCCAGAGGACTCTTAACATCCCATCAGCTGGGACCTGAGGTTGAACAATGTGTCTGCCCACCCATGGTGCCATGAGGATGATGCCTGTAACTGACCCTCTGAAGTAAGTCTGCGAGTTCAGAGCCATTAAAGAAAAACCTGATCTTACAACCAGACCTTTGACTATTTACCATTTTGTGTTATACCCATGGGATGCTGCATGGTCGCAGAGCAGAGCTTTTTATGGAAGATTGTTCTAGAGGCCAAAGTAGACAACATACAAAGCAGACAACATCCTGGACTCCAGTTTAAAACCCTTTGTTGGCAATAGGTTTAATGGTGTTGCAAAGAATGAAGTTCTTAACTAGGTCAATACAATGTACAGTCTGTGAGGTATAGCCTGAACCATTTATATCTTTTTTGTTAACCACCTAATATAATGCTTTATATATCAACTATATTTATCGAGTCAAGGAGACTTTGGAGGTGAAGAAAATAGCAGTTCACACATAGTTTTTATATGGAGAGATGTGGAACACATTGAAAACCAAGAGTTATCATTTTAAACCTACTGAAAACCTGTAGAATCTTGGGCAAATCATTTATCTTCTCTAAACTTTAGTTTCCTCAACAGTCAAATGGGAAGATAAGGCCCAACTTAATGGGGTTGATTACTTAAATGAGATACCACCTTCCAAGTGGTATTTATACTTTACACACTTTACAACGTGTCCCAGAGTGATATAGGTAGTATTTAATTTTTAATTTATGTATGCTTCTCCTCCTGACAAAAAGAATTCTAAGTGGTGACATAAATAATTTATTTTTTTTCCTTTTTCTTCCTCTCTCTCCACACTCCTTAATTGCCCTTAATATGGAGTTAAAGTATACATCTACACATAATTAAGCATAAATACATTATTGTATTTTTTTTATTTTAACTTATTTTTTATTTTTGTAAATTTACATCCAAATTAACTAGCATATAGTGAAACAATGATTTCAGGAGTAGATTCCTTAGTGCCCCTTACCCATTTAGCCCATCCCCCCTCCCTCAACCCCTCCAATAACCCTCAGTTTGTTCTCCATATTTATGAGTCTGTTTTTGTCCCCCTCCCTGTTTTTATATGATTTTTGTTTCCCTTCCCTTATGTTCATCTGTTTTGTCTCTTAAAGTCCTCATATGAGTGAAGTCATTTTTGTCTCTCTCTGACTCATTTCACTTAGCATAATACCCTCCAGTTCCATCCACGTAGTTGCAAATGGCAAGATTTCTTTTTTTTTTTTTTTTTTTTTTTTTGCAGCTGTGTTACAAGTTTATTTTTTTTTCCCCCCGTGAAGCTTTTATTTTTTTTATTTTTTTTATTTTTTATTTTTTTATTTTTTTATTTTTTAATATATGAAATTTACTGTCAAATTGGTTTCCATACAACACCCAGTGCTCATCCCAAAAGGTGCCCTCCTCAATACCCATCACCCACCCTGCCCTCCCTCCCACCCTGCCCTCCCTCCCACCCCCCATCAACCCTCAGTTTGTTCTCAGTTTTTAACAGTCTCTTATGCTTTGGCTCTCTCCCACTCTAACCTCTTTTTTTTTTTTTTTTTCCTTCCCCTCCCCCATGGGTTTCTGTTATGTTTCTCAGGATCCACATAAGAGTGAAACCATATGGTATCTGTCTTTCTCTGTATGGCTTATTTCACTTAGCATCACACTCTCCAGTTCCATCCATGTTGCTACAAAAGGCCATATTTCATTTTTTCTCATTGCCACGTAGTATTCCATTGTGTATATAAACCACAATTTCTTTATCCATTCATCAGTTGATGGACATTTAGGCTCTTTCCATAATTTGGCTATTGTTGAGAGTGCCGCTATAAACATTGGGGTACAGGTGCCCCTATGCATCAGTACTCCTGTATCCCTTGGATAAATTCCTAGCAGTGCTATTGCTGGGTCATAGGGTAGGTCTATTTTTAATTTTCTGAGGAACCTCCACACTGCTTTCCAGAGCGGCTGCACCAATTTGCATTCCCACCAACAGTGCAAGAGGGTTCCCGTTTCTCCACATCCTCTCCAGCATCTATAGTCTCCTGATTTGTTCATTTTGGCCACTCTGACTGGCGTGAGGTGATATCTGAGTGTGGTTTTGATTTGTATTTCCCTGGTAAGGAGCGACGTTGAACATCTTTTCATGTGCCTGTTGGCCATCCGGATGTCTTCTTTAGAGAAGTGTCTATTCATGTTTTCTGCCCATTTCTTCACTGGGTTATTTGTTTTTCGGGTGTGGAGTTTGATGAGCTCTTTATAGATTTTGGATACTAGCCCTTTGTCCGATGTGTCATTTGCAAATATCTTTTCCCATTCCGTTGGTTGCCTTTTAGTTTTGTTGGTTGTTTCCTTTGCTGTGCAGAAGCTTTTTATCTTCATAAAGTCCCAGTAATTCACTTTTGCTTTTAATTCCCTTGCCTTTGGGGATGTGCCGAGTAAGAGATTGCTACGGCTGAGGTCAGAGAGGTCTTTTCCTGCTTTCTTCTCTAAGGTTTTGATGGTTTCCTGTCTCACATTCAGGTCCTTTATCCATTTTGAGTTTATTTTTGTGAATGGTGTGAGAAAGTGGTCTAGTTTCAACCTTCTGCATGTGCAAATGGCAAGATTTCATTCTTTTTGATTGCTGAGTAATACTCCATTGTATATATACCACCTCTTCTTTATCCATTCATCCATCGATGGACATTTGGGCTCTTTCCATACTTTGGTTATTGTTGATAGTGCTGCTATAAACATGGGGATGCATGTGTCCCTTTGAAACAGCACACCTGTATCCCTTGGATAAATGCCTAGTAGTGCAATTGCTGGGTCGTCGGGTAGTTCTATTTTTAGTTTTTTGAGGAACTGCCATACTGTTTTTCAGAGTGGCTGCACCAGCTTGCATTCCCAATTATTGTATGTATTATTAACAATTGATATTTCTGTTTCTTAATTAAGAAATTAAATAAGGAACAAAAATATGGTGCTTGTTTATCAAAGCAGTACCTTAATTGCTCTGGTTTCCCCATGGGTCTTTGAGGAAAAACTGTTTACTTTTTTTTTTAAGTTTTTATATAAATTCCAGTTAGTTAACATACAACGCAGTGTTAGTTTCAGGTGTAGAATCTGGTGATGCAACACTTCAATACAACACCCTAGACTCATCACAGCAAGTGCCCTCCTTAATCCCCATGTTTACTTTATTGATATAAAATAGTGTTGTGCTCTAAAATAGTTCACATGATTTCCAAGATCCCTGAAAAGGAGCCATTATTATAAGCACCGGGAAAATATGACTCATGATAATCCTTGGATTAGACTGTTGGACAATTAAAAAATGTTTCAAACAACTGAGAAAATGAAAACCTTAAGAGAATTCTGGAAATGATGCAAAAATGGGAAGACTTTACAAAAAAAACCCAAAAACATTGCAGCTGTAACAAGTAACAGGATGTGACAGGGATCTGGCACAGCAAGGCAGAGTACAAAAATGACTTGCCTAAAGCTTTAAATTTCATATCATGGCCTTCAAAGGACCCACGTGATTAGTGCTAAGTAGACAAATAATTAAGTGCAGTTGGAAGACTAATGGGAAACTTTCTATTCAACAGTTTTGTTTTGTTTTGTTTTGTTTTGTTTTGTTTTGTTTTAGAGATGGAGCGTGAGCAGGGGTGGGAGGGGCAGAAGGAGAGTGAGAGAATGTCAAGCGGTCTCCATGCCCAGACTGGTGCCCATCTCGAGGCTAGATCGCAGGCCCCTGAGATCATGACCTGAGCCAAAATCAAGAGCTGGACACTTAACTGAGTGAGACACCCAGGTGCCCCTGTTCAACAGTCCTTAAGCTTAGAATAACCTGGCAAAACAGGTAACCGATGGTAATACATAGTCCATATTGTCTCAATTCATTTGCAGTCAGAATGGAAAAGGCTCATGTCAGGCATAAATGCATAAATATTTTCCTCTTGGGTAAACTGAATTCGTATTTTACACCAGATAACTGTATAATGAAATGCCAAGTGTGTATATTTTAAGAACAATGAATTTTATCCATTGACTAGAAGTATTGATTTGCAATTAACACAAATAAAATGCTTACACAATAGAGAGAGAACTTTTCTGTTGTGGATCTTACTGAATTTAAAGTCCTTTTGTTCTGCTGGGCATCTTGATAGTTTGGTATGGACAAAAATGGCCCTGAAGCTGTGTTTTGGGAAGGAGCTAGAGAAAGGCAAATTATTCTGTAAAATCAAGTGGGACAAGTATGGAGTGCCTGGAGGGCAATCTGGGGTGGGGGTGATGTGGAGAGGCAAAGGGGATGAAAGATGGAAAGACAAGCCAGTGAAATGGAGCTAGGCCAGGGTGCTGCATGGGCTAACATACCTGGGGACTGTTACCAGTGATGGGGTGCCCCACAGAGCTCTGTAGGGCATGGATAGCTGATAAGGAATTTATAAGTTCTTTACATTTCTGTAAGGTATCCCATCATACTGTTGCCCCAAATCTCCAATCAGTTCATAGACAAAGATCTTGCATGAATGATTTTGTGTCAGTAAGCTGAAGAAGGAGTGACTCCTGAGTTTTGCACTGACATGGCACGGAAGTGAACCAGGCACTGTTGTGTGTGAGCTAACGAGGGGATCCCCCAAATGAACCACTCATTGGTAGCAGGAGTCAGAGCCATAGGAATCCTGGGGAGGCTACCTTGGAGACCTGAGAGATGCCTAGGGGTGTTTCAACCAATCCATCTAAATTGGGCTACACTTATGGAGGAAATCAATAGGAGAATTTATGGCTCAAAAAATAAACACTGGAATCCTATCATTGATATAGCATTCATTCATTCAAATGGCATAAAACATGGAAGTGGACCCATCATCTAGTTCCACAAAGTCACGTGAATCGCCATGACATGATTAAATGAAAACAAAACAAAACAAAACAAAACAAAACAAAACACAAACCCAGGATCCACAACTGTCTATAGCATGAGCTAATGAAAACTTTTTACTTGTACATCTTGAAGAAGACCAGAAGGATCTCTTCCAGATTTTTGATAATTTTAATAGTGATTATATATTGGGGGTGGAATTTTATTTTTTAAATTTTTTTTAATGTTTATTTTTATTTTTGAGAGAGAGCAAGCAGAAGCAGGAGAGGGCAGAGAGTGAGGGAGACAGAAGCAGGCTCTGGGCTCTGAGCTGTTAGCACAGAGCCCGATGCGGGGCTCAAACCCATGAACTGTGGGATCATGACTTGAGCTGAAGTCAGAAGCTTAACCAACTGAGCCACCCAGGTGCCCCTGGATTTTTTTTTTAATTTTTGTATTTTTTCAAAACTTCATTAACTGAACATGTTTTAATTTTATAATCAGAAAAAACCTGAAAATAAACCTGACATTTTAGAAACCATATTATAGGTTAAAAAATTTTTTTTACGTTTGTTTATTTTGAGAGGAATAGAGACAGCACAAGTCAGGGAGGGGCAGAGAGAGAGAGAGGGAGAGAGAGAAAAATCTCTTGGAGACCCAACCAGGGCTCAAACCCACGGAAGCCACAAGGTTATGATGTGAGCCGAAACTCAGAATTGAGCCACCCAGGCGCCCTATTATAAATTAAAATTTGTTCCTGCTGCATTGAGTAAATGGAAAAAAGATCTCTATTCTTTAAAAATAGAAGAAAAAGTACAGTTATTACATGTGAAGAAAGTAGCTTTATATTCATTATTTATGTATATATGTAGGTATTTCATGTTTAACATTTGTGGCTTTATTCCATTTTTAAAAAGACTATGTCAGAGATCAGGCTATTATATTACAGGGAAACTACAGGGATTAATAAGGAGTCCATTTATATGTGATTGCCAATTAACAAACAAAAATCTCGGCTTTGGAGGACAGGAGTTCTAAAAATGAGAGCAAGATGGTCTTCAGGATCTTTCCAGCAAGCATCAAAAACATAGTTATGCTGGTGGCAGTGAAAACCTGGCTTACTTAAATTTTGAGCTATGAGGAAGCTGAGCAAGAGTTGAGATTTGGGAGGATCTAAATTCCATGGAAGGCAGAAAATGTTTCACGGGGAAAAAAAGACAATCTGTAGCGTGGATGGCTGATTCCACCCTGAAGCAGGGGCATTTTTAAAGAAGACTTATAACTTATGGGTTCGTACAGATACTAGGAAGGGCATAGCTTAATTTACATGTGAGAGCTCAATATGATCTACAAACCTCTAAAGAAGAGGCGGGGGAGGGGAAGCAAATGGCCCTGGAAATGTCTGATGAATATTTTCCCCACCTGAATCTGGAGCACTGCTAAGTCAGCATCCAGGGCCTTCTTGGTTGGCAGTAATTTCTGGGTCACATGAATCTGTCTTTGCTTCTCGGCAATCTTCAGTTTCAGGAATCGGATCTTTTCTTCCAGGACATGTATTTCAATTTCTCCATTTAGCTTCATCTTTTCTTGGATATTTATTTTTTCATAGAAGATGCACACTTCCTCTTCCCGCTCTATCAGCTGAACGCCACTATGGCCAAAAGGAGAGGCAGAGCAGGCTAAGAGGATGTTGAGGTCACTTAGTCATGGTGGTTCCCCCTGGATTTGGGCACCAAATACACATCGACATTATATAATTCCAGAAGGCAAAAGATATTCACTGTTGGCTTTCTAGTTAAACTCCACACTTTTAATTTTCCTGGGGATGGGAAAGGGAGGACTGTTTAGCATCTTGACTCTGAGCTAACCGAGCAGTTGGCTGGTCACGGTATCTCTGCAAATCCCAAAGGTTTTCCTGGGGTGGGAAAAAAATGTCATTCCCCATGCATGAACAAAGTAATCTCATAATCTGATTTTCTGCAGACCCTTTTCTTGGGCCAGACTTGCCAACTGAGCTCTGGGCCAGAAGTACCCAGGCAGGGGGCCAGCGAATGTGTTTCTGCAGCAATTCTGTGTAACTTGCCAGGCCTATTAGGTTCTTTGAAAGTTGAATATTTCTGATGCAAATTGCCCCATAAATAGGCAAAGTCCTGTCCTTTGTAATCATGCCAGGGGAAAGACCCCTCCATGTGAGGAGAATGTGGGAAAGAAACAAAGTAAGAATTTTCTAATTCCAGCCCTACAGGTCTGATCAGGGCCTGGGAACACACTGCTTAACTACTTGTTTTGTGCCAGGAGCCAAATAAGAGGACTTTTTTTTTCTTTCTTTTTTCCCAGAGAAAACACCTGCCAGCTGTTTGAAAAAGTAGTGTTCTTCACACCCTGAAGTTCTTCCCACACTCTGTATATCCATTATCCCAGAGTTCATCTTTAATTGCCTTTATCTCTCTCTCCCCTCCCTTAAAACATGTATACACATCGTTGTATTTGCTTAATCTTAGCTCTTTGTTTTGTCTCATTTGCCATTCATTGGCTCCTCAGGATCCTCTTACTTTTCTTGACACAAGAAGCCAGGAGCAATGCCATACCACCTGTTTGTACTTTCAGGGTCCAGCACTTAGCACATAACTTCACATGGAGCAGCCCACAATCAAGCCACAATGAACAGAAGATCTGATACCAGATGTAATTACTACAGGGCTCTACAATCTCACATACCACATTTCTCTAGCACAAGCACAGTTACAGTAGCAATTGATTAATGACATAATTGTAGTCTGGAAGAAATAATGCTGTTCTGAAACATCTTACTTGCTGAGAAAATGAGCTGGGAAAATGGCTTAATAAATTTCCTACTAAGACCAAGCCTGTCACAAAAGTGGATACGAGATCCAAAGACTTACTTATGTCAATTATACTGAAATAACTTGATGGTATCCTGAATGGTAGCCTGGGAAAGAACTTTGATCTTTAAGCGGGCAACTTCTCAAACCCTAGTCTTGCCTGTCTCACTTACAAGAACAGAGTTTCTTATTTTCAGGCAAAACACACAGCTGACCCCCTACCCTGCCCCCACAAAAGGCTAATGAAACCTGAATGTCACATGCCCCTCACTACCCACTGTCAAATCCAGATAGAAAAAGGGGCAATATTTGTTTTTTTTAAGCATTTTTTAATGTTTGTTTTTATTTTTGAGAGAGAGAGCGCAAGTGGGGAAGGGGTAGAGGGAGTAGGGACAGAGGGTCTGTAGTGGGCTCAGTGCTGACAGCCGCAAGCCCTGTGTGGGGCTCGAACTCACAAACCAGAACCGTGAAATCATGACCCAAGCTCAAGCCAGTCAACCGACTGAACCACCCAGGTGCCCCCAAAAGGGGCAACATTTCTAAGTAGGATCTCTGGGTGTTTCGTTTTTCACACTAGGTTGCTAGTTTTTACCTTTCATTTCGATGCTGAACGGCTTTTTCGTATCTCTTGCGAAGTTGCACCATCTCCTCTTCAATCACTGTGATCATGTTGGCAAGTCTGTCGATGTTATTTAACTGGACTTCCTTCTTCTCCTTCATTGCCTGAAGTTTTGCTACGATTTTGCACACGTCATTTTGCATGCTTTCTCTGATGGTAACATTGTTGGCAAGTTTCAGCATGGAATTTTGTAACTTTCTTTAAAAACAATGGGAAAATGGGTGAGATCATAATTTTCTTTACTTTAAAAACAATGAAGACTTCTGAAACTAGCAACATAGCTCTTGCTTTCAGTATGTCCATTGAAACGACAATAGTGGTACCGTAGTCCCCCCATCCACCGTCTGGCTTTCTGCAGCTTCATTTACCCGCGGTCATCCGTGGTCCGGAAGTAAATGATCCTCCTTCTGACTCTTCAGAAGGTCAATAGCGGCCTAACGCTACGTCGCAACGTCTGCGTCATTCGCCTCGCGTCACGTCATCAGACAGGCGTTTTGTCACCTCACGTCCTCACGAGAAGGGTGAGTACAGTACAATAACATATTTTGAGGCAGAGGGAGAGAGACCACATTTACATAATTGATTACAGTACAGCCGACGCTTGAACAAAACAGGTTTGAACTGCATGGGTCCACTTATATGTGATTTAAAAAAATAAATAAATACAGTACAATACTGTAAATGTATTTTCTCTTTTTTATTATTTAAAAAACAATTTTTTTTTTTAACGTTTCTTTTTGAGAGACAGAGAGCATGAGTGGGGGAGGGCAGAGAGAGAAGGAGACGCAGAATCCGAAGCAGGCTCCAGGCTCGAGCTGTCAGCACAGGGCCTGAAGGGGGCTGGAAACACCCTCTCCCCCAAATCATGACCTGAGCCGAAGTCAGACGCTTAACCGACTGAGCCACCCAGGTGCCCCTTTTTTTATGATTTTCTTAACATTTTCTTTTCTCCAGCTTACCTTATTGTAAGAATACGGTATATAATACATGTACCATACATAATATTTGTTAATCAAATGTTACTGGTAAGGTGTCCAGTCAACAGTAGGCTCTTAGTAGTTAAGTTTGGGGGGGGGGGAGTTATATGCAGATTTTCAACTGTGCAGGGGGTGCCCCCCGCCCCAACCTGTGTTGTTCAAGGGTCAACTGTATATTGCTACAATTGTTCTATTTTATTAGTAATTATACTCATCTCTTACTGTGCCTAATTTATAAGTTAAACTTTATCAAAGGCATGTAAATATAGGAAAAAAACACAAAATATATAGGGTTCAGTACTATCTGTAGTTTCAGACCTCCACTGGGGGTTTGGAATGTATCCTTCAAGGATAAGGGGGAACTACTCTGGTAGTAATAATGTTTACTACTATAATTATTATTACTGTAGTAATAATGATATTCATTATATGATACTCTTCAGGAGTTTCTATAGTTCCTCCCTCCCACCTTGGATTAGGACACCTTTTCTTTTGTGCCCCAAGCCTCTGCTGCCCCACTTTGCCAAATCAAAAGACTAAAGGAATTCATTTAATGCTCTGTTGAGTCTAGAAAGCTGTCTTTTTTATTTTTTAATATGAAATTTATTGTCAAATTGGTTTCCATACAACACCCAGTGCTCATTCCAACAGGTGCCCTCCTCAGTACCCATCACCCACCCCCCCATCAACCCTCAGTTTATTCTCAGTTTTTAAGAGTCTCTTATGGTTTGGCTCCCTCCCTCTCTAGCCTTTTTTTTTTTCCTTCCCCTCCCCCACAGTCTTCTGTTAAGTTTCTCAGGATCCATGTAAGAGTGAAAAAATATGGTATCTGTCTTTCTCTGTATGACTTACTTCACTTAGCATAACACTCTCCAGTTCCATCCACGTTGCTGCAAAAGCCAAATTATGGAGAAAGCTATCTGTCTTAATCACTCCACTATACTGCCTTCTCCAAGCACATTAGATGCTTCAAATCTATAACCAGGGAATGCTGGTTGATGAACATTTGATTGTCTTCCAAATTTGAATGCAAATGATCAAATTTGTGTTTTTCTTTCTAATTTGGTAAATGAAAATAAATAGTGTAAACATAGTGTTTTATTCACTTAAAAATATGGCTATCAGACAGTAGAAGCATAACGAATCACATTCAGATGCTTAGACTGTCATCTGTAAAGCATCTTTGAGCAAGGGCTCTTACAGCTTTGTAAGACTATTATCTTCTACTTTTTACTTTATTCTACTTTATTATCTACTTTATTATCCACAGGGTATTTTAGAGTTCAATGAATCAGAAGAGAAACTTTTGAAAAGACAATAGTTATTATTACACTTACCTTTCTTGAGTAACTGCACTATTTCTTAAAATTTCCAGTTCATTTAATGACATTTTATGCCTTTCTTTTATTTCATTTACTTTCTGGTGAGCTTTGTGAAGTAAGTTAACAAATTTGTTTCTCTCATTTCGAACAGTGTCATACAGTTTAGCAAACTCTCTGAGTCTGTGGAAACACAAGTGTTTTTGAAACTCATGAAATAAAATTCATTTTTTGCCCATCTAACAAGATAAATCGTCATGTAATTCTTTTACCTCCGATGAATTTCACGTTTTTTCTTCTTGTGTATCCTGATTTCAAGATCCTTTGCTTTGATCTCCTTAACAATATTGCTATATTTTTGCTGAAATACGAAAATTATGTGTGAAATTAAGAAAAAAAAAAAAGCTCAGCACCACTAACATGAATACTCCCAGCTGCACCTGATCTCATTCCTGGCCATTAAGGAGAATTCTATCTTAGCCAGCTGGGTTGTGCAGTTTGGGGTGGGGGTAGGGGAACTGTAAGGGAGAGATCTGAAAATTGCCTGGCCAGCTGAACTGAATTAATTAAGGACAAGAAAGAAGGAGAGAATAGAGCAAGAAAAAAGCCTATATGAGTTGTCTTTGAGGAAAAGTTTGGGAAGCTTTTAAGAGAGCGCAGGAGTGAGTATGGACATCACAGCCGGGCTGGTAAGTGAAGAGTTTGTGAAAGATAGTTGAAGGAAGATGATTTGTAGTCAGTTTTGACACATGTTAGAAATGGAACCCCCTGTGGTATTTTGTGAGAAACAGAAGCCATGATTTTCAGGCGCTTTTCCGAGGAGAATGCCATCCCGTGTCAATGCTTGCTCAGAATGAAGGTTGCCCTCAGAAACAGCCAACATCTGGGTCACAGGGTAAATTCAGGTATTCTCTTTTTGTAATGTGTCATATCATATTCGTTTTTAACAGGGAACCTGTGAACATAATCCCTTTGTGGAATACAATGATTGTCATGTTAGAGTGTTAGCTAGCATGACAGGAGAGTTGTTTTTGTCATTGGTTTCATTGCTCTTTTGTTGGCGATGTTGCACTGGGTCAGCTCTGCTAGTTTGTTGGGAGCCCAGGAAAGTCGTGGGGTGGAGTAGTAACTAAGGGAGTTCTCGCATTGGTTTAAACAACGCTGGCTTGGTGAACCTGGGAGGCACGGGTGGGGGGGTGGGGAGCAGTTTAATGCTACCGCTGTTGACTTGTTCTTGGACACATCTCACCATGTGAGATGGTGGGGAATCACAGAGATCTGCCCACTATGTCAGGCCTGTCCCCGGGAGGCACCCACCTTTTTCTTACTGAAATCGTCATGTGCTCGAATCCTCTGCACATTGCCACTGACGCAGTTCATTTTTCCTCTAGATTGCTGACTACTGCTTATTAAATCCTGAAACTATTTTTCAGTACGTGATTGAGTCTTGTTTGGGGAAACTGTATAGTCAAACTCAAGGAGACAATTACAGCTTTCTAATGAACAGTATGTGAAATTGAGGTTATCCTGAACTTGTATAGTAATTAATGGATGGTTACAAAAATGCAATTACCTGAGCTTTCAGGAAATCCTTGGATTTTTGCTCCTTCTCATCAATTTTGATTTGAGTCATACGGACAAGGTTGAAGGCAAGTTCTCGCATGTTTTCCTGCTCCTTTAAAAGCTTGTTTTCTTCTGCAAGTTGCTGTTCCACTAACTTGGACTCAGCTTCTGATAGGATTTTCTTTTGAAAAACACCATATATTATAACTGATTTGTTTGAAGAAACACACTAGGGCCAGTATCTTAACATTTTTTAAATTTCCTATGTAGAAGTTAGTTTGCTAGAACATAAAACAAAGTAACTCGACTGCTTTAGCTCCAAGTATTTTATCTTAGGAAAGAATGCGCAAGTATTAGCATTTTAATGTGATAGAAGTTTTTCTTAACCAGACTTTGTTTTCAAGTAACTTGAAGAAAAAGAAGAGACATAAAATCATGTTTTAAAATACTTTAACAGTAGCTTGAATAAACAAAATTTGAAAATTTAAAATTAGACATTGGTGAAATAAAACATTTATTGCTTATTTTTAATCCGATTATATAATCAGTAGCCCTTTTATTTTAAAATCTCATGCATTTGTATAATTTTGTTTGTTCAAACACATCCTTTTTCTCCTATTTAACGTGGGGTTCAAGTAGACCCTGAGATGAAGAAACAGACCCACATTAAATAGGATCATACTATATTTGATGACTCTCCTATTGATGAAGTTTTGTGGAGCACAGTTAAAAACACCACAACTTCGTATTAATCACCCTTAGATAGAAGCTTAGATAAGAGTCGATATTGACCTGTTGAGCCAAATTCCTCTTAGCCACTTCAACTTCCTTGTGGAGTTCTCTCCTTCTCTCAGATAATGTAGAATCATCTTTAGGGATAGCTTCCATCTGGAAATAAAAATGTAAAACCACTATTTACACAAGAAAGAAATCTTCAATGTCATGTAGTCAACTCCACTGTGTACCTTTTGCAAATGGTGGGCAAATTATTATGCTGAATATTCTTTATGAAGTCATGGTAAACTAAAATATGAAAACCTGCCAAAAATCTATAATTCACAAATTGCAAATATTTCTCCTTCATTTGGAAATAAATCTTGCTAATAATAGCTGCTAACAATTATAGAGCATTGATAATGTGTCAGGAGAGGTTCTAAGTGCTTATGTGTATGGTCATATTTAATCCTCACAATAAACCCTATGAGGTAGATAATATTATTCTCTCTAATTGTACAGATGAAGAGAAGGAGGAACAAAGACATTTAAGCAACTTGCCTCAGTGATACAGGTGCAAACCCAGGAGGATAGACTCAGAGTCCATGAATCTAACACTGTATTTTACTGCTTCACTAACTCATAACTCAGCACTTTGGAAACAGGCATGTTCAAGTGATATTTATCATACTTATAAAATATAAATATTTATGAAATCTTATAGATTAAAAAAATTGGAGCCATTTAGGGGCACCTGGGTGTCTCAGTCGGTTAAGTGTACGACTTTTGATTTTAGCTCAGGTCCCAATCTTGTGGTTTGTGGGATCGAGCCCCATGTTAGGCTCTGTGCTGACAGTGTGGAGCCTGCTTGGGATTTTCTCTCTCCCTCTCTTTCTGTTCCTCCCCTGCTCGTGCACATGCACTCTCTCTCTAAATAAATAAACCTAAAAGAAAATAGGAACCATTTATTAATCTAGTAAGAATACTTGGCTACT